>NC_143015.1:48145056-48453773 GCF_055824585.1 Amblyomma mixtum
AAAGTTTGGTGGCAGAAAGTTGAGATACCTGGTCCTTTTTTCGTGCATTAGGTTTTCGCGTCATGTATCTCTTAGAAGCACTGAAATTTTTTTGAAATTGACTGGGAACCTTTGACATTGTTTGCGTCAAATGATTTATTATGTCGAAGGGTCCATCTTTGCTTTTATTGACAGCTAAGTTTCTTCATATACATCATCGAATAATATTTCTAAACTGACTGCTTCGGAAGTTTTCCATTTTTAGGAATATCTCTACTACTAAGAAGAATGCAGAAGTAGTAGAAGAAGTAGAAGTAGTAGAATCTCTACTAATCCTCAGAAGATTGATAGCTTGGGATAAAGAATGCAGAACAGGAAGCCTCTATGAGTCACATATTTATAATAAAAGTCGTTGATGTCCCGTTGCCCTATGCACATGCGTATTCGTATAATACAGTACCCCTGGCGCGGTGGCACAGCACTAAGCGATCTGCTATTGCCTTGGCAGGTGAAATGGCTGCTTAAAGTACAACCAGCGTTGAGGCTTGAGACCGAGGTTGCTCTTCCCAATAAACCCCTCACGATGAGTCAATATTAGAGCATCATGGGAAGTAGCGGGGCCAGTTGGTTCATTTTTCTACTTAAAACAGCGCGCAGGGACAGGACAAAGTCGAGAAACACACAGTCTGTGGGTTTCTCGACTTTGTCCTGTCCCTGCGCACTGTTTTAAGTAGAGAAACATTATTACAGCCGCCGCGTGCCATGGTGGGCAGGTGATGAGTACGTCACAAGGTCACGTGACCAACATGGCAGTAGTGCCACCAGCGTTTTCGCACACAACACCACCGCCGACGACGACAACACGTCTACGACGCCGGTTCTTCTGCAGAACGAGTGTCAAACGCTATCGCGTTAGCAGTTGCGCAGTAGTGGGATCTCACTGCACTAAGCAGCGAATTGTCGATAACTGAAGGGCCTAATATGACACTATTACAAAATTGCCCTAAAAAATTCTTACTAAGTAGAAATTCTACCTTCGCAGTCCATATTGTCGCGATTGCGTGCAGTGCGTTTCAGAGGAGTGTCTCATTCATTTCGATCAGGCTCATACGTAGCGTAGCGAAATTTATTGCATTTCGAGATAGCTTCGCTGCCACATGTAGACCAATAAGTTTATTCTCTAGAGATATTGAAAACTCGGGCACTTTTGTTTCACTGTGTTAACAGATTTCTATACATCCAAATCAAGTTTTGAGAACGTAAACACCGCAAGGCCTCGACGAGCAAGTATACTTTGGCTTCGTTTTACAAGTATATAGCATTCAGTTCAAAGGCGTATTTTTTTGCCAGAAGATCCAAAAACATGACCCATAGATATAAAATGATTGCCACAATTTTGGGAAACGAGTTGATTAGTTCCTTCTCTGGCACCAAAAAGAAGGTAAAGTCTACTCAATGAAAGAAACAAACGTATAAGATGCTAGGACAATCGAATGGGGCATTCCAACGTTTCAGAAGTGAAAAGTTCGGTGTGTTTTAAGACAACGCGATTTGTTTTATAGGTACAAATACGCAATCGGTACCTGAGAAATAAAGAGACAGTCGAAAGTGTCGATCACCTAGTTATAGAGCGCAGGCATTGTAAAACAAATACCGAAACCTAACTCATATGACTCCTAAGCCACTTACCATCTAAAGGTTCAGAATAACACGATCTCACTGTAGTTACACTCGTAGAAAGCAAGACCAATGTCCACCAGCTACGCCCTTGTGCCATACCTTCTAGAAATCCTGAAACTCTGATGGTAACTAAGCTGTGAGTGAAAATTGTTCTCCCACTTAGGTCAATATTTAACTGAAGGCACGTGCGCTGCTGCTTGCTTTCATTCTGGTGAATGTCCTCATGACAGTCCTGACTGAAAATGATTCTTGCTTACAATCGTGGTTTTTTTTTCGTACCTCTCAGAGGTCGAGTGAATAATGACCAGATCTTGCGCCTGCTGGCTTGAACAGCAGGCACCTGCATCGGTAACAGTATTTTATGACCATGAGCGAGTGATTAAGCTTTCGGTGCGGCTCACGAAAAAGAAGAGGTCAAACAAAAGAAAGTGCAGCTATACCTTTACTACACCAGGCTGTGTGAGGTACTTCAGCTGTAACCCACCGATGGATGAGAAAAACAGTCTGGCTATCAAGACGTGCAAAGGAAGCAATATCACGTCAACTTTTGTTTTCCCTGTTCTTTAAAGGTGCACTAAACAGGAGTCTGAACTCGTAATTTTACCGCTGGAACTCGTTCTACGCGTTCCGAGCGTTCTTGGAAACTTCGAATTATTGCCTTGGGCAGCTGATTTCCCTAATTTAAATCGGATTAACATCGGGCTCCCACCTTTTTTTTTAATTCCCCGCAAACGGTGGGAGCAGTCAATCGACCTTTCAGCCAGTCCCGTGGCGGCTTGCCGCTCTGCCATCGGCGGAGTGATACGTAGTGATCGGCGAAAGCAAAGAATCCACGCATATTTTTGTTTTTGTGGGCGTAATTTGCAGCCGTGTGGTCTCTGACTAGACCTGTTTATTCACGGAAACCTAAAAGAAAGAAAATAAAAGCGAAAGCAATGTCGCCACGTGACTGCCTGAAAGGCACTCTATGCGTTGGTCGACTCCTGCCATCGTATGCAGGGAATAAAATGAAAAGGCGGAAGCCAGACGTTAATCCGATTTAATGAGGGAAATCGGCCACACAGGGCAAGAAATCGCAGTTTCTGAGAATGCTCGAAACATGTAGATCGAGTTCCCGCGTCATATCGACGAGTTCAGATTCCTCTTCAGTGCAATTGTAAGCAACAATGGAGCATGACCTTGAAGAAAGGACATTAGAAAATGTCTTCGTACAGATTTAACTGGAAAACGAGGGGAGTCAAACACATTCTTTCTAAATATCTACAGCCCGCCCAGCCAAACAAAAGTGAGATTCAGCGCGCTAATAAATAAAGCAGTAAAAGCGGCCGACAACCAACCGCGCATAATAATACCTGACTTTAATGCTCCTCACCCAGAGTGGGGCTACCGAGCGGACAACCCTAAGGTCAGACAATTATGCGAAAATACACAAAACCTAGGGCTCACAATGCTAACAGACCCGGAGTATCCCACGAGAGACGGGAACAGCGGTAGCAAAGATACCTCGTCAGATGGTCTTTACCAAAAATGTTGCATAGGCAGAAGGGCTAAACACGGAACAAAATGCGGGGAGTGACCATCACCTCATAGTGATCCGAATAAACCCCAGAGAAAAACAAGTAAGAAAGAAATTCCCCTTCCAAGTGTCACGGAATGGGACAATTTTAGGGAACTCAAAGAGAACAGAGAAGAAGTAAACATTGATAATATTGACAACTGGTGCTAGGCGATTAAAAGCGATGCAAAAAACGCAACCAAGGTCATAGAAAGAGAGAAAGCTCCTGAGGTAGCCGACAGTCGCGTCATACACATGTGGGAAGCCAAAGTGAGTAGGTAACGCCTCTTAAAAAAGCAAAATTTAAACAACCGCAACCTTAAAAGAAGGCTAGCGAGGCATAATAATGAAATAGAGGACTATGCATTTAAACTATGCTAGCAACAGTGGAACAACATATGTGGCGAAATGGAGAGGAACATGAATCTCCCGCAAACCTGCCGTATCTTTAGACACCTAATCGACACAGAAAAATTTAATACGAAGGCCAGGACTGACGTGACAAAGGTTAGGCAAGCATACGAAACGGATAACGATGATCGCTTCATGAGCAAATTGGTGGAAACCTACATAGGGACTACAGGTGAACGTCAACGCCCCTACTACGAAGGGGCGTCAAGTGAAACCCTAGACGCACCCATCACAGAGGCAGAAGTGAGGGCGCAAATAGTGAGACTCGAAACCTGATCAGCCCCCAGCCCAGATGAGATCACGAACAAGATGCTAAGAAACCTAGACGATAACGCCATAACAGCTCTAACGAGGTACATGCAGGAATTCTGGGGGAAAGGCGCAATTTCCCTTAGTGGAATACGGCTAAAGTGGTCCTCATCCCCAAAACAGGAAAGAAGCCGCACAAAGCAAACCTCCGGCCCATATCTCTAACAACCTGTGTAGGCAAACTCATGGAACACGTCGGCCAAATTAGAATATCTAACTATATAGAAGAAAACAAGCTGTGGCCTGACGAGATGTATGACTTCTGCCCTCACCTCAGCAGACAAGATGTCATGCTGCTAGTAAAGAAAGACATCATTGACTCTAAATCAAAGACGCGAAGGCCATTTAGGGCTTGACCTAAAAAAGGCCTTCGATAATGTCAAGCACGCCGGGGTACTAGAAGGGCTCAGCCGGGCTGGGGTAGGACGTAATACGTACCGCTACATAAAAAACTTCGTCTTAAATAGGACAGCAAGTATAAATTTTCAGGAAACACAGCCGGATGAAATTCAACTGGGGAGCAAGGGTACCCCACGAAGGGCAGTGCTATCACCCCTTCTCTTCAACATGGCCATGAGAGAACTTCTCGATAAATTATAAAGCATAGGAAACCCGAATTTTGAATTCAATATGTATGCGGTTGACATTAATTTTTAGCAAAATCAGGGCAGCGACGCGGAAATAGAACAAACTCTTCAGGGAGCAGCGGATATTGTAGTAAACTACTCGGCAGAAAGAGGGCTCGAATGCTTGCCGGAAAAATCGGAGCTTTACACATACAATTATAATAAAGTGAGGAACAAGCTACCTTCGAAATTCCAAATCCTATTAGAGTACATACATGTACCCGAAGTGTAAACAATCAGAATCCTAAGCCTACACATGCAGTGTAATGGGCAGAACACAATCACCATCAGGAAGCTGGAAGAACATACGATGCAGACCCTGTGGGGATGCACTCGCCTCCCCGTGGTTCGCTTTGCCGCGTAGCACCCCCTACTGTAGCTAGCTTCCCCGCAACGCACTCTCTTTAGTTGGGTTACTTTAACTAACAGGGGAGGGCGCTGGCGTCGCAGCGACACCAGCGCCACGGATGGCGTGTTTTGCCGCTCACGCGCGGGGTAAGACTGGTTCTCTTTGGCTCGGCATCGGAGAAGCGCTCGGACGTTCACGCGAAAGGCTCCGCTCATCGCTGCGGGTGCCTCGTCGTCGGAACATGCTCCAGCCACCCCATCCCGTCCGGTCTCGGAGCTTCCCTATTGCCCTAGCGTGGGCGAACATTAGCTCGTAACCGTTCTGGTGCGTCGGACATCCTCGATTCCTCAGTGCATTTTGTTGCTAGCTGGCGTTATTGTTGTTATAGCAATAAATGCCTTGTTTGTGTCAGCCAGTGTGTCGTTCCTTTGTTCCCGCAGAGCAAAGCCCGCCGTGGTCGCGAGCGCTACCGAGCGCTCGCGACCACGGGGTGGGCTCCGAGCGGTTTTGAACTGGGTCAGCCGCGGTTAAGCGGGGAGAACGGATTTACCCCCCAATTTCAACCGCACAACCCTCAATATAATAAAAAATTTAACAAGTAACCGAGGGGGCCTAAAAGAGAAATACCTATTCAGGCTAATACAGCCCTTCATAATGAGCAGAATCAGCTACGCCACACCTACTTAAATTTAATAGGAACAGAGAAAAACAAGGTTGACAATTTCATAAGAAAATGCATCAAGAAAGCATTAGGGCTGCCCCTATGCGCATCTTCGAAGAAACTCCTAGTCCTCGGGATGTACAATACTTTGGCAGAACTAGGACAGGCAGTAAAGATATCACAACTAGAGAGGCTAAGCATAACACACGCGGGCAGAACCACTCTTGCCAAAATCAAACTCATAGCAGACAGGGGCATAGCCGAAAGGGTGGAATTTAACATGGAGAACGGGAGCCGCATTAGGATCTCCTGTCACCCAAAAAGCATGCACCCAGAACTAGACAAAGACAGGAGGCAAAAGAGATCTGAAGCGCAAGGAAGCATGTACGGCGAAAAACAAAAAGAAAAGGTCGCCTACGCAGACACGGTTGGAGACAGAAATAAAACATAAACGACAGCCGTTGTAATGAACGACCGGGGCAACCCAATCACAGCCACCACCAAAATGGTGACGAATATGGAAGCAGCAGACGATGTTGGGATCCCGTTGGATTGCGTCGGATCAAATTCTGAATATATTATAAGCGACACTAAAACTTCAATCTAAGATTTCAGTATACGTAGGGTCTCCCCTCTCTGAGCCAAATATTTCAGACAAAGAAAATTGGACAGGCCATTAACATAATATGGGCCCCCATGCACGGATCTGTTCATGGCAACGAGGCTGCCCATGACCTGGCTCGAGATCTCTACCACCGAACTGCTCATTAAGGGCCCCACTTCAAGTACCACGGAAGAGAAGGGCGACTGATATCATATCAAGTAACTCCCCACTACAGGCAACACCACAGGCAACTTACCCCGCCCAGTGTAAAGCTTAATAATGAGCAAGCGGTCTAATGAGCAAGCGGTGCGGGTGGACAGGCGTCTACCCGCACCCAATATTAATTAAAGATGCTATCCCGGGCATTTACGATGACAACTGTAAGAAATGTGGAAAGAGAGGGACCCTCGATCATATTATATGGAAGTGCACACAATCCCTAGGCAGGGCGAATAACATAGAGAGTACAGACGCCTAGGAGTCCTTACTGCGTAGCACGGACCCTGAGCACCAGCTCCTCGCCGTACGACTGGCTGAAGAGGCCGCCGGGATTCAAGAAATGCAGGCCAGCATCTGACGCGGTGACCCTGTCCATTCCATTCCCTCCTGGCCCTCATCTCTCGACTGAGAGGGCGAGCAGGAGGGTAGGATGAGGTCGTCTTCTTCTGTCGGACAATAAAGTCTTTCACACACTGTCGATGTTGAAGCAATTATTTATTCGAGCTGAATTTGGAAAGAGATGGCATAGGACAGTATTTCTCTGCCAGTATGACGTCTGAACTTGCAGGATTAGATATGATACAGAAGAAACCCGTGTCGTCTGCAACATCGGCGACTGAGAACAAAGAGCTATCGCATAAATGATTCGCGTGGCGCCGTCTGGGGCCTATGCAAAGAGCTATTGCTTTACCATTGAAGCTGCAATGAGTGGGGCGCAGAACAAACGGTTCCTTTGGCGGTGTTTTCTCGACTGTTTTTGCCCAATGCTGCTAAATAGTCACATGGACACAACACTTTAGCTCGCCTCTTGACGTTCACTCACCAACTCTGCTGCTGTTACCTGACATAAAGGCTTCCCGAAAGACGCGAGTTCGATCCCGGCCGCGGCTACTGAATTTCGATGGGGGCGAAATTCTAGAGGTCCGTGTACTGTGCGATGTCAGTGCAAGTTAAAGAACCCCAGGTGGTCGAAATTTCCGGAGCCCTTCACTTCGGCGTCCCTCAGAGCCTGAGTTGCTTTGGGACGTTTAACCCGAATAAACCTAAACCTAAGCTTCAAAAACGGTGGAACTTTTCAGAGGTGTCGCTACGGCGGGGTTTCTAATAACAAGTAGGTGGCCTACGGTGCGAGCGCCTAAGAAATCTCCACGATAGATCTTTGAGAACAGAAGAGGAGCATGAATAACGTATGGTACTTCTGCTATCACTTGTCGTTAGTCGACATCCCGGGCCACCGCACAAAACATGGGCAATAGAAGAAGACAATTTTCGTAAAAAGCGTTCCCCATTTATGGCAACGAAACAGGTGTCAGCACGCATGCATAACTGCATAGGTGCAGTCTAGGCGTACCAACGGATACATGCCTACTTTATAACATGAGAGCGTTAAGGATCTCGATGCGCAGAAAATCCGGCGTCGCCTATGCAGCCGGCGTTGTTGACGGCGCGAGGAAAATCCGCCAAAAATCCTCAGGGAGAGAACTAGGAGAAAAGTGGTTCACCTAGGTCACGTGCCTCTGCGGCACCACACAGCCTGGCCATCGGTGTGTGAGCAAACTGGCCACCGTGGCAGGTGACAGTTTATACTTTGTCGCTCCAGGAGAGCAACCTGGGTTGCCAACGTCTTACCGGTGGTAGCCCCTGCCACCGAAGGGCTCGTTTAACCGCCACAGAATTGCGCCAGCAGTTGTATGAGCGCTTCCATGGATCTATGAATATAAAGTGGAGGATGACCTTCTGGATCTATGGTAATCAACTCTTTTCGAATTCCTACTTTGTACTTTTTCGACTCCGTGATCAGACAGCGCGGCTCCCTGTGCCAACGTGAAATCAAGCTATTTTTCAAGGAGTACATATTGTACAGCTGTTACGCTAACTGCACGTTGCCTGCTCTGTTGCTCCATACAGCGGTGACGTGACCCCGCAGTTTCTAGCCATGTGCAACCGACTCGAAAACCCGCGCTTCGCCGCAGCATGATCCGTGCGTTTTAGACAGAGCTGGCAATTACAGACGATTTTTTCCTCGCGATCGGCGCCGTGCTTCTGCACAGCGCATCAGCCGTGCAGCGGCGCTGTAGTCCCTTCCAAGTCACGTTGTAGTGACGGCAGTCCAGCGGTCAGGAATACAGCAACAAGGCTTGCAAACGAAGCTCTTTATTTGGGCTGACTTGCGCCCTCAAAAGAACTGAATCACTCGGCGGCGGCGTAAGCAACAAGCGTGCTCGTCAATCGTCGAACTACGAATCCCGCTGCTCGCGGCATCGTCCAATTTAAAGCCTGCTAGGAAACTTCGAGATAACAGGTCGAGATCATCTAGAGTAATCTAGAAACACGTAGGCGAAGCTGTTCATGGCTGTGAACAATCGAGATTAGGCCGGTCGCTTCTCGCGTCAGGAACAAAAATGATAACACCCCTTTCCTGCGGCCTTGCGCGAACGAACGGACGCTACAATGATACGTGGCATTACACCCCTCGCAAAGAAGCATCGTCTCGATGCTTTAAAATGAAAATAAACGCGGAGAATGCGAACTTCGCGTCCTTTAGCGTTCGTAGTAAGGTTTAAGGGCAGCGGTAAAAGCTTCAAGTCTGGCTGTTTCGTCGTCGTCCTAGTTGTCGTCGTCGTCGTAGTTGTCGTCGTCGTCGTGGGGGTCGTCGTCGTAGGGGTCGTCGTCGTAGGGGTCGTCGTCGTAGGGGCCGTCGTCGTAGGGGTCGTCGTCGTAGGGTTCGTCGTCGTAGGGGTCGTCGTCGTAGGGGTCGTCGTCGTAGGGGTCGTCGTCGTAGGGGTCGTCGTCGTAGGGGTCGTCGTCGTAGGGGTCGTCGTCGTAGTTGAGGCATAGTCTTGTGTTTTCGTCGATGGACGGTCTTAGTTCTTGCGCTCAGAAGCAACCTCACCTCCAGAGGCTGCTTTATTCAGTTTAACCTTCGGGGGCCGGGGGAGCGTCCATGCACTGCGTAGCCTCGGCTAGGAGATACATAGCGCGGTGACGATGGCGACAGAGAACGAGATGGGCGGCTCGGCGATGAGTATTCTTCCCGACGCAAGAACTCGTCGATTGCGGCTGGTCGCAGGCCAGGTTGGAGTCGTGGGGCATCGTAAGAAAATCCTCGGATGCCCATTCTCCTGTATGGGCAGTACCGGAAAATGTCACCGGCTTCTCCGCAGTGGAAGCATAGTTGGCGGCGCTGGTCGGGTGTTCTCCACTCGTCGCATTTCCTAGGCCGTGTGCGACGCTCGTAGGACGGGCGAGTTGGGGCGAGAGGGCGGGGCTCCAGCGCAGCTGGCTAAGGGCGATAGGGGCTTGTGTCCCGTCGTCGAGGTACAGGACAGCGCACTGCTGCGGCGTAAGTCATGGCTGGGGGCTGCATAGGCTGCATGGGTGTCGGCGTCAC
This sequence comes from Amblyomma mixtum, assembly GCF_055824585.1. Lineage (NCBI taxonomy): Eukaryota > Metazoa > Arthropoda > Arachnida > Ixodida > Ixodidae > Amblyomma > Amblyomma mixtum. The sequence continues at coordinate 48,154,841 of NC_143015.1, forward strand.
ACCCAAGGCCTGTTGAATCTCGTCCCGGATGACGTCAGTGAGCGATGAAGGTTGCGGCTGCGTTCCCGTTGGCAGCAATCGTCGGAGCTCCTCTCGCACAACTTGACGTATAACCTCCCGCAGGTCGTTGCTGTTAGCGGTGTCCAGGCAGCTTGCTGAGAAAACGCGCTGCTGGCGGTCATACTGGCGGGCTCGGGCATCAAGAGTTTTTTCCATCGTGGATGCCTCTTCTAGAAATTCCGCGACAGTTTTCGGTGGGTTTCGGACGAGGCCGGCAAAGAGCTGCTCTTTAACTCCTCGCATGAGCAGCTTTACTATTTCTTCTTCCTTCATGTTTGCGTCGGTACGCCGGAAGAGACGCTTCATTTCCTCAGTGTACACAGCAACGGTCTCATTTGGGTGTTGTATGCGAGACTGTAGCAGCTGCTGGGCTCTCTCCTTTCGCACGACGTTCGTGAAGATCTTTAGAAGCTGCTCCTTGAAGGTTTCCCAGTTCATGAGGTTAGCTTCCTCATTCTCGACCCAGACTTTTGCTGGTCCCTCCAAGGCGAAGAACACGTACCTAAGTTTCGTGGCATCGTCCCAGTTGTTGAAGACAGCCACACGGTCGAACTGCTCCAGCCATTCTTCGGGGTCGGCGCCAGGCGAAGCGTCGAAGGTTGGTGGCACCCGGGGCTGCTGAAGAATGATTGGAGTCATCGCCTGGGGCAAGCTCATGGTAGATATTGCTGCTGGCTTTCGCTTCCGGGTAGGGTCCGGCAGAATCCCGAACTCAGGTTCGTCCCCTTGCAGGCGTCGGCTTGCGCGGTGGACTGGACTCAGGTCCTGCGGTAAATGACTCAAAGGGCTGGCGTCACGACTTGTAGGGGGTGTCCGGAACATGGGAGGCTACCCAGCACCTCCACCAGATGTGACGTTGTAGTGACGGCAGTCCAGCGGTCAGGAAGACACCAAGTCTTGTAAACGAAGCTTTTTATTTGGGCTGACTTGCGCCCGCAAAAGAACTGAATCACTAGGCGGCGGCGTAGAAAGAGAAGTTTATTTTATCTGTCATAGCATAGAAAATACAACAAAACAGATGAACTTAATTCTCTGATCATTCAAGCACATGCGCAGTGACGCAGCACTGAGCATGTCAGTAATGCAGTAAAAATGCCGATACTCGACCGCCGCGCAGGACGATAAAGTATGTCGACCATTTGCGCAAGAACTCAGCCTCGCTCATTGACAGAGCGTCCATGCATGCTTGTTCAAAGAGGCGCGTGCGCAGGCGCTGCAACATTGAAAACATTGTTCTTTGCGGACGCCCATTTAAGGATGCCACTCCACGCTGCCGCCACAAAACGAACATGCCGACACACAAGAGCATATTTTGAAACACTTCGGGAGAACTAGTGCGCGCTTCCAGGCGGGTTAAAAACATGCGTGACACTAATGTCCAAAAAGTGCGCGCAACTACACACTCAAACATTGCGTGCTGCAAAGTTTCAAGCAGACCGCACTGCGGGCATCGGGCGGAGGGCGCCACGCCCCACGCCGCAAGGCGGTCTCTTGTGGGCAGGACCCGCCAGCCTCGCAGCCAGCCGAAGTCCCTGACATCTGCAGGAAGCGTAGCTGAGGTCAGTTGGCGCCAGCGTGCCCGTCTCGTTTTCTGGAGTTGTTCGCGGGTCAGCGCAGCGACCGTTAGTGCTTCACACATTCTGGAGGGTGGGGTTTCATCAACATCCAGATCGGGCACGCTGGCAGTCAACGACGTCAGTGTGCGACGCACATTAACGAAAAATGCCGGCGGCTGCTCGGCTGTAGGGCCAACCACGTGTTGTGAAAAAAACACGTTACGCGCTGTACCCAGAAAATATGTGAGGAGTGTTCTCCCGGGATAGTCTGGGTTGCGTACAAGATCTCGTACTCCTCGCAAGGCGAGCACGTTGCACATGGTGCGGATACAAGGTATACCAAACCCACCCATGTACGATGGAAGGCGCATGAACATTCGTGACACAAGTTCGGTTTTGCCCGCCCAAACGAAAGAGCCACAGGCCGAGGTTAGCCTGCGCGCAAACGTGCGCGGTGAGTTTGCGACGCGGGCGACAAAAAAACATGCGGCTAGGATTGTGGACTTAACTATATAGCAGCGCTCTGCCATTGAAAGGCGGAAAGTTGACGCCACCGAGAGGCGTTTCTCAGCGTTCGTGCGGAGGTTAGTCCAGGTTTCGCGGGCTACTTCTCCGCTGGCGAGGAATACTACTCCCAGGACTTTCACTCCCTGCACCCACTCCACCTCGCCCGCAAGGTTCGGTGTGAAGGTGCCAAACCTTAGTGCCTTGCTTTTTCCCCTGTTCAATAGGGCCCCAGATATCTTGCTGTACTCGAGAAACAGCCGCGAAAAAGCGGCGTAGCTATCCTCGTCCTTGAGGAAAAGCGACACGTCATCGGCGTAGGCCGATACCTTGATTTGGCCCTGGCCAGGCAGAGGGAAGCCGCGTATGGATGGGCTGTCGTTAATGCGCCGGATGAGTGGATCCAGGCACAACACGAAGAATGTTGGGGAGAGAGGGCATCCTTGCCTTATGCCCCTGGTGACTGAGAAGGGAGCGCTCTGGTGGCCGTTTACGGAGAGACGAGCATTCAGGTCTGCGTAAAGTAAGCGCAGCCTGCTGACAATTTGCGGAGGGAATCCGAAGGCTTCAAGGACTCCGAACAGATACGAGTGTTCCACCCGATCGAATGCTTTCGCCTGGTCTAGTGAAACAAAGCACCCGCTGAAGCCCGTCCTGCTGGCAAATGTGAACAGGTCTCTAGTGAGTGCCAATGCATCAAACACAGAGCGGTCAGGCACGCTGCTGGTTTGAGCCCGGTGGATTAGGTGAGGTAGGATCGTCCGCATTCTTGTGTTCAGTAAAGATGTGACTATTTTGTAATCTGCGTTTAAGAGGCTTATGGGCCGCCATGCTTGCGGGTCGGAGGGGTCACCGCCCGCTTTCGGAATGAGTATGATGCGACATTCGCGGAAAGAGTTTGGACGTAACCCATCCGCGAGGAAGCCGTTGACCATCTTCAGGAGCGCTCCTTGGATCTCGTAAAAAAAGTTTGAATAAAAACTTGTTGGAATGCCGTCTGGACCGGGGGCAGAGGCTGCATTCATACTCTGCAGGATGGCGTGCAGCTCTTGGCTTGTGGCTGGTGCGCAAAGGTTTTCATGCAACTCTTCAGCTACTCGTGGCAAGTTTCCAAAAAAACTTTGTAGAAGCCCGTCATAACCATCTTGAAGATGTAGCCAACTGTCCGTAGAGAACAGGTTCGAAAAGTGGCTTGCGAAGATCGTGCAGATATCGGCCGTGGTTTTGCTTTGGGTGCCGTCTGGGAGTGTCACGAAAGGCACAGTAGCGGGAGCGAATTCCTCTGCCGTGCCTGCGCGTACGTGTCGTAGCACAGCCGGGTCTGATATCGGCCGCCCGAGCTGGTGTGCACGACTAGCTGCCCGTGATGACTGGCAGAGCAACACGTGGTAACGTGCTTTAAGTAGACTCAGGTAATCGCTCATGGCAAAGGTTAAGGGTGCTCCCCTTTGCACTATACGGATGCGCTTGAGGGTGTCATTCAGTGCATGAGTTACCCGGCGTCTGCGGTCTTGACCGGCCGCCACCAGGGTTGCTTGCCAACGAGCCTTGGGTGTGTCCCATGAATCAGTCGCAACGAAGCTCCTGCACGATGCTGCCAACGCCGTACGCAGCGACGCCACGCTTTCCGGGTCCGCCAGTAGGCTCGTGTCCATGCGCCACGTAACAGTACGTGGGGTGTCCTCACCAAAGTCGAGCCTGACTGACAAGGGGTGGTGATCGGAAATCACCGGCGTGCCTGCAGGGAACGCCAGAACTTCGCAGCTAACGACAAAAGAAGCGAGCTCTGGTGGAAAATAGAATTTGTCTATCCGACTCGCTGACTGTGCTCTCTCAAACGTCGCTCCAAAGGCATCCCCGTGAAGCTGCACCCACGCGTCAGACAAGCGGAACTGAGTCACGAGATGGCGGAGCGCGGGGGCACCGCAATAACGGCGACCGTGACCCTGTCCGCGGACGTCACGGTCGATGTTGAGTACACAATTGAAGTCACCGACGATGAAAGTGGGGTAGGGATCAAGGAGGAATGAGTCGAGGCGCTCAAAAAAATCAGAACTATTAGTCCGCCGTGCTGGCGCATATACAACCAACGCACGTACCCGCCGCTGGTTTAGTGTGAAGTCGACCGCAAGAGTGCGGCCGTCCAGCCCGAAAGTGCAATGAGCACCCGCGCGCAGGCAGGGGTTTACAAAAACGACACCAACACCGCACATGTGAAAATCAGTCAACGAAAAATAAGCAAAAACAGAAAACCGGGTGGTGAAATTCAGCACATCAAGTGAAGTACGGAAGTTGCATTCCTGTAAAAACAGGATGTCGACGCCCCTAGCCCGGGCAAAGTGCATCACCTCTCTCTGTCTGTCTACGGATTGAAATCCCCGAACATTCAGGGAGAGGAGATGCACAACCGCCATGACTACCAAGAGCACCGACGGCATAGCATACAACCTAAAGAGCGCTGCCATGGGCGGCGCTTGGCGCGCGCGGCACTTTTTTGCTAGAACGTTCGTTAACAGTCCCTTCGGATTCCGATGATTGGGGGTGGGCACGTTTGAAGTCTGGTCGGGAAAAGTCCATGTTTTCGGGGCCGTCGGCGCTTGTGGCCTCGCTCACCGGTTGCTGCGTGGTCTTGGCGACGCTCGCAGCTGAAGCCGATGCCGACGCCAGGGTCGCCGATGGGAGGGTGTGGCTGGCTGGTGACGGGAAGCGCGCGTCGTCCGCACCTCCAGGAGTCGTCGTTCGTGACACCTGGCCGCACGTCAAGTCGCCTGTCAGGCGAAGCGGCGTGACTTTGTCCGGTACGTCCACCAGGTCGCCCGACGCCACGCTCGACTCATCGCCGCTGCTGCTCTCGGTGTTGAAGGAAGCTGTGCGGGGTAGCGGCGGCAAGGGTTCCGCGAAAACAGCACCGAACGGCTCCACCTCGTTTGAAGGCGTCCCCTCGAGCTGCTCCTTCACGGGCACCTCCGTCGCGGGGGCGGGTTCGGGCTCCCTCGGGCGGCTGGTCGTTGGGTGCTCGTCGGCAACACGCGTCCGGACGGTTGGTGGGCTCCGCGTTTCTGCGGCCACGTTGTCCTTACTCGGTTCCTTCCTCGAGGCGGCGGCCGCCGCATAGGACCGTGGCCGCAGGCAGTCCGCTGTGGCGTGGCTTCCACCGCAGCGCCTGCAAGCCGCTCCGCATCCGGCCGTGTCGTGGCCGAACACCTCGCAGCGAGCGCACCGCGGCGTTCGACACGCCGCGCCGATGTGGCCGTCCTGCCCGCAGCGGGAACACACCTTCCGGACGCCTCGGTAGTCAAACATGACGCGGTGGCCCTGGACGGTCAAGAAGTTCGGCACCGCCTGCTTCATCTCGATCCGGACCACGCGCGTCCCGTTGCCGACGTGACGACGGCCCTTGAGGACGGGGTGGGTGATGTCCAGCACCTTGCCGAAAGAGCTCAGTGCCGCTGCCAGCGCCGCGTCTCCCACGAACAGCGGCACACGAAAAGCCGTCACGTGGACCACGGCACGACCCACGCAGGCTACTGGGACGGAAGTGCCGTTCACGTTGAAGGCGCCTTCCACGAGCATCTTCTCCGCCGCCGCAGCCGAGGGCATGGCGACGCAGAACTTCATGCCTCCATGGTGCTGGAGGCTCTCTAGCCCTTTCGGGCCGACAACCAACTCGATGCCGTCGACGATGTCGTCAGCTGTCGCGTCGGATGTAACTGTGAACGAAAAACAGTGCGCCTTTGGGGGCGGCGCACGGAACACCGGAGGGGCAGCAGGTCCCGGGCCTCCCATGACGTCACGGGCGGCCGACTGGGCTGCTGCTTGAAGGCCAGGAAGTTGCCCGAGCACCGGCAAAGGCACGGCGCCTGGGCTGGGAGGCTGGTTGCGGATCCTCGGGGTCGCAGTGGATCCGAGGCCCGCCTGCACTTGTCAAAACTTCTCAGCAAGCCAGCGCCGAAAAAACTTCGCTGGTTCTGGACGAGCTCGGGCAGCAACAAACGTGCTCGTCGGTCGTCGAACTACGAATCCCGCTGCTCGCGGCATCGTCCAATTTAAAGACTGCTAGGAAACTTCAAGATAACAGGTCGAGATCATCTAGAGTAATCTAGAAACACGTAGGCGAAGCTGTTCATGGCTGTGAACAATCGAGATTAGTCCGGTCGCTTCTCGCGTCAGGAACAAAAATGATAACACCCCTTTCCTGCGGCCTTGCGCGAACGAACGGACGCTACAGTGATACGTGGCAATATGCACGAGGAAGTAGTATAGCATGATGAAGCCACTTTTGCGTGTGGACGCGGTGCCTTCTGGGCAACCGTCCGAGGAAGCTCGCAAACGTGCTTGTGACCGGTTGCGAAAGGCTGAACAGCGACAAGAACCAGCATTTTCTGAAACTCAGCCCAAACGTGATAGCGTGGCGAAACAGAGAAGAGGCGTCACGTACAGTCATGAAATTTATGAGCGTGAACACGGGAGCGCGTGACAGATAGCTTCAAGCCCTACTTGTGGCGATACGCGGCGGCTGCTTATAACGACGTGGTGGAAAGGGTTATTCCACCTTGCCCAGCTTCCTGCAAGCCGAAGGACACACCTCCCTTTCCACTTTGTTTATGAAACCGGTCGCCGCGTATCGCCACTAGTACGGTTCGAGGCTATCTGCCACGCGATGCTGTGTTCACACCTCATAACTTTCATGACTATACACGCCGAAATGTTCGTGTCAGGCCTTAAGACTAATCGTCACAATTTTTAAAGCGCCGCGTTAAAGGCTCAGTTTCCCAGAAAATGCGGCTTCAATGCTGCTGGCGTCGTGAGCGAAAATTCACTTGCATGACTCTGGCAGGCGGTACCCAGAGAGGAACCTGGGAGGCAGGTGGGCCACCTAGGCCACATGAACTTGCGGTGTCATCCCAACCTGCCGACAGGATAGACTGTCCAGCTTGGCAAGCAAAAGAATGGTCGCTCGGGAAGAGCAACCTGGGTCGAAAATGCGATGCGCTGGGAGCCCCTTTCATCGCAGAGTAGTAGCGAATCGCTTAATTGCTGCACTACTGCGCCAGGGGGGATGGAATGCCAAGAGGTAAACTAGAGAATGTCCTTCTGCATATATGGGAATTAACCCATTACGGTATACCTCGTCAAACTCTTAAGGTGGAGGTTGTGTCCCCTGCAATTTTCTTCTCGGATATTTTGCGGTTACTAAGTGATATTCTTCAACAATCAGTTGTTCAGGCTTAGCAGGTTTTTCTCATATGACGGGTGCATTTTCCGACAGAAATTTTTTCTTAACACTGAGGAAAGCACTGACAAGGCTCTTCCTGGGTTCCCGAAACACCCACAACCACGAACCAAAATAAGAGACAGAGGCAACAAAAAAACGGCCCATCGGGGCAAAAGAAGAACGGTATGAAGTTCAGCATGCCTGAGTTGAAAAGTGTGAAGAGTGCGAGAATGTATTGCAGTTTAACAGGAGGCGTGATCGGCGGCGGTAACAGCATAGTTCTCTCGTGCAGTGGCCAGCAAAGTTGACCTGTTCGCGTCGCTGTAGGATCGGAACCCTGTAGCGGCAATAGTTATTTTGTCTCTGCAGGTTGGCCGAGGTCACCCTGATTCAAAGCCTCGTTTCTTTTCCGTCACTTCCCGCATCAATAGACAAACTTGAGAGGTATCACTACCCGCCAGCATTTTCTATGTGGCAAAATTTCATATGGCAAACGTGCATTGCGGAGAAATGAAACAACGCAATCTTTTGTGGACACTTAAATGATCATGCAAAGCAAGCGCCGTTGTGACGAGAGTTCATGAGTGAACTTCTTGGTGTCGCATATTTCAACAAAAACCCTACCTGACCACCACAGGTGGAAGCTGAATTCAGTACATACCGATACCACCTGTGGGTATGAATGGCAAGAATTACACATCGATATCTACCTATCTATCATACGTCGTTAACCCCCGTCCTATGCGACGCAATTGCGTAACGAATAGTTTGTTTAAAGGAGTGCTTACAGACAACACAACTACTGCATGAAGGACAAAAAATACACCGCAGGTTGTATGATGTCCTACTGTGAAGTACTACACGTTTCGCAGTGATTAAACCGGCACAATAATGGCTGCGTGTAACAGTAATTGACCGCGTCACATCAACACTGTACTACACTTAGGGATTCTGGGAAGGACATCGGGAAGAGCAGCCATTATATGACACTGACGGCGGCTAAATTACTACGCTTCGGATTGATCGAGGTGGTTTCTACTTAATATTTTGCGATCAAATAAACCGTGTCGCAGCATGCCACATCTGCAGGCTTGCCTAGGCAAAATTTGCGACGTGTAGCTATCTCACTGTGCGATAGACTGGGTGTTGAATATTGATTGGTTGAATAAGCAGGCATAAGAACCCCTGAAAAATTCTCGTTCCAAAGTACTGTTCATAGCGGTTGACTGCAATTTGGTTTCAGAGGACTGTACATTATTTAGATGATGCTTATACATTCAGAGTTGGGAATTTTATTGTACGTTCTAATGTTTCTCTAACACGGGGAGACCATAATGGTCATGAAACAGAGTTAAACTGAACGCACGCTTCTCTTCCGTATACAAAATATGCGTTCTACCCAAGAGCATAAGTGTGCAAGTACGTAAAAATAGACAGCACGGTTCCTCGACGAACAATAAAGCTTCCTTTATTCTACACAGCAGCCCACTTAGGTGTTTTACACCGCAGGAGCGACAACCATGGTGAAATATGGAGCATCTAAACTTTAGAGCGTAATCTTATCTCTGACACCCCTGTTCAGTCAATTAACATCCATTGGGTCTGAAGCACAGGATTGTACAGTATTTGCGACCGTAGAAAGCAAGAACAGTGCCCACCAGCTACGCATTTGCTCTATGCCTTCTGAAAGCTTGACTCTCACAACACCAAAGCTTTGAGCGAGAGTGATGGCAACATATATGTAAATATTTAACTGAAAGCACCTGCACTGCTCCTGCTTTTATTCTCGCGAATGTCCTCACGACACTACTTTTTGATAGTTATCTTGCGCTGCTATCTCCTTTTTCGAACCTTTGGGTATTCGAATTAATAATCGCTCATGCTCACGCATATTTGCTTGAACAAAAAGTCTGAGTTTCAGTTTTTTTTTTTGCTGCACCCGTTGTGCTACGGCCATAGTTAATGCGCTAGCCTTGACACGTGCGAGAGAAGAATATGACATTAAAGAAAGAAAAACACTGGGGAAGATTAACTAGACCAGGCTGCGCTGGACACCTCCACTGTACCCCGCTGAAGCAGGAGAATAACAAGCTGGCCATCGGACCTGCAAAACAAGTAACATCACGTGCTATTTTACTTCACCTGTTTTATTCACTTCTAAAATTTAAACCGCCTTTCGGGGTGAGGATAGTGATGGAATGGAGGAATATTTATGCGGAAGAAAAAAGTCTTGTGCATGGAACTAAAATGTCATCGCAAATTTTGAAAATGGGAAAAAGGACAGGACATGGAACAAAAGACAGCGCTAGCCAATATCCTCCGGGAAACAGTGCGTCAACTGTATTGATGACTTTATGAAAAAAAACCGCGCAAAACAGCTGCAAAAATACTCATCAGATTATTGGTGAGGTAGTGCGTGAGATGCTCGAAAAGAAAATAATCTGGGAGAGAAGAGTTTCTCGCTGAAATAAAGACATCTTTGCGCACGTATTGCGCCATTTCAGGACTAATTACTTCAGCCGATCATTCCCTAACATTATGCTTAATGCGCCAAAATTGTTCTCAGACAGCATGCCTGAAAAAACGAAGGAAGAGTCACAGAGGTCACTAAATGATTTTAGAAATTTTCAGAAAACAGCTCCGAGAAATTTTATGGGGTTCTGAGCACTAAACAGGTTAAGCACTCTTCGCGGCGCAATCTGGAGAATATTGTCGAGGAAACACGAAGAAACGGCTGGAAGGCATGATGCTGCACCGGAGAGAGAATACATAAAAAAACATGCACTGAATTTAGCTACATCTTTCCTCTGCATATTATAATACCTGGTGCATACGCCAGGTGCGCTGGCTGTAGGGGCGCCACAAAAGAAAAAAAAAACTTCTTGAAGCCGGTTCCAAAAATAGTGATGGGATCCGCTGGCCGCGCCCTCCCTCGTTGGTACCCGTTTGCAGACCAGCTTGTCGAGGCCGCAGTGGCTCAATTTAGGCGCTCAGGTTTCGTCTTCACGTTTTCCAATGACGGATATCTCTGTAGACCTTTGCAATAAGGGCCCCTTGGCGCTGCCATATTGTTCACTGGACTGTCGTGAGCACCTCGCGCTTGCGCGGTGGAAGCGGCGGCGGAACCGGTTTCCGACAGTCCAGAGAAGAGGCGTTTCGATAAGAGGTAGATGTTCGGCGCTCAACCACAGTGGCGGTGGTGGTGGAAACTTTTATTGCCAATGATGTAAATCGTGGGGGCGAAGCCCCCTACATGGCACTTGGATGCCTCCTCAATGTGAGGAGGAGGCACCCTTACAACGCGAAGGATAGCCCCTGGAGCGCAATCCTTCTGTGAGCGCTGGAGATGATCCGGCGCTGGTCTTGAGCGGACGAGCTGGTCAGAAGAGACTCCCAGTAAGACTCCGCCGCGGTTGGTGATGGGCGATGAGGGAAGGTGGGGCATGTGAGGAGGGTGTGTAAGAAGTCTCCTGGGTTGCCGCAAAGTTTGCATGATGACGGGAATTGGTCTGGGTATCGGGCATGCAGCAGTATTGGGTATGGAGCAGTTCAGGTTTGTAGTTGTCGCCAATGTGCAGCCTGCGCTATGGTGAGGAATGGAGCTGGGGGTGCGTATTCCCTTCGTTTGTCTCGGTAGTACGAGAGAATATCACGGAAGGAGAGCAGGCGCTCCGAGGCTCGTAGAGAGGGCTCGACAGTGGTCGCTGCTTTGTCGCCGGTGCGGTATGGAGAGCCTAATGCGCCTGTGCGACAAGTTCTTGAATTAAGAGCAACGACACTCGACTACGAAGTTCAGTTGATTGCAGTTACTTTTTATAGAACTTTCGTACAGCGCATGTATGTTGCATATGCTGCGAATTCAGATACGTCAAGCCACTGTCTAATACTTGTTCTTCGTAGAGCCCAGTAACCGCGCGCCAGGTAGCACCGGTATTTATACCCGCATGTACCGCTGCTGATAGCGGTCGTATGCTTGCCAGTAAATTATATTGAAATTGCGGAAACCAAGCCTTTCGGCGCCGTTGAACCTCGTGTGCAGTGCTACTGCTCCGCTAGACAAGATGAACAAGTGCGGCCCGCAGCTACAACGTTGGATTTCTGCGTTTACCATCTGTCTGTCCGCGCTGAAACAGCGTGGTGTGTAGCAGTTTGACCTATAAAAGCCATGAATTTGGTCCAGTGGGACGATCGGCCGTGTGCCCATTTGGTCATTATCGCCGCCTCGCTTGCGTCTGTAGCTCGAGTGGTATATGAGTATGAAACGCTTCCTCAGGGCTCCCTCAACTATCTCACCCCTTTTATTTATTTACTCCACAAAATAAAAAACTTAACAGCGGCATCTCATGGTTCTCGCAGTGCCTACATAACGTGAATGAAAAACTTAAGTCGTCGTAGAAGAAGAGCGAGTTGGGCGAGTTAGTATTGGACCAATACGAAACAACAGCGCTAATAACGACTGGGACGAAAACGGTATCGGTTGACGTCTTTATGTCCGCTCCCTTGAAACTGGGCCGCATATGTCCAAAGTTGCATAATAAGCTGGAAGCACAGAACCGAGGTGTACGCAAGGGTTGTACTATACGCCATGAGAAGCCTTTAGTCCAGTGCAATGAAGGCGTAGTATATCAGTATATCAGATAAATTTATCATGTGTAGTCAAGTACATAGGGCGGACTGGACGATGTCTGAACAAGCGCCTTCGAGAACACAAAAAAATGTCCCCAGATTCCCACATTGTCAAGCTCTGTCGTACGCGCAGTAGGTGTGCGCCCTTATTGAACACAGCAATAGTGCTATACAAGCACAACGTTAAGACCACGAGGGAGACTGTGGAAAAACTAGGGCACGTGCATCAGCCAGGCCACAATGGTTCTTACAGATAACGAGCTCTCATTTCTCGACACAAGCTGAGGGCTCAATTGATTGATGATGATGATGGTGATGATGTCCTCAGGCTTAATGGCACATTATGTTGTTTGTTCTCTTCATCTTTCGCTTAAGACTTGGCGTATACCCACATGGGGGGATAGGCCAAAGTTTAGTGGCATAACCAAGTAGATTTCCATTGGCGATTACGAAAAAGATATCAGAGCCAAGACTGAATTTTGAAAGATGCATCGATGAAAAAGGACAGAAGGATATTAAAAGTTCAATAACAAAGAACATTGTGATGAAAAAAATTGCCGACGATTACGTTAGTTCCTAATGCGAAATTTGAGCGCAGCTCATCGGCTGTTTCAGCTTTTCGATAGATTGAGGCAAGGAATTCGAGCAAGACATGTATGTGCAATTACAGACAACTTGTTATTAACACATATTCCTTCTTCAAGAAACACTCCACTACTGATTGTCATGAAGGAAGCCTTGTGGTCGAAGATATAGATGGATATATGCTCGAGTTGCTGCACCAATTCCTGGTTCTCAAAGACGAGGTGTACGCAAGTATTTCGCGAGGTTGTCACAGCCGTGGGAGGCGTACAAGCGAGAGGAACGGGGTGTTCTCCAGCATAAGTGGTAAGAAATTTGTTTGTCTTTATATCTACCTTAAAATCCCCACCCACCCTGCCACCCTGGCAGGTGGTAGTTAATGGTTGATCGCGAGAGTTCGCTCACTGTTGTCAGCGCTAGCGCATGCAGCCCAGAGAGAGAGAGAGAAACAACTTTATTGCCACAGATTGGCGGGATTTAGGGCACGTGGGCTTGGTGTGGCCCCCAGGTGGGGGCGACTTCCTGGGCCCACGAAATGAGTGCCAGTTGGATGCTCTTGTCTGGCCTTTTGAGGAGTTGGTTCCATCCGTCTTCGGAGGGAGCTGGCAGTAAGGTTTGAGGGGGCGGATTTCCCGCGCAACCCCAGAGGACGTGAGCCTGGGTGGCGATTTCTCCCTGGTAACAATTTCGGCAGACGGGGTCGTATTCCCCGTCTGTGATGAATGAAAATCTAGAATGGCTAAGGATAGAGTGTGTCTGCAACCTGCGGAGCAACGTGGCTTGCGCTCGATTCAAGTCGGGGTGTGGAGGCGGGAACTGGCGTCTCATCTCTCTGTAGAGGTTGGTAATTTCGGCAAAGGTCTGGGGAGCCTCGGCAAGAGCGTCTGGGTCCGTGGGGCCGGCCGCCCGGTTGGTTAGTCCGCGGGCTAGTCGGTCGACCCCTTCGTTTCCAGAGTTTCCCGCGTGGGCGGGTACCCAGACCAGGTTGATCGTATGGTCGGGAGTGCAGCCGCGAAGGATGCGTGCAGCGGGGTGGCAGATAAAACCTGCCGAGTAATTTTGTATTGCTCTTTTGGAGTCGCTGAGGACTGTGCGCGTACGTGGGTCTGGATGGCCAGCGCGATGGCGGTTTCTTCTGCCGCTGTCGGAGAGTGAGCTGCTACTGTGGCGGCGGTGACGAGAGTAGAGTGTGGCGTGGTTGCACAAGCCACGTATGTGTTTGCACTTTGCCGTGCAGCATCTACGTATATTGCGTGTTCGTCGGCAAGGTATGTGGCATCTAGTGCTTGGGCTTTCAGCTGACGGCGCGTATCATGGCGGCCAGGTAGCATGTTTTTGGGGATTGGTTTTATAACTAGGCGGCTATAGACCCCTATCGGAATGGGCGTCGTGGGGTGGACGTCGCCTATGGGGTTGATGTTGAGACGGTCAAGTATGAGCCGCCCGTGTTTAGTGTGGGAGAGGCGGTGGATGTGGGCGGTCTTGTGTGCCTCTATGAGTTCTGTGAGCGTGTTGTAGATGCCGAGTTGGAGGAGGTGCTGTGTGCTGGCGTACTGAGGTAGCCCCAGTGCCGCTTTGCACGCTGAACGTATAATGCTGTTCACAGCTTCCTCGTCCTTCCGGCAGAGGTGATAGTAGGGGTAGGAGTAGACTATCCTGCTAATGAGGAAAGCTTGCGTGAGCCGACAGAGGTCATCCTCCTTCATACCTCTGCAGCGGGTGCTGATGCGGCGGATAAGGCCGTTGATCTGATTGGTTGTGGTGCGTAGGCGCTGAATGGCCTCCGAGTTTTGCGTGTTGTTCTGTATTAACATACCCAGAACGCGGATGGTGCGGACCGGAGGTATGGGATGTTTGTCGACATGTAGCACAGTACGTTCTTGCGGGTCGGGGACGGGCAGGCGAGCTCGTCTGTCCCTGATGACTAGTAATTCGGACTTCGTGGAGGAGCATGTGAGCCCGTTCGCCTGTACAAAGGAGTGTACTTTATCGATTGCTGTTTGGAGGGAGTTTTGGATTTCCCCGTCAGAGCCAGAGTTGGTCCATAGGGTAATGTCATCGGCATATATTTAGTGTTTAATGTGAGGTATCTCTTCCAGGAGCGGAGGGAGGCCTCTCATTGTAGTGTTGAAAAGGAACGGAGATAGGACTGCTCCTTGTGGTGTTCCTTGGGTGCCTAGTGTGATCTTCTCGCTGTGGAGGTCTGCAATGTGAAGTTCTGCTATACGGTTATGAAGAAAGTCGGCAATGTATTTGTAAGTGCGAGTGCCTACATTCATTTGTGAGAGGTTTGCCAGGATGGAAGCATGTGACACGTTGTCGAAAGCCTTGCTGACATCTAGGCTTAGGATGGTTCGTGTAGCTCGGATAGGTCTCGGATCGAGGATATCGTGTTGGATTTGCCACATAAAGTCTTGAGTGGAGAGGCAGGTTCTGAAGCCGGTCATAGTGGGGGGGAAAAAGGTCCTCTTGGTCTACGTGAGTGTGGAGTCTATTGAGTATGACGTGTTCCATGACCTTTCCCAGGCAGGACGTGAGCGAGATGGGCCGAAGGTTGCCCAGCTCGAGTCGTTTCCCTGGCTTAGGTATAAAAATCACTTTGGTATGCTTCCAAGTGTCTGGAAGGCGACCCTCATGCTAGTGTTGGTTGAAGAGGTCCGTGAGTGCCTCGACGGACTGATCTTCGAGGTTACGAAGCATCTTGTTGGTTATGTGTTCGTCGCCAGCGGCCGCGGTGGTTTTAATCTAGTTGAGGGCGGCGCGGACTTCTCCTGCCGTGATGTCGGCGTCCATGTTGGTGTTCTGAGCACCCGTGTATCCTGAAGGGATGGGAATTTCAGTGGAAGTATTGATGTATTTGTCTTTCAGGGTAGCGAGGAGTTCCTCATTTGTTCCCTGAAAAGCGTGTATGACACGGGTGAGGTTCTTGTGAGATGTGGATTTGGTGTGAGTTGGGTCCAGTAGATGTCTGAGGAAGAACCACGAGTTTTTGCATCCTAACTGGCCGTTAAGACGGTCGCAGGTTTGATGCCATTGCTCCTGACTCAGTTTGACGGAGTAAGCTTCGATCTCTCGCTCGAGGCGAACGAGACGGAGCTTGAGGGGTCGATTGTGTTTTTGGCGGAGCCAGCGAGCCCTACGACTGCGCTGGGCCTCCCACATGTGTATGAGTTTGGCGTCGGGAGAGGGGCCATCCTCGTTCTGGGTAGTCGTGGAGGTGGCATTGGCGGGGTCTTCGAGAAGCGAGTTTGTCCATGCGTCCAGGTCGTCTAAGGGGGCCGAAGTGCGTTTGGTGCGCACGTATCGGAAGGCGTCCCAGTTAGGGCAGACGCCGCGTTTGAGCGCGGAGCGATCGGACGCGTGGCACATCGGCCCCGTCGATTTTCGACTGGAACCGCGGTAATCTGATGTAACACCTATCAAACCTGTGCGACTGCATCTGTGAAGTCAGCAGGATCCTGGAGACACCGATCTGACCCAGGTACACCCAATTTTCGGCCATTTCGAGCACCCCTCCGCATCACCACGTAGCGGTCGAGCTGAGCCTAACGGCTTCGGCTCCCCCGCCGCTGGCTGCGGAGACGCCCGCCGGTCAACCGCTCAACATGGCTCTGCCTGAACAACGCGGATACGACCCCACGACTCTGTCGTGGTCGTATGTCCCTGCAAGCCAGCCAGAGGATGGCCCATCCACCATTTCGGCGCAGCAAGATGCCCTTTTTCAAGTCGTTGAAAGCCGGCGCCGCCGCCGGCAGAACGCACGAGGAGCTGCAACGCCCGAGACTCCTCTCGATAAATCAGCAACGGGAGACGCTCGCGCTCTGTCTTCTAAATGTCCATAAAAGTCATTTTTACCAGTCTCCAAGTGGACGCCGAAGCCGACGGTCAGGATGAACCCAGACGATTACGTGATCGTGCTGCGGCCACGCAGTACGGTCGCCCTCAAGACAGCATTGCAGCAAGGTGACCTCGGCGCTGCCATTTCGGAACTCACCGGCAGACAGCATATGAATGCGATTACAATTTCTCCCAATTGGGAGCAAAACATTATCGTCTGTGGCACGCAGAATTCCGAGGTAGCTCAAAAGCTTCTGACGGACATCCAAATTACAACCAGCAAAGGATCGCTCCCGCTTCACGGACACCTCAAGCTCACCGGTGATGTGTGTCGTGGTGTGATTTCTGTGCATAACCTTGAAACCAGTGAATCCTTGAAACATAGTGTGCAGTGGCGCGGTGGTGAATTAGTCCATGTGCGCAAGCTGGGAAAATCGAATGTAGCTGTGCTGACTTTCGAGGGACGCAGCGTTCCGCGTTACGTCCATTATAATGCAGAACTGACTCCCGTCAAAGAGTATAAAAAAACGGTGCCAGCGTGCTACCGTTGCGGCACACTGGGGCACCGGGTGGACAACTGTCCCACCCCGGTCAAGGAAAGATGCGGCCTTTGTGGTCAAAACGTGGGGCTTGGTACTGAAGGGATGGCCCCCCACGTCTGCAATCCTATGTGCTTAATCTGCGGGGGCCCGCACCTCACCAGCTCCCGCGAATGCAACGCCAAATTCATCAAGCTGCCGCAGCCAGGGCCCAGGACGCCATCCAAGGGAGCCAATTCCGGCGCTACACGGGGAGGGCGGCAGCAAAACCACAAGACGCCACGACGTGGCGTGATGCCTGCCCCGGGCAAGACAGCAACGGTAACGCCACCACCCGGAGCAGCGGAGTTTCCAGCTCTCAGCGCTTCACCTGGCGGCGCCGCCTGCAACCAACCCAAGGTAGGCAGCTGGGCGAGGGTCGCCTCCTCTCCTTCCCCTCCTCCCTCCTCCCCCACCAGCACCGCCGAGACGCAGGAACTCAAGCGCGAGCTCGCCCTCTTGCGAGCTCAAAACGAAAAACTAGCCAGCGAGCTTAACTCGCTCAATGCCAAATTCCCTACTCCGCCCGCGTCGAGCGACGAGTAAGAAAATATCACAGACAGGGAGATTCCTACTCCTGTGGAGAGTCGCGCCGCGGCCCTGGAGAGTCGGGTGACCGCAATTGAAACACAATTGGCTGACCTCCCCAATATTATCCACGATACCATTGCGCGTCAGGTGGAGAGTGCCATCGCACAGGTGACACAAGCCGTAACTCACATTATCCAAAAATGGATAAAAGACAATCCGCGCGTCCTTAAACGCGTAGGGCCCATCAGGGACGCTAACCGCCCCTCCAAATTCAACAGAGTTATTCCCGATGAGTTTGACTTCTCGGAAGACTCCTCCACGTCTGCACCGGGCACTAGCGGACTGGGGATTCTTAACAACGTAACCCCACCCTCTGCCTCCGACCATGGCCCCCAACCCTAAGTCGCGAGCAAGAGCAACTCAGCCGCTTACAATAACGCAGTGGAACTTCCGAGGTCTCAAGAGCCGCACGAAGCGGACTCATCTCCGCCTCTATCTTGAGACCTTTGAGTTTCTCGTCGCCGTGGTTGCCCTTCAGGAACCCGGCGCCGGTGCCAAACTGCCAAACTACACTACATTTCAACACAACCCGCAGACATGTGTACTTGTTCACAAGCAGTATACTGCGCAGGAGGTCACGCTCCCCACAACACCGCCTTTCCCATACACGATGGTGCCCGTGCTGCCCCTAAAGCGGTCTGACCCACCTGCACACATTCTAAACATTTACTGCCCACCTAAACTTAAGAACGTCACGTTCAATGAAATTTTCAACCAAGCAATGCAGGTGGCGGGAAGGGATCCCCTTCTGATCGTCGGCGACTTCAACGCCCCGAGCAGGCTATGGGGGTACCCCCGGGAGGACAGACGTAGGCGGAAGCTTGCGGAACTTCTTTCCACACTTGGACTTAATTTACACACTGATCCCGCGAACCCAACACGTGTCGGCAATTCGATTCAACCAGATACTTGCCCGGACCTCACATTTACACGCAGCATACGCCATGCCGACTGGCTGAATACAGAGGACACTCTGGGTAGTGATCACTGTATAATCAACACCACCATTTACATGCGTCCCCTGAAACGCCCACTAACACAAGCTCGTGTACCGGACTGGACGACTTTCCGCACATCTCTACCTATCGTAGATCTCCTCCAGTCAGGATACGACGCATGGTCCAAATCGCTCACGTCTACACTCACGCAACACGAAAAGCAGATACAGCTCACAGAAACACAAACAGACGTGGACAACCACTTGCTCCACCTTTGGGAGGCCCGCCGCAGCCTCACCAAACGATGGAAGAAACAGAAACATAACAGACGCCTAAAGAAACGCCTCCTCGAACTCACACAACAAGCAGCCGAATATGCTACTCAGCTAGCCGACACTAACTGGGTGGACCGGTGCAACGCGGCGGCGCGCCAGATGTCTGGCCGCAACACGTGGCGCCTATTCCGCGCTCTCATCGATCCAATACAAACACGCACGGAAACCCAACGCCACTTACATAGGGCATTGCACAACTTTACAGGAACGACAACACAGCTAGCGCACGCTCAGGGATCGATACCTTTGCACCACTAAGAACCCCCGGAAGGTGGTGGTGGTGGAAAACATTTATGTACAGGTATAATACAGGAGGTTATGCATGAGCTGACCCAGAGGGGGCCAGCCCTTACAAATACTAGGTGGAGGTCCCTAGTTCGGGACCCCAGTGGCATCGGCCGCCGCCCAGGCTCGCGCGACCAAGGCCCGTTGGGCCTGCAGGTCAGAGCAGCCGAGCAGGGTCGCCTCCCAGTCCTCCCGGGTTGGGTTGGGGTGAGGGGGGATAGCAGGGTTGGAGGGGCAGGCCCACACCATGTGGTAGATGTCCGAAGACTTCTCCGCACAGTGCGGACAGCTGCCCGAGAAAGAAGGGTCGAAGTGTTTCAGAGCTGCCGGGCACAGCAAAGTAATAGTATACAGGCGGAGCAGAAGCCGCTCCTCCGCCTTTTACAGACCTTTACACGGGCGGGGATAAAGACCATGGCTAGATTGATAGAGTAAAACGATGTCTTTGAAGGTGTAAGCTGGAATAAATTCGAGTTCCTGATCGTCAGGGTCGGAGGGGAATGTCCGGTGAGAGAGCGCGCGGGCGGCGGCGTCAGCTGCCTCATTTCCCTCAAGGCCCATGTGAGCGGGAGCCCAAATGATACGCCGGTGCGCGGGGTCACCGGTGTAGACGCTGTTTTGAAGAATGCGGTAGGCTAGATACGGTACCGAGCCCTGCTCGACGTTCCGACATGCCCCTCGCGAGTCGGAAATAATTGTTTTTGAATTGGAATGAGATGCAGCCAACGCAATGGCGACCTCCTCCGCGTGTGTTATGTCACGGGCTCGGAAAGTAAGGCCGTTCACTGTTTTGGATTGGTGGATGACTGCGGCTGTGTACCATCCCCCATGGTGGGGGCCTGAGGCATCCACGTAGAATACGCCGGGTTTCGATCCATAGTGGCGGGCCAGGGCTTCCGCCCGCGCCAGGCGCCGGCCATTATGGTCCTCACGGTTCATGTTCGCGGGAAGAGGGCGCACGTGGAGGGCGCATCTCCACTGGGATGGAATACGTACGCGCTCTTCCATGAGAGTGGTATGTTGGATGTGTAGCCGGGCAAGGAGGCGGCGACCCGACGATGTCTTCGAGAGACGTGTGTATTGGTTAGTCAAGTGGGCTTCCCGGAGCTCCCGAAATGTGTTCACCATGCCTAGGCCCAGGAGGCGCTTGTTGGAGGTGGTCACGGGGAGGCCTAGAGCCCGCTTAATAATTTTGCGGAGGATGACTTCGAGTGAATCCTCGTCTTGCTTCCGCAGGTGGAGGTATGGAGTCGAATATAGAATTCGACTGGTTACAAATGCATGCGCCAGCCGCAAGGCGTCCTTACATCGTAACCCCCCGCGCTTGTTAGAAACCCGGCGGACCAAGCGGCCCACCTGGTCCCCCACCTGACGGAGTTTGGCCAATGTTGTTTCTGACCGTCTGTCTTGATGTATAAAGAGCCCTAGTACCCGGACTTCGATATTTTCAGGGATTGGACCTGTCTCAAGAGACAATGAAATTTTGGCTGTGCACTTTGGTGAGGGGCGTATGTGCACAAATTCAGACTTTTGGGTGGAGCATTGGAGGCCGCAGCGGCGAGCATAACGGTCCACTATGGTCGCCGCCTCCTGCAGGTTAGCCTCAATGTCTGCAAGGGAACCGTGCGTGGCCCACAGGGTGATGTCATCAGCATACAGCGCATGCTGCACACCGGCGACAGCATCCAGCTGGGCCGGTAGGCGCATCATAGCCAAATTGAATAAGACAGGAGAGAGCACCGCGCCCTGGGGTGTACCCCTGGTTCCTAAATGAAAAGGGCCATGTTCTTTATCCTGTTTCCGAATGTAAGATTGTCTGTCGGTTAAAAATTGCCGAATGTATTGAAAGGCATTTCTGCCGCAGTTAGTTTGAGAGAGGTGGGTGAGAGTGATCTCGTGGGTAACGTTGTCGAATGCACCCTTCAAATCCAAGGCGATTACGACCTTGTCATTGTGAGGGCATTCCACGGGGTCGAGGACAGCCCGATTGAGTTTTAGCAGGACATCTTGTGCAGATCTGTGTGGGCGGAATCCGAACATGGTGTCTGCAAAAAGGTGTTTGGATTCCATGAACTCGGACAACCTGTCACGTACCATCGTCTCCATGAGTTTGCCCACACAGGAAGTCAGAGAGATGGGGCGGAGGTTGTCCGTGTTGATTGCCTTGCCAGCTTTAGGAATGAAGGTGACCAGGGCGGTCTTCCACTCGATGGGTAGTGGCACTTCCCCAAGCCAGATTGAGTTAATGTAATTCAATAAAGACATGTATGCTGGGTCGGGGAGGTTGGCTAACAATTTGACTAATTTTGTCCCGACCCGGAGCGGTGCCGCGTTTCATTTTTGCCAGGGCCGCCTTCAGGTCGTGGAGCTGGAACGGTTGATCCAGCTCAACGTTCTCAGAACCTGCATAAGAGTACGCCGGCCCGCGGGAGTCCTGGGTGGTGCACAAGTACTGGTCCCGGAGCTTGTGCGCCAATTGATTTGTATTGCCCTGAAAGCTGTGTATTGCTCTTTGGAGGTGTTTTTGAGTTTCCGTGCGTGTTTGCGTTGGGTCAATTAGGGCGCGAAAGAGTCGCCACGTGTTCCGGCTGGACATATGCCGCGCGGCCGTATTGCATCGGGCCACCCAGGCGGCGTACTCGTATGCAGGCGAAGAGAACACGGAGCTGGACAAGCCGTTCCAGCTCCACGACCTCCGGGCGGCCTTAAGCAAGATGAAGCGGAGCACTGCACCTGGGCGCGACAAGGTTACGGTCAAGCTTTTGGCCAACCTTCCCGACGCAGCCTACGCCGCGCTCCTCAAATACATCAATAGCATTTGGGACGGAGAGACTCCTCTCCCTCTCGATTGGAAATCGGCTCTCGTGACCTTCATTCCGAAGGCCGGCAAACCTATCGATGTGGAGAACCTTCGCCCCATCTCTCTGACGTCTTGTGTCGGCAAGCTGATGGAGATGATGGTGCGCGACAGACTCTCCGATTATCTCGAAACACAGCACATTTTCGCGGACACCATGGTCGGTTTTCGTCCTCACAAGTCAGCACAGGATATACTTCTGAAGCTTCACCACGACATCTTAGATCCTGTCGAATGTCCCCACAAAGACAAGGTTGTCCTGGCCTTGGATCTTAAAGGCGCATTCGACAACGTCAAGCACGAAGTAATCCTGGACCACCTCAGTAACACCAACTGTGGCCACAAAACATTCAACTACATAAAACAATTTCTTACAGACCGTCAAGACTACATACGCATACAAGATGCGGAACACGGGCCATATACCATCGGCTCGAGCGGAACACCTCAAGGCGCGGTCCTGTCTCCCCTCCTCTTCAATTTGGCAATGCTTCATCTTCCCTCCAATTGTCTTCTCTGCCCGGGATACATCACGCTCTTTATGCGGATGACATTACAATCTGGGCCACGCAAGGTAACCTGGGCCACATGGAGTCCTGCCTGCAAGCAGCGGCGACCCTAGTCGACGACTACGCGGCCTACTGCGGACTCCAGTGCGCCCCAGCTAAATCAGAATTTTTTGCACTTACGTCCCTCCCCTCGGGACACAACTTCGCTTCGCATCAGTCTCCCCTCGGGACCGATCCGGGAGGCCAACGAGATCCGCGTCCTTGGCCTCTTCATACACCACCAACGCAGAGTCGACACCACCATAGCCAAACTTCGCACGGTGGGAGACCAGGTGGGCCGAATGGTCCGCCGGGTCTCCAACAAGCGGGGCGGATTACGAAGCAAGGATGCACTGCGGCTTGCCCATGCTTTCGTAACGAGTAGAATCCTCTACTCAACTCCCTACTTGCACCTGCGCAAACACGATGGTGACCAACCGGAGGTCATCCTGCGGAAAGTCATCAAGCGGGCTCTCGATCTTCCGGTCACCACGTCCAACCAGAGGCTTCTGGCCTTGGGCGTGGTGAACACATTTCGGGAGCTTCGAGAGGCCCACTTAGTCAACCAATACACTCGTCTTGCACAGACCACGTCCGGTCGCCGCCTCTTGGACCGGCTACACATCAAACACGACTACCACATTGAGGAAAGGGAGAGAGTGCCAGAACCCTGGAGACGCGCAATCCGGGTCCGACCCCTTCCCCGCAACATGTCCAGAGAAGACCATAGCGGTCGTTGCCAGGCGCGCGCGGAAGCGTTGGCGCGATACTATGGTAACCAAGAACATGTGTATTACGTAGACGTTGCCGGCCCACACCACGGGGGGTGGTACACGGCCGCAGTCGTACACAACACAAACACAGTTAACGGGCTCATTTTCGAAGCCTACAGCGCAACACACGCGGAGGAGATTGCCATTGCTCTGGCTCTCACGAATCCCAAGTCAAAACACATCATCACCGACTCGCGAGGGGCTTGTCGGAACTACGAGTTGGGCTGGGCTCCCCCGCTTGCCTGGCGCATACTGGAATATAGCTGTCGATCTGAAGATCCAACTCCACGCAACCTGATTTGGGCCCCCGGTCACCAGGGACTCCAGGGAAACGAACAGGCCGATCAGGCCGCCCGCGCACTCTCACCTCGGGCTATCTCCCTGTCCTTGGAAGGGTACTCCTAATCAGACAATCTGGCCATTACATTCAAACAAATCACCGATTACTACAAGGAGTAGCACCAGCGCTACCCGGCCCCTTGTAAGGTTCTGGATCGCGCTGACGAGCGCCTCCTCATCAAAATTCTCACTAACACTGTACTGTGCCCGGCGGTGCTTAAACTTTTCAATACATCCTTTGATGGCACGTGCCAGTTCTGTGGGGAGGTGTCTGACACCTTCCACATGGTTTGGGCGTGTCAATCTAACCCATCTATCCCCACCAACCCCAACCCCACCAGAGAGGACTGGGAGGTGGCCCTGCTCGGCTGTCAGGACCTGAAGAGCCAAAAGGCCTTGGTTCAACGTACGCGGGCGGCGTTGCTTGCCAATGGGGCCCCGGAATAGGGGCTCCACCTAGTACTGTGAGGAAAAAGGGCCAATAGGGTCCTACCCCAATCACCTTTCTGTAAAAAAATTAATTGCTTATAAATGTTTTTCACCACCACCACCAAGTTAGTGTGCCTGATTGTTCGGTTGGGGGCTTTGCTGTGTGGTCGCTACCTATGTTCATGCCGAGGTTTTCCCAGCGTGCGTCTGGGATGTTGCGGGGAAAGTGAGATCGGGGCAGCTGTCCTGTGTGACACTGTTTCCAATGCGAGTAGGCCTGTCGGGGTCTAGGAGTAGTGTCAGGCCCAGTGTTTGGGCTGTCTCCCACAGTTTGGCTCCCTTACGACCGCATGCTTTGCGGGGGTAGCCCCACTCGGTATGCGGCGCGTTGAAGTCACCTAAGATGAGTAGCATCCCTGTTTGTGCAGTCGCGCAGGCCTTACGAACGAGGGTTGCCACTCGTGGGTTTTTGTCGCTAGGGGGGCTGTAGACGTTGAGGATGTGGAGCGGGGCTTGTGAGCGACTGCTCGGTAGGACCTGTACGAAAGTGTGCGGAACCTCGGGGTAACTAAGGTCTATATGATTAGCTGCTAAATTTCGGTGGACCAGGATGGCGGTGTTGGGCCGGTGGTCTGGTGTCGTTTGTTGGTTATATGCGGCGTAGCTGGTAAGTTTCGTCTCCATCTATGTTTCCTGAAGTGCGATGATGTGGGGGGTGTCAGGCTGGGCCTGCAGGGTGTGCTCCAAGGCTCGTCGCTTCGCCTTGAAGCCCCTGCAGTTCCATTGCCAAACTGTGAAGGGGGAGCTAGCCATCGCGTTTCCCGTAGGGTTCGGGACGCTGTGATAGCGCGACGGGTGATTTCAGAATGCCGCCTGCACGTGAGCGCGCGGTTGCACTCTCCGATGTGGCGACAATAATGGGTGCTGGGTAGTTAGTAGGGGTTGTCGACTTCAAGGGGTTTGCTGATGTTGGGGGATTCGTGAGGGTATCGAATCTGGCATGAAGGGTCTGGATGTTGGCTGCCATTGTGGCGCAGCTTTCTACTAGACGGTCAATGGTGGGGGCGAGTCGTAGGAGGGCGCCCTCGAATTGGGCCATTCGCGCATCAGCTGCCTCGAATTTGGCATTTATGTCTTCTTGTGAGGAGGGGGGAGGTGCTGTACGCTTCCTGCGCTTAGGCTGCTCAGTGTCCATGCGTGGATCACCTACAGGGTCGGATGTGAGAGCGTGAGCCACCTGCTGCGGTTGCAATTTGGGGTTTGCCTGTGCTGATTCTAGGCTATGAATTTTAGCGTTTGCTTTGGCCAATTGTAGCTGTAGTTCCTTGACCATGTCTGCCAGCTCCCTTACCTGTGAATCTGGTGGAGAAGCGGTGACTTGTGCAGGAGTCTTCCATCCAACTTGTTTGGCTGCTTTGGTCTCCGGCCGGGCTTGAGAGCTGGCCCGAGAGCTGCGTGAGGCGGATGTGGAACGGCTGCGAGTGCGGCTGGAAGGGCTGTCGCTGCAGTCGCTGCCAAGCGGGGGGAAGGAGCCGCCCCGCAGTAGGTTGTGGTCGCCGCGTTTGCGGTCTCGGGACCGGGACTGGCGTCCGGGGTTTGCCGAGTTGGAGCCGATATCGGTGTCAGTGACCGACGGGGAAGACTTGGGCCGAGTGGAGGACGTGAACCGGTATTTGCAGCTTCTGCTGCCTGTAGGGTGGGCGCCTTTGCAGACGATACATGAGGC
This sequence comes from Amblyomma mixtum, assembly GCF_055824585.1. Classification (NCBI taxonomy): domain Eukaryota; kingdom Metazoa; phylum Arthropoda; class Arachnida; order Ixodida; family Ixodidae; genus Amblyomma; species Amblyomma mixtum. The sequence continues at coordinate 48,180,620 of NC_143015.1, forward strand.
TTGGCACGTGGGCGGTTGGCCAGCTGGAGGAGGGTCATGGGCTGCGCCGCAGCGTCAGCACCTCGGTTGTCGCGGGTGGGGGCACACATCCGCCCTGTGGCCTAGCTTCCGGCAGTTGAAGCATGCCTCCGGACGGCTTTTGTAGGGGAACACCTCAAAAGTGAAGCCGAGATACCTCACGTAGCGGGGTAGCTTGGCATTGGCGATATTCACCACGAAATGTCGTGTGCGGCCCATGCGGCTTGCGGCGACTACGGGGAGATCGGGGTTTCGAGCTTGGAGCTCAGCGAGGATCTCAGCGTCGGTCTCGTGACTGTAGGCTCTGTATATGATTCCTCCCACATCTATCTCTCATCACCCGACGTACCTATAAGTGCGCTTAAGGCGTCCACTGACCCAGGGAGCCAGTTATGCGCACTTCCTTTCCTTAAAATGTTTGCAGTGTAAACGCTGTAAACGCCAACACCAATGGGCACAATGAACGCCGATGGCCTATGGCTTCAGCACCGCTTTTCTGGTACAACGTTGCCAACGCGAACGCATGCAGCGCACATCTGTCACTACCGCCACGTAGCTTAAAGCACTATTGAGGTGTCCACTGTTACAAGAGGGAAATTATGCGTCTTTCCTCTGGTTCACGTGACCACCGAGAAGTGTGAGACTGATAATGCGCCATTTCCTTTCCTCAAGAACCAATTTACCTATTTTACCCTCTGCTTTCCAAGCTCCCACTTATTGGTTTCGCAGCTTAAAGCGCGACTAAGGTGTCCACTGCTGGTTACAAAAGACAATGGCGGCGTCAACGGCGACGTCGACGCCGCGATACGCAGAAACGGGCACCAAAGAGCTGCGCTCTAAAATTTGGAGAACGATTAAGCTTCTCCTTTAAGAGTGAAACGCGAAAGCGTCTTGAAGCGCTGCCAGGGAGCCCACGGAACACCATCGCCTGTTTGGCGCCACACCTTGTTCGTCGGTCAAATTGAAAAATTGTTTTGAGGAAAGGAAATGAAGCAGTCTCACTTTTCTTGGTGGACACCCGAGCCGCGTATGATACGCATCTTCCGATTATAGCTCGCCGGTCTGAGTCCCTGCCGTGAGCTAGGCTTTAACTAGTATGTTTATGCTGCACGAAACGCCGAATCGTATGACACCATCCGGAACAATCTGCGGAAACTGTTTGTAAATTGATTTTTGAGGAAAGGAAATGGTGCAGTATATCTCACATATCTTTGTGGACACCTGAACCGCGCCGTAAAGTGGTGGTGGAAACTTTATTTACAACAGGGTAGTTTTGGAACACACAGGTCCGTGGGCCCCCGCACGGCCCCACTGCACTCAAACGTTCATGTCCCGGAGGCTCATGACGCTGGCAGCCCGGCCTGTGGTGTCCGGCTTGCTTGGCCGGGTCCTCAGAACGCAGTACGGTCTCCCAAGCCTACCAAGTGGTAAGGTGCTCCAGGCCCCGCGGGGGAGGGATCCACCGGGCAGAGGATAATGATGTGGTCGAGAGTGGCTTTGGGGTGGCGGCAGGGGGTACAGGAGGGGTGTGTGTAGACTTCGTGATAGCGCGAGCGTATATGAGGGGAGGGTAAAGTGCGTGTTTGGTCGTGGTGAAAACATTCATTAAGAAGGGACAGGAGGTATGCTTGGATCAGCCCGTAAGGGACTGATTCTTACAAGCACTAGGTGGAGGTCCCTAGTATGGGACTTCAGTGGCGGTGGTCGCCGCCCGGGCGCGCCCGACTAAGGCTTGTTGGGCCTGTAAGTCGTGGCAGCCGAGTAGGGTCGCCTCCCAGTCCTCCCGTGTTGGGTTGGGGATGGGGGAATATCCGGATTGGAGGGGCAGGCCCTCACCACGTGATAGGTTTCAGAAGACGTCGCACTACAGTATTTGGAGCCGCCTCCAAAGTGATGACAATTGTGGAGGGAGGGATTGGGTGGAGGGCCGCGCCGTAAGGGAAGGGGGGAAGGTGAGAGTGAAAGAAGGAACAGGTGCCGTAGTGAAGTGTCCGGATGGATGGAATAAACTTTACTGTCCAACGGATAAGGTGATTTACCCACCTCCCGACACACAGGCCGGGGAATATATGGTTAGCCATAACCGCGTGCGGATACGTACAAGTTTGCAGTCGCCTCCACACCACTCCTTGTCTGTTGGCTAATTTCGGGTCTGGGGAGGGTACCAGTCTACGCTACAATCTATAATGCTCCCTGATCTCCCCATTGCTGTGGGTAGGTGGCTGACACCTTCCACTTGGTTTGGGCGTGTCAATCAAACCCATCTATCCCCCCAACCTCACCAGAGAGGACTGGGAGGCGGCCCTGCTCGGCTGTCAGGACCTAAAGACCCAAAAGGCATTGGTTCACCGGACGCGGGCGGCGTTGCTTGCCAATGGGGCCCCGGAATAGGGGCTCCACCTGGTATTGTTAGGGGAAAGGGCAAATAGGGCCTACGCCAATCACCTCTCTGTAAATATTTATTGCACGATAAATGTTTTTCACCACCACCATATTTTAGCATCCGCTTTCTGCTCCCTCTGTCATCGAAGGGCCCTGTAGCGGCTCGGCGGTAGAGATCTCGAGCCAGCTCGCGCGCCAGCTCCTTGTCAGGGACGGCTTCGTGCGCCGGACTACAAATTATCTGAATTTTCCGATCCAATTTTATCTGGCTAGAATTCTGGCCGCTAGAGGCGAAATCCTTCCACTGCTAAAATATTTAATGGTAGATTTGCTGTCACTGATGACAAACTTCAATTCCGTTCCAACGCAAGCTAGCTAACCCGATTGCACTTTCCTGGGCAACTTCTCTGCTCCGCCCGCACAAAGTGGCAGCTGTCACAGGATTGCGCCGGCCGCTGACGACTGCCGCCTGGGGATTTTTAACGTGCACTAACATCGCACAGCACATGCGCGCCCTTTAAGGCGAAAGCGTTTAATGCCTCATACTGTCGTGGCCACGACGTGTTAGTAATTGTGTCCGCGTTTCGGATGCATACCTTATATGGGCGTACTCCAATCAGTAGCCAATCGATACTTAATCAGGTGCAACGGAATGACATCGGGACATGATATAAAGGCATTTCATGATTATATCATCGTAGTTAATGACTATATGACTAATTGGTATTTAGTACTAAAGAAGTGGCATGTGGGACTGTGCACTGCACCTGTACCTTAACTAACACTAATTAAAAGAGTAGTAGTTAAGGTAACGTTAACTATCACTAACCACACACTAACTAGTGTGACGAAATGTGTAGTCATGCTTAACTAACAATTACAGATGTTTCTAGACGTTTAATAGACATTGTGTCGAACATTCTAGAGAGTGCGCCCAAGCAGGACGACCAAGAAGTCTTCATCTCCGCGAATCTCTTGAAAGAGCAATAAAAGTTTTCTCTCTCTCTCTCTCTCTCCATCACTTGACAGGTGAGTGACAGGACGATGGATGGCATTGGCTAAATGGTAAAGACCGACAAGCCTAATTAACGTTTGCAGTCAGACCACATAAATAAATAAAACAGAGTAGGAAATTAGTCGAGTCGGGGATTCGAACCAGGGTCTCCGGAGTGCGAGATGAGCACGCGAACCACTCCGCCATGCCAGCTCGATGGTTTGGAATGAACAAAGGCGCGTCTAGCTTATACGGCGTCTTCGTTCACTCCCATCTCCCTCCCTTCCCTTACTACGAGGTTCAGGTGTCCACCGAGATGTGCGAGAGAAACATTTCCTTTCCTCAAAAACGAATTTACGGTCGAGCAAGGCATAGAGCCGAATGGGCGATGGCGTTCTGTGGACTCCCTGGCAGCGTTGCAAGACGCTGTCGCGTTCCTCTCTTAGAGGCGAAGCTTAAAATCTTAACCAGACATCTTTGACACAAGCAGCAACACTGCGCTTAAGGCTTTCGCCTCAACACACTTTAGGTCAACAAAGAGCCCCCATGAATTTTTGCGTTTCGGCTCCATCGAAACGCGGACGGCGTGGTCGAGTTTGTACCTGGGTACTACGGCTCAGTAGACGAGCGCCAACCACTGAGCCACCGCGGCGGTTACAGCTTCTTCAGCCACAGCAGGTTTCTGAGAGACGGAAGGGAAGGCAGCTGTCTCTTTCTTCTTTCACTCACCTTCCTCCCTTCCCTTACACGCGTTTAGGGTGTCGACCGAGATGTGACGAAATTTCTGCGTCTTTCCTTTTGTCAGAAACGTTCGCGGAGCACCGAAGCTTTAAAAGTCGAACGCGAGAGGGACGCGTCTCTCCAAACAATCTTCTCTCGCGTCTCTAACTCCGCACGTGGCACCGATTGTGGGTCAGCACGAGCCAATGGACAGGCCCGTGCAGTTTCCCTCCCATTCTTCTTTCAGTCATAACGACGACGACGACTCGTCAGCGTGGAACTTTGGACTCGGGCCGTGCTGCTAAATGACTGCCGGATGATCAAGAACGCCGGACGCCCACCGACCCGAGACAGCCTGTGCCAAGGACCTTTCTATACGACACTAGTGAGCGGTGCCGACGAATGCGGAATTCCCGGTCAACGTTCAGTGGTGAGCGCATTACACTGCTGGCAAGTAAAGTGTTTTAAAAAGCTTTTTTTTTTCTAATGCCTATAATACCTCTTTATTTTGCGCTATCCTTCTTTATGACACAACGAAATGTTCAGGTGAGCTTTCTTTTTGCGAGCTGAGTACTCTTATTCGATATGATAGCGCAGATATCTGACGGAGCTGCATGAGGTGTGGTATTTGGCTGTGTGTAAGCGTCGCATTGAAATTTTTATCGCGTGCGCCACAGCGAAGCAAGAATGCGACGTCCGGGCGCCCCGCGCTACCCAGCCAAACAACCAAGGCACGGTACATGGTGCCGCATAAAATTTTGCATTCGAGACGAAGAAACAAAGAATGTCCTATTAATGTGCCCGGGACGAAGTCAGACATAGAGCGCGTCTGTGTGGTTGGGCCCCGTCGGGCTGGTCTGTCAGGCCTTACGAATCGCAGCGTCTCTTGCGTTCTACTGAATTTCGTGTCGTGTTCGAGAACGCGTCGCCCTGGCGTCTCTCGAGACATACGTACGTACGTACATAGAGCGCGTTTCTTTGGCTGCGTTGCACCGCGTTTGTCGTGGAATGGCGCTCTCTGAAACCGTTGCCTCCATGGCATCGCATTGAATTTTCAGTCGGGGTCGATGCGGAGAAACAAACCCGTCTACACACTTGTTCTAAGACGGATGTCGTATGTTACAAAGAAATATTTCAGGCGTGTTTGACGCTGCGCAGAATTTTCTGTTGCGTTCCTCAAGCGAGAGCGACGCTTCGGGATGTGTTCCCACAATGTGCCACGAAAAGTTCCCGTACTACGGAGCCCTCTTGAAACCGATGCTTGTCTGGCGCCACGTGATATCTCTGTCGCGTTCGCAAGAACGAAGTTACATTGCAACGCGTCATCTTATTCTGCTACAACGGATGCCCTGTCTTAATTTCTATACATGAACTAATTAAGACCTGTTTGGCGGCGTGTAGAATTTCTGTCGCGTTCCTTACGGCGAAGCGACATATCGAGCGCGTCTCCTTTGTGCCACGACTGGTGCCAGTATTACGGAGCCCTCTTCGAACTTCTATGCTTGTCTGGGGCTGCATAACAATTTGTCGCGTTCGCTAAAAAGAAGCGACGCTTCCAGTGCCTCATCTTATTGTTCTACTACGGGGGCCCTGCGTTAGAATTTCTTAAGGCGAAAGCCTCATACTTTGATGCCTCATACTGCCGTGATCAAGACTTCTTAGCAAATGTGTCCTCTTTTCGGATGCATGCCTTATATAGGCATATGCCAATCAATAGCCAATCGATACTTAATCGGGTGCAGTCCAAAGACAACGGAACATGATGTAAAGGAATATCATGATTATATGTATTTATTTATTTATTCACGTTGCCTCACAGGCTCCAAGCATGGAGTATTGTGTGAGGGGGGGATTACATAAATAGGGGTAATAACAGGAGCATGCATGACATGATTATATAATGCTGATTGACTGTTAGTACTTAAACAGTAAGAACATCATTACACAATGCCAACTGACTGTTAGTACTCACCATAAAACAATAAGAACATCATTACACAATGCCAACTGACTGTTAGTACTCACCATCAAACAATAAGAACATCATTATACAATAGTTATTGACGCGTCAGTAATTAGAAAAAATGGCTGTTATTTCGGTCCTAAAAGAAGCTGGATCACGAATATTGACGATGTGTTGCGGAAGACCATTCCAGTGAACAATAGCCTGCGGCAAAGCGGATGAATTGAATGCAACGGTTTTACCTGAAAGGCGTTGAAAGCTGAGATGGTTGTTTAAACGGCGCGAGGTGCGGTGAGGTTGGGCAAGAGGGAGAGTCGAATGATTAGTGCTATAGACTATTTTGTGAAATAAGCAGACTAGGGCAATTAATCTTCGTGATTGCAAGGTACAAAGAGAGAGCGATAATTTAATGTTTGTGACGCTTGAGTGACGGTCATAGTTTCTGGAGATGAAACGCGCAGCACGATTTTGGACTAATTCAAGGGAGTTAATTAAATAAGCCTGGTGAGGTGACCAAATGGATGACGCATATTCGAGTTGCGGACGAACAAATGTTTGATAGGCGAGCTTACGGGTAGTAGCAGGAGTTCCATGAAGATTCCGTTTTAGGTAGCCTAAGGTCCGGGATGCTTTAGCTGTTATTTTCTGGATATGAGTGGACCAGGACAAGTTACATGAAAAATGGACACCGAGGTATTTGTAAGAAGACACCTGAGAGACTAAGCTTTTATCGAGCATGTAATTGAACGAAGAGTTAGATTTTTTGCGGCTGAATGTCATTAACTTGCATTTTTCAGTGTTAAGTGACATTTGCCATGATGAACACCAAGCGGTTACATGATCGAGGTCCCTTTGAAGTGCAAGATGATCTGCAGGTGATCGGATTTTGCGGTAAATTATGCAGTCATCTGCGAACAAGCGAATGGTTGATGTAATGTTGGATGGCAGATCATTAATGTAAATCAGGAACAGCAACGGGCCCAGGACGCTTCCTTGAGGAACACCAGATAGAACATCGCTAAACGGAGATGAGTGGCCGTTAACAACTGTGAACTGTTTACGAAAAGACAAGAAATTCCTTAGCCATGATGTAGTTAGTGAGTCTAGGTTGAGGGAAGTAATTTTACCTATTAAGCGTGAATGCGCAACGCGGTCGAATGCTTTTGAAAAATCTAAGAATATGCAGTCTGTTTGGAAGTTCTCGTCCATGTTGTGTAGTAGCTCGTTAGTAAATTCCAGTAGTTGAGTCTCACAAGAGAAGCCTTTCCTGAACCCGTGCTGGTTAGAAAAAAAGAAATTATTACTATCTAGATGCTGCGCCACTGCTGATACGATGATGTGTTCGAGGATCTTACATGGGACAGATGTCAAAGATATAGGGCGATAATTTTGCGCGTTCGTTTTATCACCTGATTTGAAGATGGGGATAATTTTACCAATTTTCCAATCCCTTGGAATCTCACCAGTTGATAGCGACTGACGAAAGATATGGAAGAGAATATTGCTTGAATGGATCACTGTGTTTTTGAGAATTTTTGTATTAATATCATCAATACCAGCAGAAGTCGAAATCTTGAGATTGTTTATTAATGCTGCAATACCGGAGACACTTATTTCTATGGGACTCATGTACTGGTAATCGGCATCTACTAATGGTGGAGTAGTGGAATGGTCTTCCTGTGTGAACACTGAAGAAAAATAATTATTAAATATAAGTGGGCATTCTTCTTCTATAACTGGAGCACCAGTGTTATCCAACAACGAAACAAGAACCGGAGTGTCAGTAGGTGATATCGTTTTCCAAAATTTTTTAGGGTTGTGTGTCATAAGGGATTGAAGGTCATGGGAATAATATTTAAGCTTTGCTTTGCGGATGGCACTACAATATGTTTTTTCGGCGATTTTGTGTTTCTGCCATGAAGCCGGTGTGCCAAGGCGTTTGGCAGCTTTGAAAAGTCGCTTTTTCTTGTTTTTTAGTGCATGTAGCATCCTGTTGAACCATGGTTTAGACGTGTTCGTGCGGAGGGTGAGCAGTGGTATATGACGGTGCACTAATTCCAGTAAACTATTTTTGAACAAAACCCAGTTATCGTTGGCCGAACGCTGAGAAAAACTCGGAAGATATGTGTCACAAAAGGATTGTAACCCGATATTAATGGCATTGTAGTCAGCGCGGTTATAATCAAAAATGCGTTTATGTGTTTGTGCACGTGCGCATGGAGGCATGGAAATCGTGAAATTAAGCAGTTCGTGATCACTGAAGCCATCAGAATAAGAGATAGGGCTTATATTGTCTGGGACTGACGAGAATACGAGGTCAAGCTTATTGTTTCCTCGGGTAGGTTTTTCGACTAATTGGACCAAAGAGAAATCGAGAGTTAGTTGAACAAAATTAGTGCTATCACGTGTTCTCGAACTTAAGGTCGGCCAGTCAATTTCGGGAAAGTTGAAGTCACCTAGAAGACAAATACTTGCTTTTGGAAATTTAGCTTTTGCTTCAGTTAGGTTATCATGTAGATCGGAGACGAATGATTGCGGACTATCTGGTGGTCTGTAACAAACTCCAAGAAGATGCTTGGAAGATGGCGATGTGATGCAAACCCACAAAATTTCTAATTTACTAGGAATATCAACGAGAAAAGAAGTTATATGCTTTTTAGCTGCAATCAACACCCCTCCTCCCCTTCTGTCGCTCCTATCGTTTCTGTAGATAGTGAAACTGTCCATATCAGGCAAGACTTCATCGTTCCTAATATCTTTATGAAGCCACGTTTCGGTTAGTATTAAAATGTCGCATTCACAATTGTCAAGGTATGAACAAAGTTCGATGCGCTTAGGAAGGATGCTGCGTATGTTAGTGAAAAGTAAGGAGAGCTGCGATTGCGCGGTGTTATTGCGGTAAGATGTTCGTTCTTTCCTGATGACACGTGTAGCCGAGCAACACCTTACCTATGCGGAAGATAGTTTTACGGTGTCAGTAGCGGCGTCGTATACGTAAACACTATCGTTTATTCTCAGCTTATCGACATTTAGCTTGTACGGAACTTTTTGTGGTTTGGCAAATTCGATCAACTTCTTTCTAGCCAGTCGTGTCTGGAAGGAAAAATCTTCGCGCACAGCGTAGTTAGTTCCTTTCAGCTTGATGCCGTTCCCAATGATCTGTTGTTTGTCCTTAAATAATGTGAATTTTACCATCACTGGCCTGCACTTTTCCGGGTCGTATTTACCAATGCGGTGTGCCCGTTCTATTTGCGATGAATCTACTGTAATGTCCAATTCATTCTTGCACAGGTCAATCACTTTCGTTTCAGCACTTGGCCATGTCTCAGATATGTCATCGGAAAGGCCGAAAAAAAGTAAGTTGCAGCGTCTCAGCCTGTTTTCCGCGTCATTACAACGCGATTCAATAATTCTGAGCTGGTCAGAGATGACGCTGGAAACTGCACCAGGAGAATCAGCCGAAGACGTAGCGGGATTGTTTTTTAGATCTAAAACGTCCACTTCAACACTGCGAAGTCTAGAAGACAACTGCTTCAGTTCAATGTCTACTGACGCTTGCCACTGCTTCAACTCTCTCAAATCACTTCGAATTCCATCTTGGCCGGATTCGATCCTTTGTACAGTCTCCAGCACAGTAGCCAGGATGTCATTAGAATCAGGTCCGGGGTTTGTTTCCACATCCCCGGAAAGAATTAAGAGTAAACTACTTAAGCAATGTTGCACAGTTTCCTCGCATGCTTCTAGGGCATATAACCACTCTCTGGGGCACGACACCAAAAACAAGCAGCGATTCTTGCTTCTTAGGCAAGTGCAATGATCAAGGTAACTCACCTGGAACAGTGTGAAAGGTAAGCGCTCCATTGCCAATACGGCGTCGTGCCCCAGAGGGGCGTTCACGGGCAGCAGCTTATATTCCGTGTGGCCGGCGCTGATAGTGGTATCGCTGGTGATGAACGACCGCGGTTGCCAGCCGAAGAACAGGTTTCCTTCCAGATGGATCTGTAGGCATCTGATGGATCTGATGGATCGTACTTAATGACTAAATTACTAATTAGAAATTAGGAAAGAAGTGGCATGTGGGAGTGTGCACTGCACCTGTACCGTAACTAACACTAATCATTCTAGTAGTTAAGGTTACGTTAGCTATCACTAACCATAAGTTTACTAGTATCACGAAAAGTGCAAGTCATGCTTACCTATCATTAACCATCATTGATATTTAGATGTTTCTAGACGTTTCGTAGACATTCTGTCGAACGTTCTAGAGTTTTGCATCGCTTGACAGCGTGAGTGACCGGGCATGATGCATGGCTTTAGAACAATGGTAAAGACCAATTAGCTTAATTAACTTTTCTAGCCAGACCACATAAGCGTTTAAAACCGAGTAGGAAATTGGTCAAGTTGGGGAATCGAACCAGGGTCTCCGAGTGCGAGACGAGCACACTAACCTCTCCGCCATGTTAGCTCGATGCTTTGGAATGAACAAAGGCGCGTCTAGCTAATACAGCGTCTTCGTTCACTCCCATCTTCGTCCCTTCCTTACGGCGAGGTTCAGGTGTCCACCAAGAAATGCGAGAAAGACATTTCCTTCCCTCAAAAACCAATTTACCGTCGAGCAAGTTGTAGGGCCGAACAGTCGATGGCGTTCTATGGACTCCCTGGTAGCGTTGCAAGACGCTGTCGCGTACCACTCTTATAGGCGAAGCTTAACATCTTAACCAAACATCAGTGACACAAGCAGCAACACTGCACTTAACGCTTTCGCCTCACGGCACTTTAGGTCAACAAGTGCCCCCCCCCCCCGTTCCCCCCCACCTGAATTTTTAAAACCGAAGCCGCTTGGGCGCCGCGTAGAATTTTCTATCGCGTTCGATAGAACGAAGCGATACTGCGTCTCCCTTATGGTGACAGAGAGGGTACCCCGTGTTACGAAGCCCTATTTGAACCGATGCGTGTTTTGTGCGGCGTAGAATGTTTTGTCGCGTTCGATTCGACTGAGCGACAGATCGAATCGATATCCCTGATTTTGCCGCGGCGTGTACCCCGTGTTACGGAGCCCTGTTTCAACCGATGCGCGTTTCGTGCCGCCCATAATGCTTCGTCGCTTTGGATTCGACGAAACGACAGTTCAACGGGTGCACCGCGTTACGGAGTCCTATTTGAACCGATGCGCGCTTTATGCCACGTGCATGGTTTTCCGCGTTCGATTTTACGAAGCAACAGCTCTAATCCATATCCCGGATTGTGCCGCGAAGGGTACCCCGCGTTATGCGGAGCGCTATATGAACCAATGACGGTCTGGCGCCGCACTTAATTTTCTAGCGTTCGATACGATGAAGCGCCCCTAAAACGCGTCCTCGTGTTAGAAAACGTCGGGTGTATCGAGGAACCGAGCCCTACATGAACTGCTACCTTGGAACGGTGGACACCTGAATAGGGCTTTAAGCTACGTGGCGGTAGTTGCAGATGTGCGTTGTATGCGTTGTCATTGACAACGTTGTGCCAGAAACGCGACACTGAAACCATACGGGGTAGGAGAACGGGGGGCTGAGTGGTTAGGGCGCTCGGCTGCTGACCCTAAAGACGTGGGTTTGATCCCGGCCGCGACGGCCGAATTTCGATCATGGCGAAATTCTAGAGGCCCGTGTATTGTACGATGCCAGTGCACGTTAAAGAACCCCAGGTGGTCAAAATTTCCGGAGTCCTTCACTGCGGCGTCTTAGTTGCTTTGGGACGTTAAACCCCAATAAACAAGCCAAACCGAAGCCATACGCCGTCGGTGTACATTGCTGGCGTTGTCATCGACAATGTTTTACACTCTGATCATTTTAAGGAAAGCAAGTGCGCATAATTGGCTCCCTGGGTCAGTGGAGGCCTGAATCGGGCTTATAAATGCCATCGCGCTCAGTATGAGCTACACAGCGCGAGCGCATACAAGGGCGTTCGCTTGGTGTAGCTCATACTGAGCGTGATAGTAGGCGGAATGATGAGAGATTGCATGCGTTAGTGCTGACAACGGTGATCGAACTCTCGCGATTCACCATCTGCCACCTGCAAGGGAGGCAGAGTGGGTGGGAGCTTCAATGTAGATATAAAGACAAACAGGAATTTCTTACCGCTTATGCGGGAGAACATCCCGTTCCTCTCGCTCGTAACGCCTTACCTCACGAATTACTTGTACAGACTTCGTCTTTGAGAACCACGCATTAGCGCAGCAAGTAGATCATATATATCCATCTAGTTCTCCGACCACAAAGCTTCTTTCATGACAAGAGTGGAGTGTTTGTTGAAGAAGGAATGTGTGTGAAAAATAAGTTTTTAATGTGCATACATGTCTTGCTCGAAATCTTTGCCTCAGTCTATCAAAAAGCTAGCCGATGAGCTGCGCTCAAATTTCGCGTTAGGAAGTAACATAATCGTCGGCCATTTTTTTTATGCGAAGCATACTAAAATAGCCCAACCCAGCTCCTCGAGCGCGGCGGTGTCGTTACCATTTACCTTTCGTGACCTCCATGTCATACCACGTGATGCGTGACGTCACAGCAGATGAAAAACGGGGGCCCAACTCGCGCCGTCGCGCGAGGCGTCGCGACCAAGGAGGACCACGTGATGCGTGACGTAACGACATAGGAGAAACGGGGCCCCAGCTCGCGCCCTCGCGCGAGGCGTCGCGACCAATGTGTTTCCTGCTTCTGCCGCTAGGTGCGCTGTAGTGAACACGTGATGCTGCAGCGGTATCCTCCCGAGCCTGCCTGTGCTAGGCGTACACGGGATATAGATGCCTCCTGGAGACAGGGCTGCTCGTTGGAATGAGAAGCAAAAGTTGCGGCGTGCTACAGAGACTGATGAAGAGCGTGAAGAACGTCTAGCCAAGCGGCGTGCTCGATATGCAACTCGGCGAAAATATGCTTCGCATCTGACTAGGCTTAACCTAAGCTAAGCCTCTGACATTTTTTTTTCTATACAGTTCAAAACAGGGCAGCGAAATGCTACTTGCTTTTTTGTGACTTTGGCGCACCGGCTACGAAACCGGACGTAGTGACTGACCAACGCCCCACGCCCTGTGCTACGGATTTCAGCGGTCCATGCACCGGTACGCAGTCGAGCGTGTCTTCATCCATTTGGCTTTCTTTACTATTTGGATCTCAACCGTGTGCGCCTTGTGAAGCGGACTACGCGTATGTGCGCTCTAGTCTCTGGCGTGTCAACGTGGTAATCCAGGCTGCTGCAGTGTACTGGAACGTGATCCCTCTGATTTCTTTTAATATTGTTGTACTGTTTATTCTCACCCATAGAACTTTTTTTTGTTTCCGCTCATGTCCCTAGGTGCAAAGTGCGTGCTTCGTGCATTTTAAGCATGAAATGCTTTTAGCTCCCGTTGTCGGCAGTGTGGTGACGTCACGCCGAGACCGAGAGCCATCATCCGGGCACTGAAATCCACTCATCCGGGCACTGAATTCCACTCATCCGGGCTCTGAAACGAGAACATCCGGGCACCGTACGAGACTTAACGAGATTTAACGAGACTCTCTAAGCCCTCCTACGGGACCGGCATAGAAGCGCCGGTTGCTCTCCAAACGAGTCATAAAAAATACTGCTGCCAGTGTCTTCTCAAATTATCAAGATATCAATCGAGCTGTGCATTTTATAATGCACGGAATTATAATTTCCGATTTCTAATAACGCGTGCAAAAAGCACATACATGCCACAATACACTTCGTTGTCATACGTGTTCTGTTAGGGGCTTTGAGATAAGGCTGCTTAGAGAAATAGAACCCGCGTCTTTCGGGACAGCAGCCGAGCACCATAACCACTGAGCCGCCGCGGCGGCCATTTGAGGAAAGGAAGTGCACATACCTTGCTACCTGGGTCAGTGGACGCCTGAATCGCGCTTATAGGTACGTGGGGTGATGAGAAAGAGATGTGGGCTGCAGATTGACAAATTTGTGCCAAAAACGCGGCGCTGAAGACATAGGCCCTCGGCGTTCATTGTGTTCATTGGCACTGGCGTTGACAATGTTTTACGCTCTGCGATAATTTTAAGGAAAGGAAGTGCGCATAACTGGCTCCCCGGGGTCAGTGGACAAGTATACATTCTTGTCAGGCCAGCGTCTCGTCGTGTCCACGTACGCTTCTGCATCGCCCTGCATTTCATGCTTACTCTACTCTCGGTTACGGGAGAGGCAGAGATTTTTTTTACTTTTTTAACGCGACAACGTTAAGGGCCCCGTGTCGCAGAAAAGCCGATGTCGTCGCCGGCGGCGACGCTGGCCGTGAGCAAATAATCACAGAAGCATTAATAAATAAAACCGAGTAGAAAATTAGTCGATATGAGGAGTGAAACCAGGGCCTCTGGAGTGCGGGACGAGCACGCTACCCACTCTTCCAAGCCGGCTCGATAGTTTGGAATGAACAAAGGCGCGTGTAGTGAATATCATGTCCTTGAAGAGTGCATTAGAGACATGTACTGTGTTGTACATTACTTTCGGGTGTCCACAGAGACATGAGGGGCAGGCCTAATTTTCTTTGCTTAAGACCAATTTTCATCTGATTTTCCTTAAGGCCGTTACGGAACGGTCCGGGTGTCCACCGAGATATGACAGACCGGTGTCCTTGCTTTCCTTCGGGCAGGGCGTCGCGCCGTTTGGGCGATGGCGTTCCGTAGACCTTCTTTGGGCCAAGGCGTCGCGCCGAACGGGCGATGGCGTTCCGTAGACCATTTGGCAACGCTGCAACACGCTGTCGCGTCTCACTCGTAAAGACGAAGCTTAAGCGTCCTCCAATTTTGAATGCCAGCGAGCCATTGCTGTCTCTGAGGACGCCCTGTAATTTTTGTGTCTACTCCGAACCGAGCTGCCATTTATTCTGCTCAGACATTAGTAAATTCTCTCACTAAATTTGTTCGAACGAGCCGAATATCATAACTCTAGTTCAGGCGGACAAATTCAGTTTGTTCGGAGGTGCTCGGAACTTCCAATCTGTGCATTGAAATGGCCACAAGTACTGCATTCATGGACGCCTATTTTATTTTGGGGCAACTGTGGAATAGTATAAGGCACGGTTATGCAAAGGTTGAAGGTAATGGTTCATTTTTCAAGTGCACAATAAATTTTTGTTTCAAAAGTTTGTTCATCCTCAGTGTGGAGTAGTTAAGATAGCCATAGAAAAGCAATGAAAAGCGTTTCTGGCAATACAAAACACATTAATAGCAAAAATACTAGCCTGCCGGGGAGAAATCTTCGGATATATATAGTGTGAAGTGGAATCTTGCGATATATGATAAAATTGCATTCATAAGTAGTTTCCTGTGAAACACGCGCTAGTCTATAATTTTTGTGTAGGAACTCTCTGAAAATTCAGAAATCATTGAAGTGGACACGAAGCACAGAGTTACCGTCACGGTAATGTGTGTTTATAAGTTTGGTGCTCGAAATTGCCCTCTGGCGCATTGAAACGCGTTTTATTTCACCTGCCCTTTTTGACCTCCATCGCTAATTGGGCATGTTGACTCCGGCACTCCCTTTTAACTGATGCTCATGTGTTAGGAAACGGTGCATTTTCAAGAATATAAAAACGCATTTTTTTGTGCAATACAGAGGAGCTGCACTGTTTACAGTCAACTTGTATTCATGGACCCAAGTCATGGAAATTAATCTGAAGCCCTGCCATGCGGCGTCTTTCAGAGCCCATGATAACTAGTCAGAGGTAAAGCCCGCATCACATTCCATACCATACCTTACCTTACCTCACAATGCCACACCATACTTTGTCTTCCCCCTTTATGAGAAATTTAGTTGTGAATAATGCACGCCGGCTATTAAGGCTGGGATTTTCGTTATCAGCTTCTTATGAAATACGCAAAATGCGAGTTCTCTTGAGTTAGCAGTTTTCGGGATAAAAGTGGGACATAGGAGTTCCACCGCATTATGAATGCGTTTCAGAAAGTGGCACCTATGTTTCCCGCTCGCCTCTGAGGCAGAGCCGCTTAAGAAAAAAAAGGTAGTTTTATTTTGTGATGTGAAATTCGAAGCGATAAAGCACAGAGCATACAACAGCCTACTTTCTAAGACGAAAAAACTAAAGAATGTCATTCTATATATATGCACTCACTGTCACATTCAAAAAATGAACACGGGTGCGTCTTCCGCTATCTACTTTCTGTCGTGGAAAGGCAAGAAGCAAGTTGCACAAAGGGGCACGTCGGAGTCTGCCGGTTAACCATGTTCTAAAACAACATGCAGCGCACGCAAGGGGATTGGTTCGCTTGAGACACAGGTATGTGCTGCCACCACTCGGCTACCTTCTAAACAGTCATCAAACACCTCCTTTGAACATCCGCGAGCTGCCAGTAGAAGTTAAAACGAAATTGATTCGCACAGTTTTCACCCCAAAAGTCAGTGTAACCACGAAAAAAGTGGCATACAAGTCGCTAACAATGGATTTACATCATCTTCATCTTCCACTCTGTAGGCATGAATTTTACAATCACATAGTCGTCCAGGAGTCTGAACACCAGCTAAACTAACCACTTTCCTGCTTGGACAAAGACTTCCGTGCATAAAGCAGAATGAAGCTACGTTATAGTGGATATGCTTCAAGAAATTAATTGCTGAGAAACAGTGAATTTGACTTTTTTTGCAGTAACTACACATAGGACAAAAGGAAATGATGTATAAAGCAGATTTAAGAATTAGTAAAAACAAAACTTTTGAAACTTATAGTTCATAATGAACCGCTCCGAGGGAGCACCAAAATCTGCTGAAAGCAGCACGCAGCGGCGCAAGCGGAATGGTTCTTTTCAGACACATGTCTATGCTCTAAGCACACTGCTACATTCAACATAGCTATTAAAAGAGCTGTCAACATCCACGAGGGTGCAGTGGATATTTAGGTGAAATTAATTCAGCAGTTTATAGCCCCAAAAGCAAAACATGACTATGTAAAAAGTGGGACTTGAGTCCCGCTGTCCCAAAAAGGGTTACAGTACCCTAGCGTATTTTACCATGCCGCACAATAGCATACCATACCTTATCACCGTGCCTTACCATATCTTACCATACCAAACCATACCGTCATGCCTTGCAGTACCTTGCCCACACCATACCCTAGCCTATCATACCATAATATACCACTTTTTACGGTAAACAGCCTCCTTCCGTGGCGGCCCATCTCAAATTCCACTGCTGAACATTCTCGATCATATTTCCGCTGCTGAGACTGAAGACCTTAGGCCATGAAGGCTAAAAAAAATATATTAGACCTGTCCTCCTAGCCTTAAGGAGGTAACGTGATCTGCACAGTTGGCGACGCAATTGCTATAAGCGAATGTCACGGATCCTCCCGAGAAAACCGAAAGAATGGACTAGGCGACAGATGTACCCACACAAACGCACATTCAATACACCCTGCGCGACTAGTGTTCGGCGTTCGTGCAGACGGTTCAGGACTGCTGATGCGTTGCATGGGTCCAGTCAGTGGCATGTAGGTAGCCGGCGTCGTGGTATGGCGTTCGAAGTGCTCGGGCTGGCTTCGCTGGCGGCGTCGTTGGCTGCGGCATGCGAGTTCCCGGTCCAAGTGTCCGTGGAGGCGACACTTGTGATGTTGGCGTGGAGGGCACCACCCGGATGAGTGGCAACAACGCTGGAGGCACCCCTCGCGGTGGCAGGTGGTTGCGTCAGTCGACTCCACGAAACGGGCTCACGGGCTCAGGAACGGCAGGAAGTCTACGGTGCGACGCCGTAGAACTCGAGACCACCGGAGGAGTAGCCGGCGTTGCACTCTTCCAGGCGAGGCGTTCTTGACCCGCCGGAACCTCCGCTTCTCTGTTCTCCCCGTGCCACGCTATCCATCGCGCTTTTATACCCTTTTCGTTGGGACACGTCATCCTTGTCTTCGTCGTCACCTTCTCTTTTCCACCAATCAACTCTTCCCACTTCACCGAATACTTCATCTTCTTTAATCTCGGATTAATACACGTCACGCTTATCGTCATCCTCATCGTCTTCTCCAGATTTTAGTTCATACTTCTATTTCCAATTTCCTAATATATTTTACAGCAAATCTGAAACAATGGGATCCCCTAGTAACACTCCTCATGAGAGCTTCTTGCCAAGCCACACTTGTTGCTTGAGTAGTCCACACAAAGAAATATACCAGGACGCTTGGAATAAGTGTCGCGAAATGATTGCTGCTGCCATGCAAGGCTTGCGCGCGCTATCCAGCTGCACTTATCACTGGTGAGCACTGTACTTAATGAAAGGCGGATTATCTTTAAGGCTTGCAGGTAGGCTAGTTGGGGAGAAAATGCGGAATGCATTTCTTTCTACTTGTTATGAATTCCCAGACACAAGGCCGGTGAAAAATAGACTCTATACATTTCTTTTAACTTCATAAAAGCCAGGTGCGGATGCATTCACGCATGCGCGTGCATACAGAACCAGTAAAAAGCAAGCAAGAAAGAAAACGCATTGTTCTCCGTCCTTTGTCGCTCATGAGGTCTACAAGAACAGATAAACATATATTGCCTTCCTTTCAAGTTTAACCGTTGTTCAGAAAACATAGACACAATTATTGGCTCATTATTGATAACTACAGGCAATTATACACAACAGGACGCGTAAGCAGCAATTGAAGCTGAGAGCCGATGGCTCCATACGGTACTTGTGCAATTGAAAGCAAAATTCACATGTTCTCACATCTGATATTTAAAAGCGGTTATCATTTGCGGGTATGTGAGCTGTGCACTGGATTGCATGTCACGCGTCCTGGAGGCTTTTACAAACCCCGTTAGCGCGTGTGTCTGCAGTAAACAGCGAAGAAGCTGAACTTCCGGGCAGCCCCAGCTTTTAGCAGGAACTGTCACTTGCAGCTTAGTTCAACCTTCTAGATAGCTGCTATAATTTCGATCACAACGAGTTGCAAATTTTATCCTCACAAAAAAACAGTACCATTCCTAGCTTGCTTTTTGTTTTGAACGGGTGTACAGAACATTTGAAGAGGCATGGGGTGGATTTTTTATTTGCGTTAGGTTTCGCACGACATGCCTTCTTGAAGGATTTTAAAAGATCCATTCCTGAAAAACAAACAGTATTCACTGACTGGTGCAGTACTGCAGCTGTGGCTAGTTGAGCGTGCTTTTGGACACTATACAATGGCAATAAACTTGTTCTCTATCTCGCTCCCCTTTATTCACTGATGTAATTAAGATGACTGTGACAGAGTGAAAAGTACACGGACCAAGGAACGGTGCGAGGGAAGTACTGCCGTGCTCTTGCCAGGGTAATACAACCATATGGAACGATTTTGCCCACACTGAGCAGCTCTTCCTTAAAAAGTGGCTATCAAATACGACCCCTAAGTATTCAAAAGAGAGGACATTATCGATGAAAATATCTTCAATATCCAAATACCATATTACTCAAGAAACTTTTGTTTCATAAAAAAATCAGTTATTTCTATTTTTCACTGTTTACAGCTAATGGTTTATTGCGACACCATGTCAAAATTAATTATAATTCATTATTCATATAGTTTTAAAGCCAGAAGCAAGTTGCCGGTGCATACCCTACAGTGACATCTGCATAAAACATACCTCTGAGATCTGTATGCGTTTGGCAGGTCACTGACAAATAGAGAGAATAAAGCAAACCTCAAACTAGGGCCATGCGGGACCCCGCAAGTAGTATTTTGCTGAAAGTCCACTTTTTGTGATGACCAATAAGCTCATCATAAAAAAGGCTCTTTGGGCAGATTATCATATTTCAGAATTTTGTTATTGTGCCCACGTTAGGGTGCACGTAATTAGTTTCGTGCATGACGGACCTTAACCGCAATCCAATGCACCAAAAACTGTGCTGCAAACGAGTTGCAACGGATACACAGACCCCATTACGCCGATCTCATAGTAGACTGTCCCCGTTAAAGTTTTCAAAAATCTACACCATGAAATAAACGGCTGCCGTGCTAGGCAGTCTCAGGGTATCGGAGGAGCGGGATGATGCGCTATGCATTTAAACCATATCGCTGTGACTGGCGACGCCTCCTTGCAGCGAATACTGCCAGTTGTCCAGCCTGCTATTTTTGCAACAGTTCTTTGTTGGCTGCAAAGCTTCAGTGCTGCCGGCTATATATAATTATGGTATTGATGTTCTTTGTTTTCAAGCAAAAGCAGGAGAAGCCTGTTTTGATCATACCTTCTTTGTGGATACAGGCAGTGCCCGTGTCGGCAGCGTCCGTTGTGCAGCTGTCACGTGGGTGCCGCCGGATGCTGACGCCTACCACTTCGATCCGCACTGAGACGATAAAACTAGCGACACAGAAAGCCACAGGTAACGAAGACTGGGAAGACGAGGGGAATTTGTCTTGTCCTGTAGTCAGTATGGTTCCCTGGCCAATAAGAGAATGTGGGGATTGTTTGTTGGCACCTATTCCTCTGCATATGCTAAAAAAAATGGCTTAAACTTGTCCTTTTTACCTTTGTTTGATATGAAGTTTTTAATTTCCATACCATGCAAGATATGTCTGATTGGTTTGTGAGTGTGGTTTGCACGAATTCAAGGGTATTACGTCAAGGGTAAAATGTGATTAAGACTAATGAGTTTTGTGATGTAGCATTTAGCAACTGGGCGGGGTTGTCATGAGAAGTAACGCACAAGATTGGTACCGTGGAAGGAAGAGCCCTTCTACGGCGTCCCTCATAGCCTGAGTCTCTTCGGGACGTTAAACCCCGCCCCCCCCCCTAAAAGATAAACCACTTCAAAAAATAGCACTAGCTATGACTAGTAGTAATGCTGACCTGATCTTCAGCGATTCAAAAACAGCCATCCGAAATTTGGCGAGGGGCAGAATATCTGTCACAGCGGCGCGGTTGTTGAATCGGGCCACGGAGCGAGGGATTACGGAGGCGGAAATTGTCTGGGTACCTGCACACTCTGGGAACCCAGGGAACGAGACGGCTCACATGAATGCTCGAGGTTTCGTCAGCCGAGTAGGTGAGCCGGACGTCCCGGGAAGGTCCACGAGAGATGGGCTGGTATCCTTTCATGACATTACTACTCATTTCAGACTTAACCGGAGGATTTACCCACCCCCGGACAAGCAATTGGTGAAGGCGCAGGAATGCGTCTGGCGCCGATTGCAGACCAGATGTTTCTTCAACCCATACGTGTTGAGCAAAATCTACCCGGACATTCAGCCGGAGTGCAAATGGTGTCACGAATTGGCAACCTATGACCACGTATTATGGAGCTGTAGCATAGCACCGCCACCGGCGGACATTATGCGTGATCCTTCCCTCGAGCAGTGGGAGGCCGTGCTGGCCAGCTCAGACCCGGTCGTCCAGACCAGGGCCGTGGAGTGGGCCACCCAGGTCGCCGTCAGCCACGGGTTGATGGCCATCTAACACGGAATCGTCCACACATGCTCTCTGACGAAAATAAAGTTTTTCCATCCATCCATCCATCCAGGCACATCAGCTCTGACGTTGAAGCAGATGGCATCTGGATACAGGTATACAGTGGATACTGCTAACCACAGTGAACAAGCCCATTTATGAAATGAAACGTAGAGAGCTCACACACTGACATGGATGGATATGGCCAAATAAACATACTACTACTACTACTACTTCTCTTGAAATCTCTACGACAACGCTTCTTTCAAGCCCGCATGTTTAATGTGACAGATTATAGAAAGCTCCCGCACGGGTTGCTATGCAAAAGCTTTGTTTTAGCTGGAGCTTAAAGATGCAGTTCTGGTCACACATTTTGTGCAGTCTGTATCAGAAAAAGCACAGAAAACAGCAATATTTGTACCTATTTTCTCAGTCTACTGAAAGGCCCTAAACACACAAATGGAGTCGTACTGTGAATTAGAGATGTCGTATGCATTTAAAAAAACCCACAGCGGAAGAACATATTTTAACACTTCTGCTGCGTCATGTCAGAATTAGTGGCAACAAGAACGCGTACGTGTGTGCTGCACAAGCTCTCGGCAAGGAGATCGCGCAAAATCACACAAGAGATGATGCCAGCTACAATAATACCGCATGTAGAGAGCACATTTGAAGTAAGTGTTAATTGCCATTTGTGCAGTGATTATCACAGAATGAGGAGCAGATGGTAGGAGTTAATAATAAGGTTGAGACAGAGGCTTGGGCCCTCTCGACGGCACTAGGAAGCAGTATACGAGGGGGTGCTGAGAAGTTCCTGGCTTTGCACAGAAAGAATGTAGCCAGAGTTTTGAAAGTGCCCATTTATTCAACATATTCCCCCTTGAGTCTGATGCAATTATTGCATCGTTCTTTCTGCTTTTGTAGTCCATTTAAAAAAAATTATGTGACAGGTCGTCAAACCAGCCTTCAGCAGCAAGTTTGACGTCACCAATGTCGTCGAAATGACGACCCTTCAGATGTTTCTTCAAGTTAGGATACAGATGGTAGTCAGATGGGGCCAGGTGAAGTGAATACAGGGGATGATGGACCAATTGGAAACCCAGAGCCTTCAGTTTGCCAGTCACAAATTTGAACAAATGCGCAGATGCATTGTCCTGCAACAAAAGGATTCCTTTGCTCAGCTTTCTCCGGCGTTTTTCTTCTTAATTGCCTCTTTCAGCTTGTCGAGGAGGCCGGCGTAATATTCTCCGCTTATACTACAGCCCTGAGCTAGATCGTCTACCAATAGAACTCCATCTTTTCCCCAAAAATGGACGCCATGACTTTTTTGCCGATTTCTGGGCGAAGAATTTCTTCGGTCGCGGGGACCCACTGTGGCGCCATTCCTCTGACTGTTCCTTGGTTTCTGGATCATAAATGTGGAACCATGTTCCATCCTCAGTCAGTAATCTATTCAAAAAGTCTTTTGTACTATCAAAATGGGTCAAAACAGCTCTGGATGCCTCAAGTCGAGTCTCCTCCTGTTCACTGTTCAAACATTTCGACACCCACTTCGCTGAAAGCATGCGCATGTCTAGGATATCCGTAATAATATAACCAACGCGCTCCCGGTAGATGTCCAGTATCTGGGCTATCTCTTTGGCGGATATTCGCCGACCCTCAAGAATCCGCTTACGGAGAGAATCGTTTCTTGCCGGCTCTGTTGAGGTTGTGGGGCCCCCACTAGAGGGTTCATCTTCAACAGTCAAATGCCCAGTCTTGAAACGAGCAGCGCAGGTTTTGACAGTGCTGTAGGAGGGACACTTTTCCCCTAGTGTTTGTGACATCTCACTGTGAATGTCCTTTGCAGACTTTCCCCATAGAAACAAAAACTTCATCACGACCCGTAACTCCAAAGGCGTGAAACTTGCTTGTGCCTCTGCAATCTCACGTGAAGTCGATTACATCATTTTTGCCGATGATACAAGCATATTTATCTCAGGAACAAATGTAGAATATTTAATACGTAGAGGAAACGATGTACTGGCGAAACTGCATGCATGGTCCAGAAGAAATGCGTTGCTCATCAACACAGAAAAATCTAAAGCCGTCATATTCAGAGCTAAAAAATGTGTATCTTGCGACTGACCTCACCTTGACACTTGCTAATAACACAATAGCAATAGTGAGTGCTGTAAAAACACTCGGCGTTTATTTCAACGAATTCATGCTATGGAACAATCACGTGGACCTGATAACCACTAAGCTAGCTCGTGTTGTAGGAGTATTAAGAAAATTACAGCGCACATTACCAACTAAAACAAAGATCGCAATATATCATGCTTTATTCGGGTCTCAAATTAACTACTGTAATTTGGTGTGGGGAACCACAACGTCTACATGTAAAAATAAACTTCTGAAATTGCAGAATGCTGCGATGAGAGCCATAGTGAATGTATCTTTTATGTCACACGTTAGCTCCTATTTCTCAACATACCACATCATGGAGATCGGAAAAATGTACGAATTTCGCATTCTTAGGTGCTATAAAGTTCAGGTTTAACAAAACAATATGTTATTTAGAGACATCGCTAACTTAATTGAAAATCCCTCAAATTACACAACACGATGCCACGAACACTGGCACTTTCCGCATCCGCGCACAAGCTATGGCTTTGAAACAGTTTACTATGCTTTTCCATACACATTAAATAAATTTAAACTTACACAACAAAATATTAGCAGCTATTCTTTTTCTTTTAAAAGGTTAAAAGAACTTTTTTCTAATGCACCTGTATATCTATTGCATGAGTACCATTATACAGTGAACATATAATAATGTTATGTATTGTGGTATTTGCACAATTTTGGTTGTATTGCACTGCTTCTGGCTGATTTTTGTTATCTGTTATCTTTTTAGTGTAATCTGTGTTTTCTGTCCTGCACTGCCGAGTATAGAAGGGTAATGGGAGCTTTGTCAAGCTGCTCTTGAGCGGCTTTTACTCCCATGCACCTCAAACATGTATGTAAACATGCTTGTTTGAAATAAACTCATACTCAACGTTCTACCAGAAATTAAAAATAGTTATAAAAACACGAAACATCTGATACTTGCGCAGTTACATAAAAAGATATCATGCTTTTTTATGGTACCCAACTAATTTTTCAGTTCGACATAAAAGGGGGCTAAGCCAGGACCTTTTCAGCATCCCCTTGTATAAACCAGACGCGGAATTTTCAATGAAGTCTAGCAAGCATTTCAAAAGGTCACTTTTCAGAATAGTGCTCCTCCTTCAGGAAACCATGGGTGTCTACCATCTCTTTCGAACTTGTGCCATCCATCGTCAAGCATGGTCACCTGCTGATCATGTCTGTATAAGAATTTGTGACAACGTAAGAAATAGCGCGCATAATTTAACGTTTTTGGTTGTCTGTTTGCAAACCTGACTAAAATAATTTCTCAAAGGGATGGAATAATGAAAACTTTATTTTCTTTCTGCTTAAACAGGCAACCATGGAATAGAACGATGTACTCTGCATTTCCCTTCTTGGCGACTCACACACAGCAACGCCCATTTTCTGGTTGCGCTTCTACGCTGCTAGCAAATGTTGTTTCTTTTTACCCAAAATAAGTTTTTGAACCCACAGTTTCATATATTGTTTAGACTTCACCAACAACCAATATATCCTCAGGTCTCCTGTTGGTAGGCTTACGTTTTTTTACTAATAAACGTTTATGCTAGCGTCAAAAACGTTCCCAATTCATTTTCTAAGGTAGTCTTAACTATCGGATGCAAGCGATTCCAAAATATTAAGAAATATTTTGCTACACATAGGAAGAATGGACCATTTACTTAAAATTTTCATTACAGTACATTAGGGTTGTTCAATTTTAAAACTTTTTTTTTCTCCAAGACTGTTGGGCATGGATTTGGTCGTAAATCTAAGACTTCTGAGGGCATGTTAAACCGGGGATGTATGCTGGAAGAAAACGAAATTCATTAATGTTTGCTTTGTCTTGAACTGGCAGCAAGTGAATGTGGCGATCAGCCCTCGGTGCCAAGGCAGCCGACGGCCGCGTCGGAAGCGTCCGAAGTGCTCTCTTCACGTGGGTGCCACCTGAAGCCAGGGCTCGCTTCTTCGCCACCACGCCATGGACAGAACATCGGGTAAGGATGGCTCCAAAATGCTTGCTTCGGCCTCGCGACCAACCGAAGAACGCGGCCGTTTTGGGTAACCGCGAAGTGCTCAGGTCACTTCCAGTAAAGATTGACATACACCAGGCGTCTATTAACGATGTACCGTTCGAGGAGCCCTTCCGAGTAAAAGCCGTGTGCGCTCTCACTCCAATTCACAATTGGTCAAAAGGGTTGTGACATCGCAGTTGAGCTGTAGAATAAATAAAACTCTAATTAGATTGCGGCTACGAAGTCGTAGCATCTCTGATACGTCATTGAGACATGTGATGCTGGAAAGTAATTTAATTGGGCACAAAAGAAAACCGGGGAATCTGACAAGAACCAAACCAGTGGCCCTTTGAATGTGATTGAAACACGCTCTCCCCTATGCCATGGAGGCACGTTCCTTCAAATATGTCATGAGACGTTGCGCGGTTTGTGCGTGTAGTACGCATACAGATGTATGCTAATGAGTGTGCGTATTTAGAGGCACCAATGAAGAAATTTGGACACGACCATTAACCTTGTAATGTCACAACTTTAAGCGAGAACATAACAGTCTCTGTAATTTTTTTCTTTTATATAGCCCACACATATTTTTCTCGTTTCGAGGGAAGTTCGAAAAGAAAATAAGGCGGCGGTTCACCCGTGAAAGGGTAAATAGGACTTTCATGTAAGCAGCAGTTATCCAATTGTGGATGTAGCATCGGAGGACAATGCTTCGCTCGTTTAAATAAACCTCTCGGTTTTATTTAAAACTATTCGAGTTTCCCTTTAACATGATACCACCGGATACAACGGTGCTGGGCACTTTAGAGGCCAAAATAGTGAGCATAGTTTTAATGACGGTCATCTTTACAGGTCCGCTTACAGGAGGTTTTATTTAAATCATCTTGCTTCCAAGCTCTACCACGTTGCATACTACGTATTGGACTCCCCAAACCATCAATTCCCTGCTCTCCTCAGTAGATATGAAGGTTTGGTTTGGTTTGTTTATTGTGGTTTAACATCCCAAAACGACTCAGGGTATGAGGGAGGCCGTAGTGAAGGGCTCCGGAAATTTCGACCACCTGGGGTTCTTTAACGTGCACTGAAATCGCAAAGTACACGGGCCTCTAGAATTTAGCCTCCATCAAAACTCGGCCGCCGCGGCCGGGAACAAACACGGGTCTTTCGGGCCAGCAGCCGAGCGCCATAAACACTGAGCCACCGCGGCGGCTTCCGGACAAAAGGCGCCGCTGATCTAGAATCCCAAGGGTAGTTTCCATTTTCACGAGGCCTCTCCTTATTAGCAAACACGGCATTGTCAAGGGGCATGACCCAGTAAAAAAAAAAATTCTTCTTCGGAAGCCCGAGTGGTACCTATATTAAGCAAGGCGATAGAAATAACCTTCATAACTACTGCTCTCTTTCTCTTGTGCCGGTATTCTCGAAATGCATTAAGAAATTTGTACATACAATAATGGCATCATACCTGCACCAAAATAAATTTCTACATGACTTTCAGCATGTTAGCAGTTCTTACTCAGAAAGTAATAATCATCAAATCTTTTATGAAGAGTACGTGTTAATAGGTTGTACATGGGCTTTTCAAAGGCATTTGACTCAATGGCAAAAATCTCCTTTCCAGGATTCGCAGTTGCAGTTTCTGTGGGAATACGCAAGACTTGCTAAAATCATATTTCCAGTATAGAATACAATACACAGACCTGAACAGTGTGAAATCATCAACCCAACCTATTAACTCCGGGGCACCAAAAAGGAGCATTCTAAGACCACTCCTTTTTTCCATTTATATAAACGCCATGATCTGCTGCAAAAGGAAAGCACAATTTGTATCCTACGCGGATGATACATCTGCTTTGATTACAGGTAGTTGGGAAAGTGGCATTGAAGTATGTGCATATAAAGTGTTGGCCGACATTCAGGCACAGGTTGATGCAAATCATCTTAGGATAAATTGAAATAAAACAAAGATTGTGTTACACTTGCCGAAAGGAAAACGCATTTCCGAGCCACTTAATGTATGGTTAGGCACAGACATATTAGAAATAGTTGTTTCTGCAAACACCCTTGTCATATCTTTTCAATGCGCTAAACATGAACTAAGCACATAGAACATATTTGTTCTAACGTAGCTTCTGCTGTAGGGTCTTCCGCAGATTAAAAAGCATACTTCCCGAAAAACTTAAAATCATGCTCTAAAATTCCCTAGTGTTGTCTTTACTGCAATATTGTAACCTGGTTTGGGGCACAACTGATGTCACAAACTTGTCTAACCTGCACTTACTCCAGACAAAAGCCTTCAGATGTATAGGAAACGTTCCTACCATTATTCTTCCCATGATCTCTTTTTGCGATATGGTATTTCTCCCATTTTCAAAATTTATAGTTACAGGTTGCTAGTATGCTTCGAGTCCTCTGTTCAAAACAGCGATAACAACTTAGCGAAAATCGCGAAGCCCGAAAAGAACGAATCTTTTCGCCATACCTGTCATGGTGAAACACGGAATGGGCCCATGCCACAAGCAAACTGTTGCTATGAATCATTATCATACATGCTTCCCTCTTTGTTAAATTGTTTGGAGAAAGAGTCGTTTGATCCTTTTTGAAATCCAAATTCTAAGATTAAGTTATTTTGCCATCTTTACTTATGCGGAGTGCGTAGTATACCAGTGGGAACTGAAACTCGATTGAACGTCCTGGGGACATTAGAGACGTCCTGCGGATGTCCAGTTGAGTTTCAGTGCCCATTGGGATGTTTTACTTGTTCCCACATAAAGGTTTTTCAATGGCAACCGTTTATTCATGCCAACTCATTCATTTTTATTACATTACTGCTTAAAATCTTGGTAATACTTGTGTGTCCTCTTTTTTTTTAACCTGTGAAACACTTGTCATATGCACATTTGTATGAATTCCAGTTTGTAAGGGAACAAACCTACGTGAAGCTGTTACCGCGTCTTTGGGTCCTGTCTCCTCCTCTGAAAAAAAACAACAAAAGAATCGAAAAAAAATGAATTGAATGTTTCTAGGGAGGCTGCACCTGATGCACCACACTGTCAGTCACCACAAGTTGTTCCCACCACTGGGCCACACAAACAACGTTCACAGGAAGGATTGGAATTTTTTTTGTGAATTGAAGAATCACCTTGCGGGAGATGCCCCAACATGGGGTTAGGTGCATGGCACCTCCCGGAGAGTTTTTGCACATCCCATGTCCAGTGGTTGCCTGAGGACTCCACTAGGGCTCACTGTGTTTGGTGCACAAACAGCTAATAATGATTAAATCCCTCCCAGGATTTCGTTTAAGTTAAAAAGTAAGCGAATTCGTTACGTGTGCTAAAATTTCAACCAGGAAGCACCTCCCTTGACTGTGTTCGAAGACGAAAGTAGTTGAGTACTTTGCCGCTTTCTGCATTCCCCTGAACTGCCACTAAAAACATGAATATGGTACTGAAAACTTGACCAGAGTTGCCTGTAGAGGATTTCATAGCTGATATGTGCTGCAATACCGTCGCTGGGAACGAGTGATGCTACAGACCTCATGAAACCTTTATTACAGATTCAACTCTCTGGCGTATGCACTACAGAGCAAACAATAGAAGTTGTGTATACTCACGCGTTTGATTTATAGTTTATGGCGGTTTAACGTCCAAATAAAGAATAAATATTTTGTAATGGGGGACGTGAACATTGATCTGCTGAAGGACGATTTACCCGCACGGGACCTGAAAAACCTCATCATGTCCTATGGCTGTGAGAATGCCATTTCCAGCCCTACCCGTATTACTTGGAACTATTCCACAAGTATAGATGTCGCAATAACAAACCTTAACGACTCGGGATATGCAGCAGGGGTTTTGACATGTGATCTTAGTGATCATCAGCCTATCTATATCGCCACCCAATGTTTATTCAGAAAAGATAAGGATAGAACTCGTAATTTTGAGCAGAGGATCATATGCAACAACTCACTGACTAAGTTTAGAGTATTGATCGAGCAAGCAGATTGGGCTGAAGTGTATTCAGAAGAAAATCCAGACAAAGCATACGACCTATTTCTGGACACCTTTCTATACTGCTACAATGATGCCTTTCCGTTATAAAGTGCAAAAGTGCAGAAACGTAAAATTAGGAAGCCTTAGATTAGTGTAGGGCTTTATAAAAGAATAAAACAAAAGAACACAATGTTTCATAAATTTCTTGCCAGTAAGGATTATGGCTTATTTCTTGAGTTTAGGCGCTTTCGGAACAAATTAAATAGCGACGTAAAGAAAGCAAAAAAAGACTACTATGAGTCACTATTCTCCCGAATAAGATCGGACCCAAGAAAAATATGGAAAGAAGTTAATTTCTTAACAGGGAAAAATCAAGCTAGCAATGCACCTCAACAAATGAAAATTAATAACATCGTTTTCGAAGGTCAAACCTTAGCGGACGTGATAAATGAATTCTTTGTGCATGCAGCAATGCCCGCAACAGGCCAGGTTGAAAATGACTAACTATGATGAAACTAGTAAAATTAATTCTCTTGTGCTGTTTGATGTTACTCCAGCTGAGGTCGCCAGATTTATAAAGGAATTAAAAGCCAATGCTTCGAATGGATATGACGAAATTAAGGTAGCGCCAATAAAGGAAGTCTCGTCTGTAGTTAGTCCAATACTTGCGTTCCTGATAAACCTATCGTTTCTGACTGGAATCTTCCCACAGAAACTGAAGGTGGCGAAAGTAGTCCCCGTTCATAAGGGTGGTTCTACAAATGATATCTCAAATTACCGACCAATTTTAGTCCTTCCCGCATTTTCAAAAATATATGAAAAGTGCATTCACAAGCGCCTTACAACATACCTTAACAAATACAATATACTTTCGCCATCCCAATATGGTTTTCAAAAAAAGACGACAGAAGAAGCCCTCGTAAAAGTTAGAACTCATATTATTAACAATCTTGACAGGAGGCTGTATAGCCTAGGTATCTTCCTTGATTTACGGAAGGCCTTTGATTCGGTGAATCACGATATCATGCTTAGTAAATTGAACAGATGTGGCATTAGAGGCATTACCTTAAATCTTTTCCAGAGTTTCTTGTCAATGAGGCAACAGTACGTTACCTTGAACAACGTATGTTCCCAGAAACTACTTATAAAAGCAGGTGTCATATTCGCTTTTCACATTCATATTTTTCATATTTTCAGTTTATATTCGTTGGCGGCAAGTGTTACCACGATGACAAATGAGCATGAAGATTATCAGCGAAGGTCGCGGAGCACATGATGGCTGCAATGTCGCTGGGAAGGCCGTTCCAGTCCACAATGGTACGGGGGAAAAATGAGGCTGCAAAAGTAACCGTGCGGGAACGTGGTCGAGAAACTTGGAAAGGATGAGAAGTGCGATGAGATATGCGGGTTGGCGGGACGATGTAGGGTGCGCAGGAAAGTGAACTGTGGTAGAATTTGTAGAATAAGCAAAGGCTGGCGATGCGACGGCGAACTGAGAGGAGTGATAACCCGGATTTATCTTTCAACCCTGACACACTGATGTCGTAGGAATATGAAGAATGAATGAATCTGGCTGCTCTGTTTTGTACTGCTTCAAGTGCGTTGATAAGGTAAGCATGATGCGGGCTCCAAATAGGTGAGGCATATTCTAATTTTGATGTGACAAGTGTTTTGTATGCTAATAATTTTACATGATCGGGGGCATGGCGGAGATGACGTCGTAAAAAACCTAGTGTTCTATTAGCAGATCAGATAATATTAGTGATGTGGGCACTCCAGGACAAGTCGTTACACAAGGTGACACCTAAATACTTATACGATAGACAAGTCTGTACAGGGACGTTACTAATTACATACGGGAAATCAAGCGGATTATGGCGGCGGTGAAAAGACATACGTTTACACTTATGAGGGTTAAGTTCCATTAACCAAACCTCACACCATTCCTGAATGCGGTTAAGGTCTTCCTGGAGAGAATTTTGGTCATTAATGGTAGTAACTGAGCGGTAAATGACGCAGTCATCTGCGAACATGCGAATTTTAGAATTGATGTTGCCTGGCAGGTCATTAATATAAATTAAAAACAGAAGTGGACCGAGTACAGATCCTTGAGGGACACCAGATGTTACAGGAATGAAGTTAGAATTGTGATCGTTAATAGTGACAAACTGCGTGCGATTAGCGAGGAATTCTTCTATCCATTCTAAAATATCTGTCGTCCATTTACTCAAAGCCAAATTTTTGCCGCGATGGCTCGATGGTTATTGTGTTTAGCTGCTTTCCCAGAAGACGCGTGTTCGATTCCGGCAGCAACATTTTCATTTAGATGAAGGCGAAATTCTAGAGGCCAGCGTGCTGTACAAGTTCAACCCACGGTAAATAACCCCAGTTGGCCGAAATCACCCGTAGCCCTACACTACGGCGTCCCTTACAGCCAAGTCGCTCTCAGACGTTAAACTCCATGTAGCAAACCAAACGAACTTTTTCTCATTGCAGGTGGCATGTGCCAGCTGTTGTCTCCTTTGAGGTCCATGGGATCCTGCCCTTAGCAGATATTAGATGACAGTCTCTTTTGTAGCCACATGTCGTCGATTGTGGGAGCCTAAGCAGTAATAACATATAATAGATTTATTCCCCCTCACTATGGCACCCCTGAGATGCTTTGGGAAGTTAAACCTATATAAGCTAAACTAAACGTTCCCAAAACTGGTTTGGCGATCTTGGGAGTGGCGCCGGTTGCTATGATATGAACACTGATCTTCTTTCTTGTGTCTTTCAGCAGTGACAAGGGTCTGTGCTCATCGAACCGCCACTGAGAAGGCAAGAAGCCGTTCGCGTGCGCCGCACTTGGCGCTTTCGTCACGTGGGTGCCAGCGGAAACTAAGACCCGCTTCCTCGCCACCGCAACGATGACGGGAGCGAAATTCGTGCCTAGAGGTGAGTGAGACTCCGAATAATTGGACTCAAGTGGATCAAGTGAGCAGCCCAAGAATGGGGGCGCTCTTTCTTACCGCTTATCTGTGCTGTCGGCGTTACAGAAACCAGCCGTTACTGAAACCAAGCGCGTCAGGAAGCGCTCTACATAATACATTTATTCGCCCTTCACTACGGCATCCCTCATAGCCGGAGTCGCTTTTGATGTTAAACCACTTTAAGCTAAACTAAACTAAACGTTCCCAAAACAGGTTTGGCCATCTCTAGAGCTGCGCCAGTCACTCTGATATCCATACTGACCTTCTTCCTTGTGTCTTCCAGCAGTGGCAAGAGTCCGTGCCCATCGAACCCTCATTGAGGAGGAAGCTGCCATGCGTGTTGACAGCACTCTGCGTCTTCGTCACGTGGGTGCCAGCGGAAGCTTAGGCCCACTCACTCTCTACCGCAACCCTGAGGGGAGTGGAAGTGGTGCGTAGAGGTGAGCAGCACCATGAATAACTGGGTTAAATTGGATCTAGTGAGCAGCCCAAGAAGGGGGCGCTCTCTCTTACCGCTTAACTGTGCCGTTAACTGCTAGAAAAGCTGTGCATAAAACCCTTTTCTGAACTCTACCAGGTCTTTATTTTTTTTGTTATATCGCATAGAATATTTTTAACTATGCTGAACATAAATGGGAGGGATCATTGTTGGTACGTATTGCCACGTAGTGGTGACTGCAGTCCGGCGAACAGGAACACAGCGAGAATGTCTTCGAAAGAAACTGTTTATTCGGGCTGACTTGCGCCCGCAAAGAACTGAATCACTCGGCGGCGGCGTAGCAACAAGCGTGCTCTGCGGTCGTCGAACAGAATGCCCGTCGCTGTCGGTCGTACTCTTTTTAAAGCTGATAGTGAACCTTCGAGATAAAGCATGGAAGGTTCTAGAAGTTTCTGGCACAAAGTAGAACCGGCTCCGCCTGGATGCGATCAATCGAGTATATTCTAGGCACGTCTTGCGTCACAAACGAAGCGATAAAGCGGCGTGCCGGCAGCCTTGAAGCATGAACAAATAAACACAACAAACAAATGCTAAAAAGATTCGCAGCATTACTCCCCTCTCAAAGAAGCATCGACTCGATGCTTTAGAACATAACTCGGCTATCAACAATCAAAAACAGATTGTGCAAAAATAAACACCGAACGTGGAAACACGGCGTCCTTTAGCGTGCATTACAGGGCTTTAGGCGTACGACATGGACTACTTCTGGTCGTACGTGGCGTCGCTGGGATGCAGTCATTTGGTCAGGGACGACTTCATGGTCCAATTCACCTAGCCGACGAAGAAACTTGTACGGGCCAAAATAGCGTCGCAAAAGCTTTTCACTCAATCCTCGGCGGCGAATGGGCGTCCAAAGCAAGACTGGGTCTCCTGGCTTGTATTCCGCGTTGCGTCTTCGTAGGTTGTAGCGTGTGGCGTCGGTCCGCTGCTCGTCTTTTATCCTTAATCGGGCAAGTCTTCGGGCTTCTTCTGCGCGTTGTAGGTAGGCGGCGGCGTCGACGTTATCTTCTTCGGTAACGTTCGGCAGCATGGCGTCCAGCGTGGTCGTGGCCTCTCTGCCATGGACGAGCCTAAAAGGCGTCATCTGGGTGGTCTCCTGCACTGCAGTGTTGTAGGCGAAGACTGCGTAAGACAAGATGACGTCCCAGGTCTTGTGTTCGGCATCGACATACATGGCGAGCATATCGGCGATGGTTTTGTTGGGGCGCTCGGTCAGTCCGTTGGTCTGCGGGTGGTATGCAGTTGTTCTCCGGTGGCTGGTTTGGCTGTAATGGAGGATGGCTTGCGTCAGTTCCGCCGTGAATGCTGTTCCTCTGTCAGTGATGAGCACATCGGTGGCGCGTGTCGCAGAAGAATGTTCTCCACAAAAAATTTGGCGACTTCTGCTGCTGTTCCGTTAGGTAGGGCTTTTGTCTCGGCCTAGCGGGTCAGGTAGTCGGTCGCTATAATCATCCACTTATTTCCAGATGTTGATTTCGGGAAAGGGCCGATCAAGTCCATGCCGATCTGCTGAAAGGGCCTTGAGGGGGGTTCAATGGGGTTCAGAAAGCCTGCTGGTCGGGTTGGAGGGGTCTTTCGTCGCTGACATCTCGGCAGGTTTTCACATAATGTGCGACATCGGTAGACAGTCGGGGCCAGTAATATTTGTCTTGAATGCGGCGGAGGGTGCGAGAAGACCCGAGATGTCCAGCTGACAGCCTGAAGAACTTCTCCACGCAGACTTACAGGTACAACAAGGAAGTAGGCCGTCTTGTTCGCTGCAAAATTCTTCTTCATGAGGACATTGTTCTGTAAACAGAACGAAGACAATTCTCGCTTGAACGAGGCGGGGGGTGAAGAAACCTTGCCTTCCAAGTATTCGATCAGGCATTTTATGTTGGGGTCCGCGCGTAGCTGTTGTACAAAAGATCTGGAGCTGATGGGTCCCAGGAAGGCGTCCTCAGCGTCGTCCAGCGGTGGTGCATCTACAGGGGCTTGTGACAGGCAGTCGGCGTCAGAGTGATTGTCCGGACTTGTAAACGACGGTTACATCAAACTCCTGGAGCCGCAGGCTGCATCAAGCGAGGCGGCCGGAGGGGTCCTTCAAACTGGCGAGCCAGCACAGTGCGTGGTCATGGCTGACCACCTTGAACGGTCGTCCGTACAGACAGGGGCGGAATTTCGACGTAGCCCAGATGTTGGCAAGGCACTCCTTCTCAATTTCCGAATAATTAGCTTCGGCTTTGGACAGGGAACGGCTAGCGTACGCGATGACCTTCTCCACTCCGTCAATGTTCTGAACGAGGACAGCGCCTAGGCCCCCACTACTTGCGTCGGTATCAATTTCAGTCTCGGCGTTTTCATCGAAGTGCGCGACGATAGGTGGGGATTGCAAACGACGCTGAAGCTCCTTGAAGGCTTCCACTTGCGGCGCTTCCCATTTAAATGGCACGTCTGCCTTTGTCAGGTGGGTTAGTGGCTCGGCGATGCGCAAAAAGTTTTCACAAATCGTCGGTAGTACGCACACAGTCCGAAGTATCTGCGCACAGCCTTCTTATCGGCCGGTGGCGGAAACATTGCGATAGCAGCTGTTTTCTGCGGGTCTGGCCGTACTCCCTCCTTGCTAACAATGTGGCCTAGAAACAGCAGCTCTTCATAGGCAAAGTGGCACTTCTCTGCTTTCAAGGTTAGCCCGGACGATTTGATAGCGTCTAGTACTGTTCGAACCCTTTTCAGGTGTTCCTCAAAGTTCGAAACGAAGACAACGACGTCATCTAAATATACCAGACAAATCTGCCACTTCAGGCCTGCCAGCACTGTATCCGTTACTCGCTGAAATGTGACTGGTGCGGAACAGAGACCAAATGGCATCACCTTCAACTCGAAGAGGCCATCTGGTGTGATCAATGCGGTCTTCTCACGATCTCGTTCATCGACCTCAATTTGCCAGTAGCCGCTCTTGAGGTCCATTGATGAGAAATACCTAGCGTTGCAGAGCCGGTCCAGTGTGTCGTCGATGCGAGGGAGGGGGTAGACGTCGTTCTTTGTGATGTTGTTCAAGCGGCGGTAATCAACTCAGAAGCGAAGTGCACCGTCTTTCTTTCTCACTAGAACAACAGGTGCCGCCCACGGGCTCTTTGAAGGCTGAATAACGTCGTCGCGCAGAATTTCTTCCACTTGGTCCCAGATGGCTTGTCGTTCTCGCGGCGACACTCGGTAGGGGCTCTGACGGAGAGGTCGGGCGTGCTGGTCGGTTATAATGCGATATTTGGCAATCGGCGTTTGTCGGACCTTCAGCGGTGACGAGAAGCACTCGCTGTAGCTTCGAAGGAGATTGCGAATCTGGTCTTGTCTGTTCCGGGGCAGGGCTGGGTTTATGTCGAAAGTGGGCGAGTTCTCTTGGTCAGGCGAATCTTGTACGGATGGGTCGGAGAGCGTGAAGAAGTCTCGTACGTCGGATATTTCGTCGAGGAATGCAATCTCGTTCCTCTGCTAACGTGGCGGTATTCTTCGCTGAAGTTAGTCAACAATACTTCGGCTTGTCCTTTGCGGAAATGTGCGATGCCTCTTGCGATGCCAATTCTTCGGTCGAGAAGCAGCTGCATGTTCCCCTCGATAATGGCTTCAGTGTTATTCGCTTCCGTGGCGCCTACGGTGATGATGACGCTTGAGCGGGGTGGGACACTCACTTGTTCCTCCAGGACACCGAGCGCGACCTGATGTTCCGGAGTTCTCATCGAAGGGATGGCCTCGTCCGTGGAAAGTGTGATCATCTTGCATCGCAGGTCGATGATCGCTTGATGCTCATTAAGGAAATCCATGCCCAAAATCACTTCGAGGGAACATTGCCGTAGCACTACGAAGGTCGCGGGATTGGTAAGTCCCTTGAGAGTCACTCGCGCTGTGCATCGTCGTGATGGCGTAATGAGGTGGCCCCCTGCGGTGCGAATTTGTGGGCCCACCCAAGCGGTCATTACTTTCCTCAGTTGCACAGCGAATGGTCCGCTCATCACCGAATAATCGGCTCCTGTGTAGGCTAGAGCTGTGGCTTTCCGGCCGTCGATAACCACTTCTAAGTCGGATGTTCTGCCTCTGGAGTTACACGTCGTCCTCGGCGTCGGGTTACGGCTTCGTCGGGTATGTGAATCGTGGGTGGGGCGTGTGGTCGGAGCTTTTGTTGATGGTGGCGTAGTTTTGAAGGCGGATTGCGTCGTGATCAAGGTTGTTGTATGCCTCGTCGGTGTAGTAGGTGCGGCGTCTTCATACGGCGTGGTCGCTGGAGGATCTTCGTCGTTTCATCGGCAAGCAACCTGACCTCCACAGGTTGCTTTGCTTAGTTTCCCCTACGGGGGCTAAGGGACCTTCCTCTGACAGCCGCTAGCTGCGGCCCGGTGATGAGAAACGTGCGGTGGTCGGCGAAGGGGAGCGGGAAAGACGGCTTGACGACGCGTACTCTCCTCTGTGCAGGTAGTCGTCGATTTCCCGTGGTCGCTGGCCGGGGAATGGTCGTGGGGCGTCGATAGCGAAACCTGGCAGGCCGATGCGTCTGTAAGGGCAGTGGCAAAGTACATGACCGGCTTCGCCGCAATGGAAGCACAGCGGGCGGTTGTCGGAAGTCCTCCAGGCGTCGCACTTCTTGGGGCTTGGGCGTCGTTCGTAGAATGGGCGGGTGGGGGCAGGGAGGCGGCGTTCGAGAGCAGCTGGTTCACGTCGAAGAGGCGGACTTCGGCTCCCGCGTTGGGGCTGAGGACTGCGTAGTGCAGCGGCGTAGGTTAATGCTGGAGCTTCAGCAGGAGGCGAAGATGACGGGGTGCCAAGCGCATGCTGCACTTCTTCGCGTACGATTTCCTCAAGGGTCGCTACTTGAGGCTGGTTGGGAGATGGTAGCAGGCGACGCAGCTCTTCCCGTACAATTTCGCGGATAAAATGCCGCAGGTGGCCTCCGAATGCTGTGCTATCCGAGAGGGCAGACGAGGTCACTTGGGCCTGTCGTGCTTCCTAGGTTTTTCTGAATGGCGGCTGCTTGAGTGGTGAATTCTGCGACTGTCGTCGGTGGATTGCGGGTGAGACCGCCGAAAAGTGCCTCTTTAGCACCACGCATCAGAAGCTCCACCTTCTTCTCCTCCGCCATGTCAGGATCGACTCGTCGAAAAAGGCGCTTCATATCTTCTACATATGCGGTCACTGACTCGTTCCGGTGTTGGATGCGTGACTGTAGGAGCAGCTGAGCTCTTTCTTTCCTGATGATGCTCGTGAAGGCCTCCAGGAACTCCTGTTTGAATAATTCCCAGGTCGCTAGAGAAGCTTCGTTGTTTTCGAACCAGATTCTCGCTGGTCCTTCCAAGGCGAAGAAAACATGGCTCATCATAGTCTGGTCGTCCCAACTGTTGAACACGGCGACACGCTCAAACTGTTCCAACCATTCCTCGGGATCCTCGCCCCGTGAAGCGTTGAACGTGGGCGG
The DNA here is from genome assembly GCF_055824585.1 of Amblyomma mixtum. Lineage (NCBI taxonomy): Eukaryota > Metazoa > Arthropoda > Arachnida > Ixodida > Ixodidae > Amblyomma > Amblyomma mixtum. The sequence goes on from NC_143015.1 coordinate 48,219,161, forward strand.
CAGTCGGGGCTGGTGTAAAATAATGGGGGCTGCTGTCGTAGCCATGGCTGAAGTCGAAATTGAGGGGTCCTTCTTCGTTCGCGTGCGGTCCGGTAGCAGTCCGAATTCTGGTGGACACCTCTGTAGACGACGGCTGCTTCGCCCTTCGCCTGCGGAAGGGACGGCTTGTGCGGCTTTCGCGGGATCATCATCGAGACGGCTCGGGCTGCTCTGACGGCTCCCAGGAGGTGAGGGCGATAGGGACATCCGTTAGAACCTCCACCAGACGTCACGTAATGGTGACTGCAGTCCTGCGAACAGGAACAAAGCGAGAATGTCTTCGAAACGAAACTCTTTATTCGGGCTGACTTGCGCCCGCAAAGTGAATCACTCGGCAGCGGCGTAGCAACAAGCGTGCTCGGCGGTCGTCGTACAGAATGCCCGCCGCTGTAGGCCGTGCTTTTTTTAAAGCTGATATCGAACCGTCGAGATAAAGCATGGCAGGTTCTAGAACATTCTGGCACAAAGTAGAATCGGCTCCGCCTGGATGCGATCAATCGAGATAATTCTTAGCACGCCTTGCGTCACAAACGTAGCGATAAAGCGGCGTGCCAGCAGCCTTGAAGCATGAACAAATGAACACAACAAAGAAACGCTACCAAGATTCGCGGCAGTATCGAGTCTATGAAGGCAAGTGGACCGGACAAAGTGCAATTAAGGGATCATTAAGGGGCGTGATGTTATATTGTGGCATTGTAAACATGTAATGAAAAAAAAAGCGCGCGATCGAAGCTGCTACTAAAACCAAGTGCGTCAGTGAGCGCTCTAGATGAGCAGCTAATACTACGAAAGCAAAGGCGCTTTCATTTTCTTCCGTTCTGTGTGGGAACCTAAAGAGCACTGTGAGCGAGGACATGGAGGGAGATAGGAGTTTAGTACGCTTGAGGAGCATGCGGCTTCTAAAAGAGCGCACGTGATGATGAATCATGAAGATAGTAAAGATGTTACCCTAAATATCTAATGCTGTAAACACTCCGTCCCAGAAAATGCAATTCGCTACGGAAGTTCCTCACTACAAAAATCAGTGGCATCAAAGTGTCTCGGTATACAGCTGGCTGCTGTTAATGTCTGTCATTTTTGGAGTCGATAAAAATTTGTCCATTGTCTTAAAACTCTCTCTTACTAAACTGTGTTGCTGTCAATGTTTGGCGAAACAATTCAGCCGCTGATGAAAATGGCGTTTTAAAATGTGTTCTCATAAGATAATTATCGCCATGAACTTAGGGATAAAACTCATCTTCAATAAATAATTATCACCTGAATGTCTAGCAAAGAGCCAGTATCAGAATTTTCTTGTGTCGTTATTTGCCCTGCAAATATTTTAGCACTTATTATTAGCGCTATCCTCAACAAAACCGTCGAGGCTTTATAAAAAAATTCTTTTTTTGTGTGTATTTATTCACGAACACTTGCATAAGCAGCGTCATTCGTCTTCTGGTGCACATGGCTGGCTTTAGACCCATATACATCATCATCATCATCCTGACTACAGCCACTGCAGGGCAAAGGCCTCGCCAGTGTCTCTGCAATTAACCCTGTTCTTTGCCAGCTGCAACCATTGTATCCCGGAAAACTTCTTAATCTCATCCCCCCACCTAACTTTCTGCCGCCCCCTGTTACACCTGCTTCGCTCAGAGTCCACTATGTTACCCTTATGACCAGTGGTTATCTTGCCTTCGCATTACATTTCATGCGCAAGCCCAATACTTCCGCTTCATTTCGACTAGGATGTCTTTAACCCGCATGTGTTGCCTCACCCACTGTGCCTGCTTCTGGCCTCTAACTTTATTACAGTGTTCTAACTTCCATATCTCGCTTCGCTGTCCTTAACCTTACTCGAACCATATTTCTGCATCATAGGTGAGTACCAGTAAGATGCAAGTGTTGTATATTTTGTCTTCACGGTTATCCATAAACTGCTATTCATTGTCTGAAAGGACCTGCCATATGCGCTCCCCCCATTATTATTCTTATAGTTATTTCCTTCTCATTGTCCGGATCAGCGGTCACTACATGCCCTAAGTAGACGTATTCTCTTACTACTTCCAGCACCTCGCTATCAATTGCGAAGTGCTGTTCCCTTGCGGTATTATTGACCGGTACATTGGTTTTCTGAATGTTAGATTTAAGACCCACTGTTCACCTCTGCCTCTCTATCTCATTGATCATGCTTTGCAGTTCAAGTCCTGAGTGACTCAGAAAAGCAATGTCATGAGCGAATCCCAGATTACTTAGAATTCTGCATTAACTCCTATCTATATAAAAGCACGTTTTCTCTCTAGCTTGTGGTCTTCTTTCGGTGCTACTCTCCATGGCTCAGAAGCACAACAACACGCACTAGAAAAGTTCTGGCCATTTTCTTGTTTCGTGAATGAACAGGAGATGGTGGACTGCTGTTTCAGTGTCGATTTGCTACATTGTGCTGTTCTTACCTCTTTAGAAAAAAATTCAATGAATTCAACTTCTTAACAAGAACCAAGCTGGTGCAAGAAACAGCCTTACGACCAGACAGAAGCGACTTACACATATTGAGTGACTATAATTTTTCATAACCACCGCGGTGGCTCAGTGGTTACGCTGCTCGGCTGCTGACCCGAAAGACGTGCGTTCGATCCCGGCCGCGGTGGTTGAATTTCTTTCGAGGAGAAATTCCAGAGGTCTGTGTACTGTGCGATGTCAGTGCTCGTTAAAAAGCCCCAGGTGGTCGAAATTTCCGGAGCCCTCCACTACGGCGTCTCTCATAGCCTTCGTAGCTTAGGGACGTTAAACCCCATCAACCAAACCAAACCATAATTTTTCATGAATGATAGCGAATGAACCGAAACCAAATGTGATATTTTCCCGGAAACCTGCTGATGCCTTAGTGTTAACTTTGCTGTTGAAGTGTTTTATCATAAGAAGGGCAGAACACGAATGAAATTAGTTGTACAGCCTGTCTTTGCTACAGGATCGTATGTTACCGAGAAGGGAATTTTGTGTGTTGTTATTCAGCAGGAGTCCTGCAGTACGCGGAAGAAACGGAAGTTTACTACCATAGCTATGAAATTAGTCATGGCGCTCGGAATGAATCTATGGGCATATACAGCCAGGGAGGTATCTATATCATTTACATGCCAGCATCAACACCGGTGGTTCCATTTCCGAGGCCCTTGGTAGAGCGGACTCAATCCTTTTTGTGCGCTTTGTCTGTGGGGTTGCATCCATGCATAAGAGGCCTCGCTTCGGTAAGAACTAGGACTTCGAGATTTATTTACACTCCGTAGCACTGACGACTACTATAAAGCAAAATGAACAACATTCCTAAACCATGCGGCAGTTTCCTTTTTTTCAGTTCATAAGTATTCTAGGGATGCGGATCGTTCATGCGTATACCCTAGCCTGTTGCCTTTCATCGCTTTTAAGGCACTCCTATTTCCTGCAGATGAATATGAATGTTGTGTCCTGCTTCGTTTTAGTAATCACTGGGATATCGCTTTTTGGTATTTGGAGATTTTTTTTTCCTGCTTAAAAAGTTGTGCATTACGTACATACTATCGTGGCTTAGTTTTTTTCATGCAATGTGCACGTTGTAGCAGAAACCATTTGATTACAACTCGGTGGTTACAGCGCTCCATGGTGAACCGGAGGACTCTTTTTTCAAACCGGTCGAGACGGCAAAGTTTGGTTGGAGGCAAAATGCAAAAACGCCCACGTGTTTTGCGAAATCACTGCACGTTACTGATCCCCGGGCATACAATTTACCTTCAGCCGTTCACTACTGTCACCCCCTCCCCATAGCCTGAGTCGATTCGGGACGTTAAAACACCAACTGTTGTTTTTTTTAGGGGGGAATACTGTCGAAGTTAAATTGGCCGTTACTGGGTCACTGAGGTTCTTCTTATTTCCTCCTGAATGGCAGCTCGAGCATTTCGCCAGGCCATCGTCCAAGCCGCGGGCGCCTCTTGTGCCTGGAGGATTATCATCACGCAAATGGCACCGACAGCCGGCTGTCGTCCAGCAGCCACTAGTGACTCAGCCATGGACAAGTAATGGCTGAAGGTGAGGACAGTTGCACGTGCTTTTTCCACGTAGCAGATGGAAACATTACTCTGTGGTTACAAGTCTGATGGGCACAGCTAAAAAACTGCAGACAAGCCTAGATATACTCAGAAATTCATAATAATTTAAAATCCACAGCTTAAAACTCAAAATCAAGTTTACGCAAATCGTGAAATACAGGTGGTGTGTACAGCACTGCTCAGTTTAGCATTTTCCTCACTGGAATAGCCATGCATGGTTTTGCCTGAAATTTAGAGGCGGTTTAATTTACACCCTTTTTTGCGGTAGATGTCTCTGAGCACACTCGTATTCATAATACCCACCTCCGATGTTCAGATTATTCAATTTAACTAAGAAACTGAAAGGGCACGACCGGCTCAAAACATCTCTTTGGTGAGATGTTGGTGTTATGCACAGCGTTTGCTTTATTTTCAACTTTCTGAAAGCAAGTGGTGATGCTGTCATCATCAGCTCCTCCTATTTTTCTGCAAGAAAAACTTCTGTTGTTTCATTAGGGATACTATGAACCAAGCGGGAACTCATAATTTTTGCTATTTACAGGATGATGCAACTGGATTAACCTTCAAAATCTGGTGGCTTGATGAGACAGGTTTGACTAAAATAACGAAGCTTAAAAACTTGCGGCATGACGAGACAGGTTACCGCATATGTTCTGTGTTCTTTCTTTGCTACTGATAACTTACGTGACCTTCAAAAGCTACTTCCATGAGGAGACCGGCTACCGTGTTTCTGCTGTGTTCTTTTCTTCCTACTAATTGCTAAAATAACGAAGCTTCAAAAACTTGTGGCATGACGAGACAGGTTACTGCATTTCTCCTGTGTTCTGTCTTTGCTGCTGATATCTTACCCGATCTTTAAAAGCTACCGCCATGAAGAGACCGATTACCATTTTTCTGCTGTGCTATTTCCTTGCTACTAATGACTAAAATAACGTAGCTTCAAAAACTGGTGGCATGACGAGACAGGTTACCGCTCGGTCCAGGCTCAGTTCGACCTGCCTAAGTAAATATCTTTGTGAATAGAACCTGTAACAGTACTGCTTTCTGTCTTTTTTTATGAGCCTTGGAAGTAATTCGGCACTCATAACTTCCACGACGCATTTCTGTAAAGTTCCCGCCGGCGCGGTGGCTCAGTGTTCATGGCACTGACCTAAAAGACGCAGGTTCGATCCTGGCCACGGTGGTCGACTTTCGATCGAGCTGAAATTCTAGTTCAACGTTCCTAGCTGTTTTAATTTAGATCGGCAACGATTTCCAAATTTTATCCTCCCAGAAAAAAGTAAACAGTAAAACAGTAAAGAAGTTTTTTTGTATCTCTGTGATTCACTTCCTATTTTTTTTCTTGGTTGCTCCAGTGTGTGTGTGTTGGCCGTAACGTTCCGCAAAATGTTAGATGCTGTGTTTAGTAACTTTCGAAGCCGGGATCTTTTTTGATTTTTTTGCGGGGTTTGCTACATGTTCATTTCTTCAAATACCTTATCCTGGCCTTTTTTTTTTTGCTTTCTCTTAACTTGTTCCTGCCTTCTTAATTTGTTTACTTCTGTTTTCAGCCGTTTGTATTCTGTGCTGTATATCTGTTGTTTTCTTTGATTAATCCCCCCTATGTAATGCCCGCATTGAGCCTTTAGGGTATTGAAATAGATAACTAAATAAACAGTAAAATTCCTAGCTTGCCTTTTGTAGCAAACGGGCATAGAGAACATTCGAAGAGGCATGGGGTAGATTTTTTTTATTTGCTTAGGTTTCACACGATATGACATCTTCAAACGATATGACTTCTGAGCTGAAATTCTAGAGGCCCATGTACTGTGCGATGTCAGTGCACTTTAATGAGCCTCAGGTGGTAGAAATTTCCGGAGCCCTTCACTACGGCGTCCCTCATAGCCTGAGTAGCTTTAGGACGTTAAGCCCTCTTAAACCATAAACCACTTCAAAATTTCCAGGCACATCAGCTCTGAGGCTGAGGCAGATCGCATCTGGATACACTGATACAGTGGATACTGCTAGCTACAGTGAACAATCCCATTTAAAAATAAAACATAGAAAGCTCACACACTGACATGGATATTCCCGAACTTCACTTGGAGTCTCTATGACAACGCCGCCTTTCAAACCCACGTGTTTAATGTGAGAGATTATAGAAAGCGCCCGCACGGGTTGCAATGCAAAAGCTTTGTTTAGCTAGAACCTAAAGATGCCGTTATGGTCACACATTTTGTGCAATCTGTATAAATAAAGCACAGAAAACAGCAATATTTGTACCTATTTTCTCGGTTTACTGAAAGGTTCTAAACACAGAAATAGAGTCTGGTTGGTTTGGTTTAACGTCCCAAAGCGACTCAGGCTATGAGAGACGCCGTAGTGAAGGGCTCCGGAAATTTTGACCAGCTGGGGTTCTTTAACGTGCACTGACATCACGCACTACACGCGCCTCTAGAATTTCTCCTCCAAATAAATTCAACTGCCGGGGCCGGGATCGAACCCGCGTCTTCCGGGTCAGCAGCCGTGCACCATAACCACTGAGCCACCGCGGCGGCTAGAAATGCAGCCGTAATGTGAATTAGAGATGTTGTATGCATTCTAACCAAACCCACAGCACAAGAATATATTTTAACACTTCTGCTGGGTCACGTCAGAATTAGTGGCAACAAGAACGCGTACGTGTGTGGTGCACAAGCTCTCAACGAGGAGATCGCACAAAATCACACAAGAGATCACACCAGCTACAGTAAGACCGCATGTAGAGAGCACATTTGAAGTAAGCATTAAATGTCATTTTAGCAGAGATTATCACAGCAGGAGGAGGAACAGATGGTAGGAGTTAAGAATAAGGTTGAGACAGAGGCTTGGGCCCTCTCGAGGGCACCAGGAAGCAGTATATAAACCAGACGCGGAATTTTCAATGAAGTCGAGCAAGCATTTCAAAAGTTCACTCTTCCGAATAGTGCTCCTCCTTCAGGAAACCATGGGTGTCTACCATCTCTTTCGAACTTGTACCATCCAGCGTCTAGCATGGTCCCCTGCTGATCATGTCTATATAAGAATTTGTAACTACATGATAAATAGCGCGCATAATTTCACGCTTTTTGGTTCTCTGTTTGCAAACCTGACTAAATAATTTCTCAAGGGGATGGAATAATGAAAAATTTATTCTCTTTCTGTTTAAACACGCAACCATGGAATAGAACGATGTGCTCTGCATTTCCCTTCTTCGCGACTCACACACAGCAACGCCCATTTTCTGTTTGCGCTTCTCCGCTGCTAGCAAAGGTGGTTTCCTTTTACCCAACAACAGTTTTTTAACACAATGTTTCATATATTGATCAGACTTCACCAAAAACCAATATATCCTCAGCTCTCCTGTTGGCAGGCTTAGCTTTTTTTTTTACTAATAAACGTTTACGCTATCGTCAAAACGTTCCCAATTCTTTTTATAAGGCAGTCTTAACTATCGGATGCAAGCGATGGCAAAACTTTAAGAAATATTTTGCTACACATAGGAAGAATGGAGTATTTGCTTAAAATTTTCATTGCAGTATCTTACAGTTGTTAAATTTTAAAAATTTTTGTCCAAGAATGCTGGATATGGATTTGGTCGTATTACTAAAACTTCTGAGGGCATGTTAAACCAGGGATGCATGCTGGAAGAAAACGACATTCTGTAATGTTTGCTTTTTCTTGAACTGGCAGCAAGTGACTGGCGATCAGCCCTCGGTGCCAAGTCATCCGACACGCGCGTCGGAAGCGTCTGAAGTGCTGTCTTCACGTGGGTGCCACCTGAAGCCAGGGCTCGCCTCTTCGCCACCACGCCGGTGGCAGAGCTTCGGGTAAGGATGGCTCTAAAATGCTTGCTTCGGCCTCGCGACCAACCGAAGAACTCGGCCGTTTTGGGTAACCGCGAAGTGCTCAGGTCACTTGCAGTAAAGACTGACATACACCAGGCATCTATTGACGTACCGTTCGAGGAGCCTTTCCGAGGAGAAGACGTATGCGTTCTCACTCCAATTCACAATTGGTCAAAAGGGTTGTGACATCGCAGTTGAGCTGTAGAATAAATAAATCTCTAATTAGATTGCGGCTACGAAGTCGTAGCATCTCTGATACGTCATTGTGACATGTGATGCTGTAAAGTAATTTAATCAGGCACAAATGAAAACCGGGGTATCTCACAAGAACTAAACCAGTGGCCCTTTGAATGTGATTGAAACGCGCTCTCCCCTATGCCATGGAGGCACGTTCCTTCAAATATGTCGAGACCTTGCGCGGTTTGTGCGTGTAGTACGCATACACATGTACGCTAATGAGTGTGCGTATTTAGAGGCACCAATGAAGAAAATTGGACACGACCATTAACCTTGTAAAGTCACAACTTTAAGCAAGAAACTAACAGTCTCTGTAATTTTTTTGTTGTATATAGCCCACACATATTTTTCTCGTTTCCGGGGAAGTTCCAAAAGAAAATAAGGCGGCGGTTCACCCGGGAAAAGGTAAATAGGATTTCATCTGAGCACCAGCTATCCTATCGGGGATGTAGCATCGGATGATAACGCTTTGAGCGTTTAAATAAACCACTCGGTTTTATTAAAATCCATTGGAGCTTCCTCTTCACATGATGCCACCGGAGGCAACGGTGCTGGCCACTTTAGAGGCCAAAATAGCGAGCATAGTTTTAATGACGTTCATGTTTACGGGTCCGCTTAGAGGTGATTTTGTTTAAATGATCTTGCTTCCAAGCTCTTCCCCGTTGCATACTGCGAAGGGGCCTCCCCTAACCCCCAATTCCCTGCTCTCCTTAGTAGATATGAAGGTTTGGTTTGGTTTGGTTTATTGTGGTTTAACGTCCCAAAGTCACTCAGGCTATGAGGGCCGCCGTAGGGAAGAGCGCCGGAAATATCGACCACCTGGGGTCCTTTAACGTGCACTGACATCGCACAGTACGCGGACCTCTAGAATTTCGCCTCCATCACAACTCGGCCGCCGTGGCCGGGATCGAACCCGCGCTTTCGGGATCCGCAGCCGAGCGCCGTAACTACAGAGCCACCGCGGCGGCTTCAGGTCAAATAGGCGCCGCTGATCTAGAGTCCCACGGGCGGTTTGCATTTTAATGAGGCCTCTCCCTATTAGCAAACACGGGCATGTCAAGGGGCATGACCCAGTAAAAAAAGAAAATTCTTCTTCAGAAGCCCGAGTGGTACCTATATTTAAGCAAGGCGATAGAAATAACCTTCATAACTACTGCCCTATTTCGGTTTTGCCCGTATTCTCAAAAAGCATTAGGAAATTAGTACATACAATAATGGGATCATACCTACACCAACTTAAATTTCTATATGACTTTCAGCATGTTAACAGTTCTTACTCAAAAAGAATCATCAAATCTTTTATGAAGAAGACGTTGGTAATAGGTTATATATGGGCTTTTCAAAGGCATTCGACTCAATGACAAAATTCTCCTTTCCAGGATTCGCAGTCGCGGTTTCTGTGGGAATACGCAAGCCTTGCTAAAATCATATTTTCAGTATATAATGCAAAGCACAGAACTAAACAATGTGAAATCATCTACGCAACCTATTAACTCCAGGGTACCACAAAGGAGCATTCTAAGACAATTGCTTTTTGCGATTTTTATAAACGACATAATCTGCTCCAAAAACAACGCACAATTTGTGTTCTACACGGGTTATGCATCTGTTTTGATTACAGGTAGTTGCGAAAGTGGCATGTAAATATGTGCAAATAGAGTGTTGGCCGACATTCAGACATGGGTTCATGCAAGTCATCTTAAGATAAATCGAAATAAAACAATGACTGCGTTACACTATCCCTAAGGAAAACGCATTTCCAAGCCACATAATGTACTGTTAGGCACAAACATATTAGAAATAGTTGTTTCTGTAAAGGTCCTTGTTGTCATATGTATTCAATGCGCTCAACATGAAATAAGCACATAAAACATCTGTGTTGTAAAGTAGCTTCTGTTATACGGGTCTTAAGCAGATTAAAATGCATACTTCCCGAAAAACTTAAAATCATGCTCGACAATTCCCTAGCGTTGTCTTTACTCAAATATTGTAACCTGGTTTGGGGCACAACTGGTGTCACAAACTTGCCTAACCTGCAAGGCTCCTTAGTTGCAACTGCATAAAAAGTGGACCTAGTGATTGCGTTGTGCGCTTTGACTTCATGAAGTGTTTGTGTATTGATGCGTGCGTGAATAATACCCTTGCAGCACTGCAACACGCTGCCGCGTTCCGCTCTTAAAGGCGAAGCTTAAGCGTCCTGCAATTTTTTGCCACATGATAGCCGCAGCTGTTCTTGCGACACAAACGCAACTTGCACGTACACGCACAACACACACACATCACCTTGTATCCACACTCGATTCTCATTCCGAAGGTACAAGATTGAATCGTGGGGAATTCGTGTCCTTCTATTGCCTTTTCCTTTCATATTAAATGTGCAATAAGTGCTTCCAGACACTATTCTGTGCATTGCCTTCACACGTTACACTTGCTTTCTCCTAGGAACAGGTGCTTATGGGCACTGTCAGCTGCACTCTTTTGATAGGGATGAACAGGTAAACCGTTTGCAGCCAGTCTCCAAAAGGACGGATGGTTCTGGGAGAACTGTACTTTCCCAAAAACACTTACCTCTTCTCTTCTTTTTTGGTATTTTTCATGGAATATAATTACTTGCGACCACAGCACAAAATATCATTAGTTATTGAGCCCACTCACTCACAGCAATAATTATGTTCATGAAATACTCGAGTTACATTCATTTTTAGTTCTGAGTGACAGTGTTGTGAAGTATGAATGATATATGTCGTATGGGGCATGCATTAGCGTGTGTTCAAGTGTGTCCCCTGATTTTTGTCCAAATCAGACAGAAAACGAAGGTCTCCATCTGTACTCAGTGCACACATTATCTGTTGTCCTTTTACTCAAAGCCAAATTTTTGCAGCGATGGCTCGATGGTTATTGTGTTTAGCTGCTTTCCCAAAAGACGCGGGTTCGATCACGGCTGCAACATTTTCATTTAGATGGAGGCGAAATTCTAGAGGCCAGTGTGCTGTGCAATGTCAATCCACGGTAAATGACCCCAGCTGGCTGAAATCACCCGGAGCCATACATTACGGCGTCCCTTGCAGCCAAGTCGCTCTCAGACGTTAAACTCCATATAGGAAATAAAACAAAATTTTTTCTCATTGCAGGTGCCATGTGCCACCTGTTGTCTCCTTTGAGGTCCATGGGATCCTGCCCTTAGCAGATATTAGATGACAGTCTCTTTTGTAGCCACATGTCGCCGATTGTGGGAGCCTAAGTAGTAATAACATATATTAGATTTATTCCCTCTCACTATGGCACCCCTGAGCTGCTTTGGGGAGTTAAACCTATATCAGCTAAACTAAAAGTTCCCAAAACTGGTTTGGCGATCTAGCGAGTGGCGCCGGTTGCTATGACATGAACACTGATCTTCTTTCTTGTGTCTTTCAGCAGTGACAAGGGTCTGTGCTCATCGAAGCGTCACTGAGAAAGCAAGAAGCCGTTCGCGTGCGCCGCACTTGGCGCTTTCGTCACGTGGGTGCCAGCGGAAACTAAGACCCGCTTCCTCGCCACCGCAAAGACGAGGGGAGTCAAATTGGTGCCTAGAGGTGAGCAGGACTGCGAATAATTGGACTCAAGTGGATCAAGTGAGCAGCCCAAGAAGGAGGGCGCTCTTTCTTACCGCTTATCTGTGCTGTCGGCGTTACTGAAACCAACCGTTACTGAAACCAAGCGCGTCAGGAAGCGCTCTACAGAATAGATTGATTCGCCCTTCACTACGTCATCCCTCATAGCCATAGCCGGAGTCGCTTTTGATGTTAAACCACTTTAAGCGAAACTAAACTTAATGTTCCCAAAACTGGTTTGGCCGTCTCTGGAGCTGCGCCAGTCACTCTGATATGCTTACTACTAACCTTCTTCCTCGTGTCTTCCAGCAGTGGCAAGAGTCCGTGCCCATCGAACCCTTATTGAGGAGGAAGGTGCCATGCGTGTTGGCAGCACTGTGCGCCTTTGTCACGTGGGGGCCAGCGGAAGCTTAGGCCCACTCACGCTCTACCGGAACCGGGAGGAGAGTGAAATTGGCGCCTAGAGGTGAGCAGCACCATGAACAGCTGGGATAAATTGGATCAAGTGAGCAGCCCCAGAATGGGGTGCTCTCTCTTACCGCTTTTCTGTGCCGTTGACTCCTATGAAAGCTGCGCATAAAACCCTGTTCTGAACTATACCAGAGCTTTGATCTTTTTTTTATTCCGCACAGAATATTTTCAACATGCTGAACGTGAATGGGAGTGATCTGTGTTGGTACTTATCAAGTCTAGGAATGCAAGTGGCAGGAACAAGGTGCAATTAAGGGACCATTACTTCAACTAAATGAGCTGACATCCATTTAATTTTTGTTTGGGGGCATGATGTTATAATTTGGGATTGTAAAAATGTGATGAAAAAAAAGCGCCCGAACGAAGCTGTTACTAAAACGAAGTGCGTCAGTGAGCGCTATAGAGGAGCAGCTAATACTATGAACGCAAAGGCGCTTTCATTTTCTCTCGTGCTGTGTGTGAACCTGAAGAGAAATGTGAGCGAGGACATGGAGGGAGATAGGAGTTTAATACGCTTGTGGAGCATGCGGCTTCTAACAGAGCGCACGTGATGATGAATCTGCAGTCATGACAGATATCTGTCTGGTTGTGGAGGATGCTTCCTCTTGCTGTGGTAATTATAGCCATTTGCCTCACTGTCTTCAACGACTTGTGCAGCTTACTGCGCACACAATCGGCGATGCCTGAGCATGCCCTCTTAGAAAATCTGAAGTTTAACTGCCCAATTTTGTTACCCGCACTTCGCACTGACACGAGTTTGCTGAGAGTACCTGTGCTATCTGCGGAAGCATTCCAATTCAGGTTGCGCTCCTTTAAACCTAAAGCTCCACTCTTGCGATGTTTTCAGAAGCAGAGGTTCATTCCATGTCTGTGGTGTTTTGAGTGCCTAGGCTAAACATTTTATCAAAGCAAGTACGCATCTTTACCTGGTTAAAACAGCTGCAGCATAAAAGGAAGAAGGATATGCGAGGTTTTTCAGGGAGGCCGGCTAATAACTTTTAAACTTGGGGTTTTTGGGGAGAAGAGCAGCTTTTTCATGAATAGTAATAGCCTCCTTGGTGGATGCCAAAAAAAAGGAAATCATGTTAATTAGTACATTTATTAGCTAAATTCTAAGAGTTCACTATTAAACTATTACACATAGGCACCTTATTGCAAATAGGGATTCGTAGCCGGACGTTAGTAGTAGCCATAACAGTCTTTACAGTTTTGAAAACACCGTTACCCTTGCCGCTGGGGCTCTAATTATTTAAGGCGTTTCTAGCGCCATTCGAAAACGGCGTGCTTGTAGGGCACACAGCTGCACCAGTCAAAAGTCGATGCTCAGTGAAACACTTACAAAATAACATTCTCTACTTCTCCAGCACTGCAGCAGCAAAGTAGCAAGCAGCAGGCAGCACTGCAGCTCGGGCGGGGATCTGTGCGTCCCGTGGTACGTGCGGCACACATTGTCACAATTGGAATGATGTCACTTTGAGCCCTCCCGCAAGCGCATGGTTTGCGGATGTCGCGAGTAATGGTCCAAATTATTTGAACCACTTTGGAAAGGATAATCGGGATTTCATAATTCTAAAAACTGACATGCCTATTGCTAACGACTGGCTAGAAATATCGAATTGCAGTCAGGTGCCTCTCGGTAATGCTTAAAACTTTAGCTATTATGATTATTCGATTCTTAACATAATGTTGTTTTCTGAAATCAGCAAACATTGTATTGCTATTCCATAAAAAGCTTCTATTTACCACAAAAACTCTTTACCTCAGATTAGTGGGGCCGTCCTCCATGAAGCACGTGGTGTACATTGCATTGAAGTTTTAAGAAGGACAAAGCTCATGCGTTCCTCAGCTATGTATGAAGACATAGACCAATTCTCTCACTAAATTTAGCAATTGGCTAACAGATGATGAACAATCCTGCCACCCTCCAAGTTTTTTTATTCATGAAGATGTTATTCTAAATATGTAATGCTGTAAACACTCCGTCCTCGAAAATGCATTTCACTATGGATGTCCCTGATTACAAAAATCAGTGGCATAAAAGTCTCTATATATACAGCTGGCTGCTGTTAATGTCTGTCACTTTTGGAGTTGATAAAAATTAGTCCATTGTCTTAAAACTCTCTGTTTACTAAACTGTGTCGCGGTCAGTGTTTAGCGAAACAATTTTGCCGCTGATGAAAACGACGTTTTAAAATGTGTTCTGAAAAGATAATTATCGCCATGAACTTAGGGGTAAAACTGATCTTCAGTAAAAGCTCCCACCATCAAAGTCTTTCGCAATAAATAATTATGACCTGGATGCCTGGCAAACAGCCAGTATGCGAATTTTCTTGTTTCGTTATTTGCCCTGCAAATCTTTTAGCACTTATTATTTGGGCTATCCTCAACATAACAGTTCATGCTGTATCGAAACATTCTTTTTTTTGTGTATTTATGCTCTAACGTTAGCACATGCAGCGTCATTTATCTTCTGGTCCATGTAGCTTGCTTTAGACCCATATACGTCATCATCATCATCCTGACTGCAGTCACTGCAGGGAAAAGGCCTCGCCTGTGTCTCCTAACCCTGTTCGTTGCCAGCTGCAGCCATTGCATCCCGGCAAACTTCTTTATCTCAGCCCCCACCTAACTTTCTGCCGCTCCCTGTCACACTTGCCTTCGGATTAGATGTCATGCGCAAGCCTATTTCTTCCGCTTGATTTCGGCTAGGATGTCTTGAACCCCCATCTGTTGCCTCACCCGCTGTGCCTGCCTTTGGCCTCCTAACTTTATTACAGTGTTCTAACTTCCATATCTCGCTTCGCTGTCCTTAACCTTACTCGAACCATATTTCTGCATCATAGGTGAGTACCAGTAAGATGCAAGTGTTGTATATTTTGTCTTCACGGTTATCCATAAACTGCTATTCATTGTCTGAAAGGACCTGCCATATGCGCTCCCCCCCATTATTATTCTTATAGTTATTTCCTTCTCATTGTCCGGATCAGCGGTCACTACCTGCCCTAAGTAGACGTATTCTCTTACTACTTCCAGCACCTCGCTACCAATTGCGAAGTGCTGTTCCCTTGCGGTATTATTGACCGTTACATTGGTTTTCTGAATGTTAGTTTTTTGACCCACTGTTCACCTCTGCCTGTCTATCTCATTGATCATGCTTTGCAGTTCTTGTCCGGAGTCACTCGGCAAGGCAATGTTATGAGCGAATCGCCGATTACTTGCAATTCTCCATTAACTGTTACCTATATAAAAGCATTTTTCTCTCTAGGTTCTGGTCTTCTTTCGGTGCAACTCTGCATGGCTCAGAAGCACAACAACGCGCACTAGAAAAGTTCTGGCCATTTTCTTGTTTCGTGAGTGAACAGGAGTTGGCGCACTGCTGTTTCAGTGTCTATTTGCTACATTGTGCTGTTCTTACCTCTTTCGAAAAAAATTCAATGAATTCAACTTCTTAACAAGAAGAATCGTGACACTTTCAGATGCAAGAAACATCCTTGTCATCAGACAGAAGTGACATACACATTTTAAGTGACTCTTATTTTTCGTGAATGATAGCGAATGAACCGAGCAGATCTGACATCGTCCTGGAAACCTGCTGCTGCCCTAGTGTTAACTTTCCTGTTGAAATGTGTTTTAGCATTAGAAGGGAAGAGCACGACTGAAATGAGTTGTACAGCCTGTCTTTGCTCCAGCCAGCAGGGCGACCTCTACAGGTTCCTTTGTTAGCAAGAAGGGAATTTTGCGTGTTTTTATTCGGCAGGAGTCCTGCAGTACGTGGAAGAAATGGAAGTTTACTACCAGAGCTATGAAATTAGTCATTGTGCTTGGAATGAATTTATGGGCATAAACAGCCAGGGAGGTATTTAGTTTTCACACCACCATCAAAAACCCGTGGTTCCATTTCCAAGGCCCCTGATAGAGCGGACTGAATCATTTTTGTCCGCTTTGTTTTTGGGGTTGCATCCATGCATAAGTGGCCTAGCTTCGGTGAAAAGTAGGACTTCGAGACTTAATTACACTCCATAGCACTGACGACTACTATAAAGCAAAATACACCACATTCCGGAATCATGCGGCAGTTTCCTATTTTTTAGTTCATAAGTATTCGTGCGAGGCGGATCGTTCATGCCTATACCCTAGCTTGTTGCCTTTAATCCCTTCTACGCCACTCCTATTTTTGAAGATGAATATAAATATTGTGTCCTGTTTCCCTTTAGAAATCACTGGCATATAGCTTTTCGGTATTTGGGGCTTTTTTTGCTGCTTAAAAAATAGTACATAACGTACATACTATGGTGGCGTAGTTTTTTTTTTTTTCAAGTAATGTGACGTTGTAGCAGAAACCATTTCATTACAAGTCGGTGGTTACTGCCCTCCATGCTTAACCGGATAGCTCTTTTATTCAATCCGGTCGAGACGAAAAAATTTGGTTGGAGGCAAAACGCGCAAAAATGCCCACATGTTTTGCGAAATCATAGCACGTTACTGAACCCCGGGCATCCAGATTTACCCTGAGCCGTTCACTACTGTTGCCCCCGTAGCCTGAGTCGCTTGGGGACGGTAAACCACCAACTGTTGGTTTTTTTTTTTGGAATACTGCGGAAGTTAAATTTCGCGTAACTGGGTCACTGACGTTCTTATTTCGTTCTGATTGGCAGCTCGAACCTTTCGCCAGGCCATCGTCCAAGCCGCGGGCGCCTCTTGTGTCTGGAGGATTATCATCGCGCGGGTGGCACCGACAGCCGGCTGTCGTCCAGCAGCCCTTAGTGACTCAGCCATGCAGAATCAATGGCTGCAAGTAAGGATGACTTCACATGCTTTTCCCACGTAGCAGATGCGAACATGACTCTATGGCCCATGATCTGAAGGGCACAGCTAAAGAACTGCAGACAAGCCTAGACATACACAGGACTTCGTAATAGCTTAACATCCACAGCTTAAAACTCAAAATAATGTTTACGCATGTCGTGAAATACGAGTGGCGTGTACAGCACTGCTCAGTTTAGCATTTTCTTCACTGGAATAACCATGCATGGGTTTGCCTGAATTTAAGAGGTGATGTAATTTACAAGCTTTTTTTTGCGGTAGATGTCTCTGAGCACGCTCGTATTCATAATATCCACCTCCGATGTTCACATTATTCAATGTTACTAAGAAACTGAATGTGCACAATCGGCGCAAAACACCTCTTAGGTGAGATATTGGTATTATGTACAGCGTGTGCTCTATTTTCAACTTTCTGAGAAAAAGTGATAATGCTGCCATCATAAGCTCCACCTATTTCTCTGAAAGAAAAACGTGTTGTTTCTTTAGCGATACATACTATGAACAAAGCGAGAACTCATAATTATTGCTATTTACTGGATGATGCAACTGGATTAACATTCAAAAGCTCTTGGCTTGATGAGACAGGTTTTTGTGCTATTGCTGTGTTCTTTCCTTGCTACTAAGGACTAAAATACCGAAGGTTTAAAAACATGTGGCATGACGAGGCAGGTTACTGCATTTCTCCTGTGTCCTTTCTTTGCTATTGATAACTAATCTGACGTTCAAAAGATACTGCCATGAAAAGACAGGTCACCGCGTTTCTGTTGTGTTCTTTTCTTGCTATTAATTACTAAAATAACGAAGCTTCAAAAACTTGTGGCATGATGAGACAGGTTACTGCATTTCTCCTGTGTTATTTCTTTGCTACTGATAACTGACCTGACCCTCAAAATCTTCTGGCACGAGGAGACAGGTTACAGCGTTTCTGCTGTGTTCTTTCTTTGCAGCTAATAACTAAACTGATCTTCAAAAACCTGGTTCATCGATAAGACAGGTTATTGCGATTCTGCTGTAATCTTCTTTGCTACTAATATCTATACCTAACGTTCAAAAACTAGTGGCATGACGGGAACAGTTATTGCATTTCTCCTGTGTTTTTTCTTTGCTATCACATCTAACCTAACCTTGAAAAGCTATTGGCATGACGAGGCAGGTTACTGCGTTTATCATGGGATACTGTTTTTGTCCTTGCAATAGATAACTAACCGCCACGACAAGACAGGTTACCGTGTGTATGCTGTGTTCATTTTTGCTACTAGCAACTAACCTAACCTTTAAAAGCTAGCGACTCGAGAATACCGGTCACGGCAATTGTCCTGTGTTCTTTCTTCGAAACTTATAACCTAACCATCAAAAGCAAGTGCCATGAGGAGGCAGATTGCTGCGTTTCTGCTGTACTCATTCTATGCGACTAATAAGCTGTGTGCTTGTGAATGATACATGCGCAGAACGACGTGAGGTGACACAAGAAGGAAGAAAGAACCATTGGGGAACGTACGAAACGTGTTCTGCAAATACGAGCTCAATTAAATTATCGCTTAGGCCACGGTGGCATGCGTCTCTAGTTGCTAGTCGACAGCGGAGGGATTTGTAACAGTGGTTTTCTCTCGTAGCTGGGATGACCTGCGGCTCAAGCGGCCGTCGGTAAACTCACCCGAAAAATGAAGCCGCTGTCAACGTCTGGAAGGCTGCCGTCACGTGGGTGGAAGGCAGAGTGACCATCGAGTGAGTGTGATAAGTTCGGGGTCTGGCCTTTGGCATTATTTTTCTGGACATGAGCTTCCCGCGGGATAACGCCGAATGTCGATCATAAAGTTAATAGCCATTTCCCAACTGATAGTCACTCAAGAGTAAAAATTATATTGCCTTTTATTACTAGTATTTATGCCGATAATAATCACAATATTAAAATGATTACAATAGGAAATAAACGCAGGTGATGACATACTTGTCAAAATCAAGGAAAAATGGGCTTGGATGGGACATATAATGCGAAGGGAAGATATATCCGCTGGTCCTTTTTGTCTAATTGGTTTTTTGTAACTTCTGACATGGGCGTTGGCCACTTTCCTTTTACTATCGGGAAAGCAATGCTACTCCCGGGAACGGTCTTTCGTGTAGCGGCGGCCACTTCACACGATTGACCTTTAGAATGACTCCTGACGTCATACCATGCCTAGTGACGTCACAGCGTGCTGGCATACCTGGAGTGAGAGACGGGCTACCAACTCGGCTCGTCGGTTAACGGCGGCCGCTTGGCCGCTTTTTCTGGGATATCCTCTGCTTGGTGTCGGCTTTCTTCCACACTTCTTGAGAGTTTTGCAACAAGTACTAATGGAATCGATTCCAAGAGAAGGTAGGCATAGCAGGTTGTGGGGAAAAGTTAGGTGAGCGAATAAGATTAAGAGAACGAATGCGATGGCCAGTGGCCTCACCCGAGAGCTCAGCCGTCTCACTCAGCTCTCGCTCGGCAGCAGTGGGTGTGTAGACGCCGATATTGGATGCCAATGACAGGGAAAGCTACGAAGCTCTTTAGTCTACCACGATCATGTGCACTTGAGTACCTTAAATTCTAGCCGAGAAATTTCACCATGCTCATCAGAAAGACTGGATTGCAATGAAAGATATCATTTCGGAGGATAAAGATTGAAAAATATACATGCTTTTGCTAGAAAAAATTGGAGAGTTTGAGCCCCTTTTGTATAGGCAACTTACTTGACCTCGAATTCAACATTTCATAAGCACGTCAGAGCTCTAGTGGTGGTCTCCAATAGAAAGTGATCGGCACTCGTGTCTACGAAGATTGCGCAAGATATGCCCACTGCCTGACGACTGTGGTCCCGCGATTCCCTGTAGCTTCCTCTCCACTGAAACATAGCTTGCCATTCAATGAGTAGTGCGAAATTATCTTTACAATAAAATGCGGGTTCGATCCCGGCCGTGCCGGTTGCATTTCTTTGGAGGAGAAATTCTAGAGGCCTGTGTACTGTGGGATGCCTTTGCACGTTAAAGAACACCAGGTGGTCGAAATTTCCGGAGCCCTCCACTACAGCGTCTCTCAAAGCCTGAGTCGCTTTGGGACATTAAACCCCATAAACCTAAACCAACCAATAAAAAAGGAGAAGTATACACCCTATTTGTGGCACTTTCTTTTGATATACCACTTTGTGGACACTTCCACAATACCGGCCCAAGTAAGCTTCGAAGATCATTGCATTAAAATACACTGGCTGCTTAGTCTTACAAAGGCAAAAGTAACACTGCAGTCTGCCATATGCCAGCGCGATACATGGCTTCATCATCCATAAAGTATTTTTATGTAATCAGCCTCTAAGAGCGTCAAATACATCGTTCCATAGTATAGTCCAAATTTACTCCTTAACTGATAGCTAATTTTTAGTCTTGCCTACGTGTGTCTAAATTGCCGCAAAGCTACTTTCCAGTATTTTGCTCTTTTAAAATAAGCATGTCTCGGTATCTTTCCTGAGCTACGTTTATGTTCACTTTGACATTGCACACTTTACCCAGTGCAGGCACCGATCAGAATCTGTCTCCTCCTCGATGGTGGAATGATTAACGCACTCTCCAACGCATGGATTATACCTGTCTTCGTATTAGCTAAGGACAAAGGGCTAGAGAGAGACAGAGAGAGATGAACGGAATGGCTGAGAGGTTAACTAGCTGACACCTAGCATGCTATCCTACTCCCCTTGGGAAGGGGAACGGACAGATAAGTAGAAAAGGGGAGAGGAAAGAGAGATAACCTTTTCACGGGTCAGTACACATGGAAAGGAGTCGTATCTCTTGCTAAATGTTCTTTAGAAGTTAGAGCTGCTCGCAAAAGTTGGCGTCAGAACAAAACCACTAAAAAAATTGATTTCTTAGCACTTTATACGTGCAGCACTTGCTTCAACCTGTCCTCTGGAATTTTCTGCTCTACTCGTACACCGTGACGCTCAGCGTTTTGCCATACACACATCACTAGTTATGATAACGATATCATTCAGAATGCATGACAGTGTAGAGCTTTGTGCGCCAGATGAAGATGTAGTGATATTTCATGATTGCGCTTCTAAGACATTGTTTCATCACATTGCTTTTTTCAGTAGAGCGCATGCTTCCAGGGTGTGACTAAATTAACATACTTTCGTGGCTATCTCTTATTCCGAAGAGTTTTTTGTCTGCACCTCTGAGGCTCTAATTCTAGGCTGAATGCGGGAGGAAGCCTGTTATCCTCGACGCAGGCAGTAGTAGCCAGAGCCCGTGGTGATGGAATTCTGTATGCCGAGGCGGACGATATGGGCGTCTGAAACGCTTGATGTGCTCTCATCACGTGGGTGCTATGGAAGGTGGGTGCCACGTGGGTGCCATGGCCCAGTTCCAAGCTCACTTTACTCGCTTGGCCCGCTGAAATACGCTGGTTTTCCTGGCCGTCACAAAGCTTCCCGCTTACATCGAGCTATCTTTCCTAGATAGCTAATACTCTGATGTGCATATTGTAAGGCCAATAAAATCTAAAAACCTGGCATATAAGCTGTTTGCTTCAGCAGCGTCTAGCCATTGATATATAATAAGGTTTTGTGGTGCCGTCATCGTGTCATATCTTATCGCGAGTTAGTGTTCTTATGCTGTCCTGTGAGCGAGAACGAATCATGTGCCTGCCTCGAGCTATAGTCATTTCTTGCGCTCAACCCTATGCTAAAATAACTAAATCATATTTCTGTCAACATATAGCTGTCATCAAATTCCTGCCAGTCCCCAGTATATACACTATTTTCAGTCTGCCATATCACTGAGCGTAGAAGTGACGCAGTATCTGTGCTGTTGGCGTAGGGAGCTGCCAGTATGAATTTGTCCGATCAGTGCGCACATCTAGGACACAGTTGGTGCTTTCAATAACTCACGCTCATTAAGTGTTGGATACAGTGTCTTATTGCTTTAATGTATGAGCATGTTTGTTCAGGAGAAGCAAGGCATTGTCAGGTTCGAAACCACAATTACCTTGGTTTTTCTTAATTTATGCGATGCAAATCAGAACCAGAATAATAAAAAAAGAATGTTTGTTATTATTGCAGCTGGCCACACCAGCTCATGCTTGCAGATGTTGAGTTTCTGGCAGCAAATTTTTGCTGCCAAAAACTCTGAACTGAACAGAAGCTCTGAACTGTCTGCCAGAAACTGAATTTTTCTTGCAATGACCTCCCCCTGTGTTGAGGTTACAGCATGCTACCAATGAAGAAAAGTGACGCTGTAGGGGAACAATGTCAAATTCAGTCCCCACGCAACGCGCTGCTAGTTTGTGATTTTGCACACTTCAGTCCTATTTCCACAAATGCGTGCCGTGCGCAATTTCGACAGACTGACTGCTGAGGAGACGACTAACAGGGGACACGCCGCCGCATAGAGGTGAAATTTCGACGTGTAAGACGCAGCTGAATGCTACGTTGTCTGTAAAAAAAAAGTAAAATAAAAGAGGACATTAAGAAAAATTTAATCTGACGTTAAGAAAAATTTTATCTACTGACTCACTAAGCATGGTAACAGCGTGGCACTCCACACATGCAGTGCATTCCTTAATAGCACGTAAATTCTACATAAATAAACGAAAAATACACAAGAAGTAAAATTATGCTGCGCGCCCAGCCATGCCAGCATAGCCGCTACCGAAAGAGCCGATGTCTGTGCGCGGCTCGAGCTTACCAAAGCAAA
Source organism: Amblyomma mixtum (assembly GCF_055824585.1). Classification (NCBI taxonomy): domain Eukaryota; kingdom Metazoa; phylum Arthropoda; class Arachnida; order Ixodida; family Ixodidae; genus Amblyomma; species Amblyomma mixtum. Next base: position 48,241,934 of record NC_143015.1, read on the forward strand.
CTAGGGAAAGGAAATATTCTGCACATAGATTGCTCAACATAGATAAAGAGCAAACTAATAAAAATGGCAGTCCACTTGATTGTTGCAGCTGGTAAAGCCGATCCATGGCGAATGAAATAGTGTCAGTACCAAGAAGGCCTTGTGGAAGTCTCTCCTATTGCGTATTGCCGCTTTACAGTTAATGCTTCTTTACAGTTACTGCCTCTTTACAGCCTCTTTACAGCTTACATAGTATTCCGTTTTTACACTAATTGCTTCTTTACCGCCTCTTTACAGTTCACAGATATTTCCTCTTTACAGTTTTTGAAACGATGCTTGATCGTTTCAGGAGCATCACAAAGGTGACATTCACCGTAGAGACAAAAATGCACTTTTTTTCTGCAGTCCTGCATTAACTATTAGTATCTCAGCGTGTAGATTAAAGAAAAATGTTTTTGTACATAGTGTGAGGGGCGTTTCATGTACCCTCTTGAGTACGTCACAACCTGGTAAACCAAAATACCCAGAGCGAGACATTAGCAGAGGAAAGAGCAAAACAATTGTTTGTATACAACAGTTTCCGCGTCACCAATACAGGAATTCCGGGGAAAAATGAACAAGCAGGAAACGAGTAGACAAATGCACCCCATGCATGAATTCCCACAAGCAATTCTGATCAGAAACATTGGAAGACCCAGTGATGCTAGGTAAAGCGTGAACTAAATTGACTTGCAAGAATGCACGCACCATTTGGTGGGCAGTGCCTTGGAGAAACAAGAATTGTGAAAACATTTGTCAGACATGCAGGTGGACTTAACCGAGGCCACCAGCACTGAAGACTCCTTAGCTGGAACGGCATAAAAAGTGGACCTAGGGATCGCGTTGTGCGCTTTCAGTGCATGAAATGTTTGTGTACTGATGCGTGCGTGAATAATAAATACCCTTGCAGCCCTGGAACATGCTGCCGCGTTCCACTCTTAAAAGCGATGCATACACGTCCTGCAATTTTTGCCACATGACAGCCTCAGCTGTTCATGCAACACAAATCCAACTTGCACTCACACGCACAACACACACATATGGTCTTGTATCCACACTCGATTCTCACTCCGAAGGTTCAAGATCGTATCGTGGGGTATTCGTGTCCTTTTATTGCCTTTTCCTTTCATATTAAATGTGTAATAAGTGCTTCCAGAAACTATTCTGTGCATTGCCTTCACATGTTACACTTGCTTTCCCCTTGGAACAGGTACTTATGGGCACTGTCAGCTGCACTCTTTTGATAGGGATGAACAAGTAAACCGTTTGCAGTCAGTCTCGAAAAGGACTAATGGTTCTGGGAGAACTGTACTTTCCCAAAAGCACTTACCTCTTCTCTTCTTTTTTGGTATTTTTCATGGAATATAATTACTTGCGACCACAGCACAAAATATTAGTTATTGAGCACACTCACTCACAGCAATAATTATGTTCATGAAATGCTCGAGTTACATTCATTTTTAGTTCTGAGTGACAGTGTTGTGAAGTATGAATAATATATGTCGTATGGGGCATGCATTAGCGTGTGTTCAAGTGTGTCCCCTGCTTTTTGTCCAAATCAGATAGAAAACGAAGGTCTCCATCTCTACTCAATGCACACATTTTCTGTCGTCCTTTTCCTCAAAGCCAAATTTTTGCAGCGGTGGCTCGATGGTTATTGTGTTTAGCTGCTTTCCCAGAAGACGCGGGTTCGATCCCGGCTGCAACATTTTCATTTAGATGGAGGCGAAATTCTAGAGGCCAGTGCGCTGTGCAATCTCAACCCCCGGTAAATAACCCCAGCTGGCCGAAATCACCCGGAGCCCTACACTATGGCGTCCCTTACAGCCAAGTCGCTCTCAGGCGTTAAACTCCATATAGGAAACCAAACGGAATTTTTCTCATTGCAGGTGTCATGTGCCACCTGTTCTCTCCTTTGAGGTCCATGGCGTCCTGCCCTTAGCAGATATGAGATGACTGTCTCTTTTGTAACCACATCTCACCGATTGTGGGAGCCTAAGTAGTAATAACATATAATAGATTTATTCCCCCTCACTATGGCACCCCTGAGCTGCTTTGGGAAGTTAAACCTGTATAAACTAAACTAAACGTTCCCAAAACTGGTTTGGCGATCTTGCGAGTGGCGCCGGTTGCTATGATACGAACACTGATCTTCTTTCTTGTGTCTTTCAGCAGTGACAAGAGTCTGTGCCCATCGAACCGTCACTGAGAAAGCAAGAAGCCGTTCGCGTGCGCCGCACTTGGCGCTTTCGTCACGTGGGTGCCAGCTGAAACCAAGACCCTCTTCGTCGCCACCGCAACGATGAGCGGAGCGAAATTGGTGCCTAAAGGTGAGCAGGACTGCGAATAATTGGACTCAAGTGGATCAAGTGAGGAGCCCAAGAATGGGGGCGCTCATTCTTACCGCTTATCTGTGCTGTCGGCGTTACTAAAACCAGCCGTTACTGAAACCAAGCGCGTCAGGAAGCGCTCTACAGAATAGATTGATGCGCCCTTCACTACGTCATAATATTCCTACACTTTAGGAAAGCCTTCGATCAGGTAAATCATAGAAAACTTTTAAGCAAATTTCAATCAGTACTCAAAAACTCAAATATAGTTCGTTGGCTGGAAAGTTTTCTTGTTTGCCGCAGGCAATTTGTAAGTATTGATGGGAGCGCATCCCAAGTGTGTGACGTGACATCGGGAGTACCACAGGGCTCGGTACTCGGACCGTTATTGTTTCTTGTTTACATAAACGACCTCCTTGAAGATTCAGAAATCAAGGCCAGATTATTTGCAGACGATTGGATTATTTATACTAATGTTAAATCAGTTGAAGATCAAGTTAAACTTAATGGTTACCTGCTCAACATTAGCGAATGGTGTAGAAAGTGGCAAATGCCTTTAAACCCCAGTAAAACAGTATGTATGACAATCACACACAAACATCAGCCACTCGAATTTGACTACTCATTACAAGAAAACAAACTTAATCGAGTAACAGAATATACATACCTGGGAGTGACAATTACTTCAGACCTGCGTTGGAACACTCACGTACATAACATTGTTGCTAAAGCAAATAAAAGATTAGGATTCATTAGGCGGTCACTTAAGCATGCTACACAGGATACTAAACTTACGGCTTATAAGATGCTCGTACGCCCTATAATGGAATATGCGTGTGAGGTGTGGGATCCCTACACTCAAACACTTGCAGCTGAACTGGAGCGAGTGCAGCGACGTACACTTCGCTTTATCTATTCTCGCTTCCGAAGAGAAGATCAGGTAACCTCACTTTACACTTTAGTGAACTTGCGCCCTCTTCAATGTCGCCGGAAACAAAAAAGACTCATTCTTTTCTATAAGATTATGAACAACATGGTACATATCGATAAGCAGCAGTACATAAGCGAAAGTACTTCACGTATCACTCGGGGTAAACATTGCAGACACGTAAAAGAACAAAAGTTTTCTAAGCACTGCTACAAGCATTCCTTCTTCCTGTCCACAGCGAGAGAATGGAACAGACTGCCAGAGAATGTGGTGCTCGCATCGGGTGTTGATGTGTTCTCTGCTGGAGTTCGTGATTTGTTGGTATAGTGCCTAATATAATGCGCCTTGCATTTGTGTTGGGCATGGTGTTTTCACATTGTTTTCTGTTTAGTTGCAGCGATATTTTTGCGCATTTTTATTTGTTGCTTAGAGGTAAGTTCCATTTTTTGATATGTTAAAACTTGGCACCGACTGGACGGTGCTGGTGTTTTGTTTGTCGTGTTCCGCCTTTGTAATCTGTACCTTGTATCACTCCTATCTTGGTCCTGACCGGACTGATAGTATCTCTAATAAATAAATAAATAAATAAATAAATAAATAAATAAATAAATAAATAAATAAATAAATAAATAAATAAATAAATAAATAAATAAATAAATAAATAAATAAATAAATAAATAAATAAATAAATAAATAAATAAATAAATAAATAAATAAATAAATAAATAAATAAATAAATAAATAAATAAATAAATAAATAAATAAATAAATAAATAAATAAATAAATAAATAAAAATAAATAAAAATCCCTCATAGCCGGAGTCGCTTTTGATGTTAAACCCCTTTAAGCTAAACTGAAGGTTCCCAAAACTGGTTTGGCCGTCTCTAGAGCTGCGCCAGTCACTCTGATATGCTTACTGACCTTATTCCTCGTGTCTTCCAGCAGTGGCAAGAGTCCGTGCACATCGAACCCTCTTTGAGGAGGAAGCTGCCATGCGTGTAGGCAGCACTGTGCGCCTTCGTCACGTGGGTGCCAGCGGAAGCTTAGGCCCACTCCCTCTCTACCGCAACACTGAGGGGAGTGAAATTGGTGCCCAGAGGTGAGCAGCACCATGAATAACTCGGTGAAATTGGATCAAGTGAGCAGCCCCAGAATGGGGCTGCTCATTTTTACCGCTTATCGGTGCCGTTGACTCCTATGAAAGCTGCGCATAAAACACTCTTCTCAACTATACCAGAGCTTTAATCTTTTTCTTATTCCGCACAGAATATTTTCAACATGCTGAACATGAATGGGAGTGATCTGTGTTGGTACTTATCAAGTCTAGGAAGGCAAGTGGCAGGAACAAGGTGCAATAAAGGGACCATTACTTCAACTAAATGAGCTGACATCCATTTAAGTTTTGTTTGGGGGCATGATGTTATAATTTGGGATTGTAAAAATGTGATGAAAAAAAAAGTGCGCGACCGAAGCTGTTACTAAAACCAAGTGCGTCAGTGAGCGCTATAGAGGAGCAGCTAATACTATGAACGCAACGGCGCTTTCATTTTCTCTCGTCCTTTGCGGGAACCTGAAGAGAACTGTGAGCGAGGGCATGGAGGGAGTTAGGTGTTTAGCACGCTTGTGGGGCATGCGGCTTCTAACAGAGCGCACGTGATTAAGAATCTGCAGTCATGGCAGATTATCTGGTTGTGGAGGATGCCTGCTCTTGCTGTGGTAATTATAGCCATTTGCCTCACTGTCTTCAACGACTTTTGCGGCTTGCTGCGCACACAATCGGCGATGCCTGAGCATCACCTCTTAGAAAATCTAAAGTTTAACTGCCCAATTTTGTTACCCGCACTTCGCACTGACACGAGTTTGCTGCGAGTACCTGTGCTATCTGCGGAAGCATTCGAATTCAGGTTGCGCTCCTTTAAACCTAAAGCCGCACTCTTGTAATGCTTTCAGAAGCAGTGGATCATTCCATGTCTGTGGAGTTTTGAGTGCCTGGGCAAAACATTTTATAAAAGCAAGTACGCATCCTTACCTGGTGAAAAACAGCTGAAGCATAAAGAGGAGAAGCATGTGCCAGGATTTTCAGGGAAGGCGGCTAATAATTTTTAAACATAGGGTTTTTGAGGAGAAGAGCAGCTTTTTCCTGAATAGTAATAGCCTCGTTGGTGGATGCCAAAAAAAAGAAATCATGTTAATTAGTAACTTGAATAGCTAAATTGGAAGAGTTCACTTTTAAATTATTACACGTAGGCACCTGTTTGCAACTAGGGATTCGTAGCCGGACGTTAGCAGTAGCCGTAAATGTTTTTATAGTTTTGAAAACACTATTACCCTTGCCGCTGCGGCGCGACAAATTTGAGCCGTTTCTCGCACCCTTCAAAAACCGCGTGCTTGTAGGGCACACAGCTGCGCCAGTCAAAAGTCAACGCTCCGTGAAACACGGAGATCATGACATTCTCTACTTCACCAGCACTGCAGCAGCTATGTGGCAAGCAGCGGTGAGCACTGCAGCTCGGGCGAGGTTCAGTGTGTCCCGTGGTACGTGGGGCACACATTCTCACCATTGGATTGATGTCACTTCGCGCCCTCCCGCAGGCGCGTGGTCTTCAGATGTCGCGAGAAATTGTCCAAATTATTTGAACCACTTTGGAAAGGATAATTGCGATCTCAGAATTGTAAAAACGGACATGGTTATTACTTACGACTGGCTAGAAATATCGAATTGCAATAAGGCGCCTCTCGGTAATGCTTAAAACGTTAGCTATTATAAATATTTGATTCTTAACATGATGTTGTTTTCTGACATCAGCAAACACTTTTATGGCTATTCCACAAAAAGTTTCTATTTACCACAAAAACTCTTTACCTCAGATTAGTGGGGCCATCCTCCCTGAAGCACCTGGTATACATTGCATAGAAGTTTTACGAAGGACAGAGCTCCTGCGTTCCTCGGCTATGTATGAAGGCATATACTAATTCTCCCACTAAATTTATCAATTGGTTAACAGATGACGAACAATCTTGCCACCGTCCAAGGTTTTTTGTGTTCATGAAGATGTTACCCGAAATATCTAATGCTGTAAACACTCTGTCCCCGTACATGCATTTCGCTATGGAAGTCCCTCACTACAAAAATCGGTGGCATCAAAGTCTCTCGGTATACACCTGGCAGCTGTTAATGTCTGTCACTTTTGGAGTCGATAAAAATTAGTCCATTGTCTTAAAAGTCTCTGTTTACTAAACTCTGTCGCTGTCAATGTTTGGCAAAACAATTCTGCCGCTGATGAAAATGACGTTTTAAAGTGTTCTCATGAGATAATTACCGCCATGAACTTGCCGGGTAAAACTCATCTTCAATAAAAGCTCCCACCATGAAAATCTTTCACAATAAATAATTATCACCTGAATGTCTGGCAATGCGAATTGCCAGGATGCGAATTGCCAGTATGCGAATTTTCTTGTGTCGTTATTTGTCCTGCAAATCCTTTAGCACTTATTTGGGCTATCAGCAACAAAACAGTTCAGGCTGTATCAAAAAATTCTTTTTTGTGTGTTTATTCTCTAACACTAGCATATGCAGCGTCATTCGTCTTCTGGTCCACGTGGCTTGCTTTAGACCCCGTATACGTCATCATCATCATCCTGACTACAGCCACTGCAGGGCATAGGCTTTGCCTGTGTCTCTCCAATTAACCCTGCTCTTTGCCAGCTGCAGCCATTGTATCCCGGCAAACTTCTTAATCTCATCCCCCCAACTAGTTTTCTGCCGCCCCCTGTTACACTTGCCTTCGCTCAGAGTTCACTATGTTACCCTTAAGGACCAGTGGTTATCTTGCCTTCGCATTACATTTCATGCGCAAGCCCATTTCTTCCGCTTGATTTCGACTAGGATGTCTTTAACCCGCATCTGTTGCCTCACCCACTGTGCCTGCTTCTGGTCTCCTAACATTATTGCAGTCTCATAACTTCCATATCTGGCTACGCTGTCCTTAACCTAACTACAACCATTTTTCGGCATCAAAGGTGATTACCAGTAAGATACAGCTTTTCTATGGGCATAAACAGCCGCGGAGGTATTTATACCGTTTTCACACCAGCATCAACAACTGTGGTTCCATTTCCGAGGCCCCTGATAGAGCGGACTGAATCATTTGTGTGCGCTTTGTCTGTGGGGTTGCATTCATGCATAAGAGACCTGGCTTCGGTGAGAACTAGGATTTCGAGATTTAATTAAACTCCATAGCAGGGACGGCTACTATAAAGCAAAATGCACCACATTCCTGAGGCATGCTGCAGTTTCCTGTATTTAATTCATAAGTATACGTGCGATGCTGATCGTTCATGCGTATACCCTAGCCTGTTGCCTTTCATCGCATTTAAGGCCCTCCTATTTCCTGAAGGTGAATATGAATATTGTGTCCTGTTACCTTTTAGTAATCACTGGGATATCACTTTTTGGTATTTGGAGCTTTTTTTTTTCTGCTTAAAAAATTGTACATAACGTACATACTATAGTGGCGTACTTTTTTTCATGTAATGTGCACGTTGTAACAGAAACCATTTGATTACAACTCGGTGGTTACTGCGCTCCATGGTGAACCGGAGGACTCTTTTTTAAGGCGAAAGCCTTTAATGGCTCATACTGTCGTGACCAAGACACGTTATCGAATTTGTCCGCGTTTCAGATTGGTGGAAATGGTCGTGACGTCACAGCGCGCGAATTTTGACGGGTGTCCACCGAGATATGAGAGACAGTTACTGCGTGATTTCTTCTCCTCAAATAAAAATCTCATTTTCTTCTATACGGCCCCTCTTTCTTCTTTCACTCCACTTCCTCCCATCCTGTACGGTGCGGTTCAGGCGTCCACCGAGATTACAGAGAATTACAGCGCCATTTACTTTCCTCAAAATGCGTTATATCGCGCCAAACGGGTGGTGGCGTTCCGTGGACACCCTGGCAGCGCTACAACACGCTGTCGCGTTCCACTCCTAAAGGCAAAGATTAAGCTCATTGACTGGCAGTTTGTTAATGCACCAAAAGAATGTGAAGTGAACGATCGTGTAGCAGAATGCAGCACTCAGGCTTTCGCCTTTCACCACTTTAGCCGCTAAAGATCCTCCTAATTTTTCAATCTGGTCGAGACGACAAAGTTTGGTTGGAAGCAAAACGCAAAAACGCCCAAGTGTTTTGCAAAATCACTGCACGTTACTGACCTCCGGGCATCTAGATTTACCCTAAGCCATTCGCTGCTGTGTCCCCCGTAGCCTGAGTCGCTTCGGGACGTTAAGCCACCAACTTTTTTTTTTTTTAATACTGCGGAAGTTAAATTTGCCGTAACTGGGTCAGTGACCTTTTTGTTGTTTCGTCCTGATCGGCAGCTCGAGCCTTTCGCCAGGCCATCGTCCAAGCCACGGGGGCTTGTTATGTCTGGAGGATTACCATCACGCAAGTGGCACCCACAGCCGGCTGTCGTCCAGCAGCCCCTAGTGACTCATCCATGCAGAATCAATGGCTGCAAGTGAGGATGACTGCACATGCTTTTCCCATGTAGCAGAGGCGAACATTACTCTATGGTATATGGCCAGAAAAGCACAGCTAAAAAACTGCAGATAAGCCTACACATACACAGAACCTCGTAATAACTTAAAATCCACAGCTTAAAACTCAAAATCAAGTCTACTCAAATCGCGAAATACGAGTGGTGTGTACAGAACTGCTCAGTTTAGCATTTTCCTACCTGGAATAACCATGCATGGTTTTGCCTGAAATTAAGGGGGGGGGGGGGGTAATTTGCAAGCTTTTTTGCGGTAGACGTCTCTGAGCACACTCGTATTCTTAATATCCACCTCCGATGTTCAGTTTATTCAATATAACTAAGAAACTGAAAGTGCACGATCGGCGCAAACAATCTCTTTGGTGAGATGTTAGTGTTATGTACAGCTTTTGCTTTCATCATCATCATCATCATCTTTTATTTTCTCTTAAGGACCCCTAGGTGGGGCATTACATAAGGGGGGTGCAAAAATACGAAATCACAAACAATTAGAACATTGGAAATATAATTTTATTTTCAACTAAATAATTTCAACTAAATAATTATTTTCAACTAATATATATTTTCAAATATATATTATTTTCAACTTTCTTGGAGAAAGTGGAAATGCTGTCATCATCAGCTCCCCGTATTTCTCTGCAAAAGAAAACTTGTGTTGTTTCATTAGGGATACTATGAACCAAGCGAGAACTCTTAATTTATGCTATCTACAGGATGTTGCAACTGGACTCAAAAGCTGGCGACTGGATGAAACAGGTTTTTGCGCTTATGCTCTGTTCTTTCCTTGCTACTAATGACTAAAGTAACGAAGCTTCAAAAACTTGTGGCATATCGAGACAGGTTGGGGCATTTCTCCTCTGTTCTTTCTTTGCTACTGATAACTAACATGACCCTCCAATTAAGCAAACAAGAGAAGGGGATGAGGGGCTCGTTATAAATATGACAGAAGCCAACAGCCATGACCATCCAAAGCTACTGCCATGAAGAGCCAAGTTACCGTGTTTCTGTTGTGTTCTTTCCTTGCTACTAATGACTAAAATAACGAAGCTTCAAAAACTTGTTGCATGACGAGACAGATTACTGCATTTCTCCTGTGTTCTTTGCTACTGATAACTGACCTGAGCTTCAAAACCTACTGGCACGAGCAGTGGCGACGACTCAGACACAGTTTGCCTAGCGAGGCCTAAGCGTGTCTTGCCTCGGCTTCGGACAACGTCACGCTGGCATTTGGTTTAGCTCAACTCCCACTGCCTCCATATTGAGAAGTCCCATACGGTGACAAATATTGTATACTCAATAATAAATTCGGTGTTTCGAAGGTGCTCATAAGTTCCGACAACATATCCGATAGAGGGAGGAGAAAACTGCGTCTTCAATCAACTTCGAGAATGTTTTAACCTTCAAGGGTGGGATTCGGACAGGATCCCTTAGAAACTGGCAGCTGCCTGGGCTTGATTGCTTTTTTTCCTTATCTAGGTCTGAGCTCAGCATCAGAACTGCAAGGTGAAAAACGTAGCGCAAAGAGACGAGGACACAGAAAGCGCCGTGTGTTGTTCGTCTTTCTGTGTCCTCGTCTCTTTGCGCTACGTTTTTCACCTTGCAGTTATGAACCAACAAGCCCAAGCATATACCCTTCAGCATCAGGGTTCCATGTCTCTTCATTTGCAATGATACCTGAGTTGTTTTCTGAGTGTGTGCATGTCCGTATGAAGCGGATCATGTTTGCCGGTCCCTTGAAAAGTTGCCTTTATTGTCGTATGGCCCTGGGTACACTTTACTTTTGTCAATTCGACTATGGGAACCGCATGCGAATTGCCTTCTCCTTTTTTGTGAGCTTGCGGTTAGCTTCCTGAAAAAACTTTAGCTTTGAAATGAAGTACGGTGTCAAAAACTTACCCAGTACATGTGATCAATCAATCAGTTCTTTATTTTCGCATACAGTGTACAGCGAAAAAAGGTGACTGGAGAAAAAGCCGCTTCGTTGCGGCTTGACTGAGCTCCAGTCACCCATCACCCATTAGCAGCGACGAACGATGCACTTGCATGCGGAAACAAAAACTGGTTTGGCACATAGTGGTGAGAAAAATAAACATGCTAAATACAGGGGAAACAAACAAAAATGCACACATCAGAAATACCATAACTGGAAAACAAACTTGGATAAGACATTAATACATTATGTAACGATGGTAATAAACGACTTTTGTATGAATAATTCGGTAATACGTTTATGAGGTAGTTGTGCAATATCAATTTGCAGTGTATCACACTGATTAAGTATTGTTGGTAACGTGTGTTGAGTCATCATTATGCCGTAATTAGTTCGTGATGCTGGAACCAACCAAGGTGAGTGATTACGATGACAGTAATTACTCAAAGGAGGTTTTAGTTGTGCTAAGTCTAAAAACAAATCTAAGGTGCCTTTAAGGGCCCTTTTGTAAGTGGAAAGTAATTTATACATATATATGTCTTGTGTTTTGATGATCTTATGTGCAATAAAAAGTGGTGCTGTGTGTTCGAAGAATGGCACATTTGCAACAGCGCGTAGGGCTCGTTTCTGAAGAACAAAAATTTTCTGCATGTTCGTTGTAGTGGTGTTGCCCCATATTAAAACACAATAACACAAGTGGGAATGGAAAAGAGCATAATAAATAACACGTTTCACTGCAGTTGGAAGGAAAAGGCGGCATCGGTTTATCATTCCCACAGCCTTGCTTAATTTTGATGAGAGGTAGTTGATGTGATCATTCCAGGACATGTGTTCTGAAAAAATCACCCCAAGTGATTTGACACATTTTTCTACAGATACTATGTATGGACCTAAATTAACAGTTTTTGGGACATCAATTAATGAGCTGCGGGCACGAAACAGCACGCACTTTGTTTTCGATTCATTTAGAATCAACGAATTGCTTTTACACCAATCTTGCAGTTTGTAACAAAAAACCCTTGCCTTTGTTTCTAGTTCCGCCATGTCCTTCCCAGAAAAAAACACAGTACAGTCGTCAGCGTAGATAAAAAACCGGCAGTTATTTTCTAATTGTACAATATCATTGATGTAGTAAAGAAACAAAATAGGCCCAAGGATACTTCCTTACGGAACTCCTGATTCTATACATCTGAGGCGCGATCTATGATTATTTATGTCCGTGAATTGGAATCGGTCTTTCAGATAGACTGCATCAGTTGTTGAGCAGTTCCTCTGAAGCCATATCTTTCAAGTTTTTGTAGCAAAATTGAATGATTCACGCAATCGAACGCCTTACTAAAGTCTAGATATAGCCCCAGAACCAATAGTTTGTTCTCAAAATTCTTCAATATCATGTCTTTCTGTGCCAGAAGCGCAATTTCTGTTGTACGGTTCTTTCTAAACCCGAACTGGCACCTAGTAATGAGTTCATGTTTCTGAGAGAAGTTACAGATGCGTATTTTAATCACCTTCTCTAGGCCCTTAGAGAAAATTGGAAGTATGGAAATTGGCCGGTAATTGGCAAAAGTATTTTTGTCACCATGTTTGTGGATTGCGATTACCCTTGCGATTTTCATATTACTAGGAAAAACACCTGTGGAAAGTGCGCAGTTGTAGATGTGGGTTAATATAGGAGCAATTACGTCCAAGACGTATTTAACCGGTCTGATTTCTATATCTATTGCATCGCGACTGTGGCTGTTTTAAGGAGACGAAAAAGTGAAGTAACTTCAGAGACGCATGTGGGCTGGAAAAAAATAGAATGTGGTAAAGGCAAAATGCACAATGCCGCTTCTGGAGAAGGTTTAGAGCTGCCTATCTCAATGAAGAAGTCATTGAATTTGTTTGAAAGGCTTGTGCCAGTGACTTCTGTACCATTGATCACAATGCAGGTATTGCCGCTCTGTGCCTTTTGTCTATTGAGAGCCTTATTTAGGGTCTTCCACATTATGTCGCTTCTATGATGGCATCAGGTCTCAAACACTTGTTTGAAGTAGTTTTCTCTAGAATTTTTTATCGACTTATTTAATTTGTTCCTAAATGCTTTAAATTCCCGCAATTTCTGTTCATCACGAGAGCGTATGAAAGTTTGATACATTTTATTTTTACCGCGAATGAGTTTTAGGAGGTGTCTGGTAATCCACGGCTTGCGCGATTTTTTATGCGATCGATGTGTCTTTGTTGGGAAAGATGTATCATAGTGTTTTTTAAAAATGTTCAAGAAAGCATCATATGATTTATCAGCATCGCTATGGGAAAATATGGCCTGCCAATCTTGATATAAGATGTTCTGTCTAAAAGTTTCCATCGTGTGATCGGATATTTCGCGGTACGTGATTTCAGGCTTCGTGCATCTCCGAAATGACAAATTTTGTTTCGAAAATAAAATGATAGGAAGGTGGTCACTGATGTCAGAACTTAGGACGTTAGCTACGATGGTTTCGTCTGATACATTTGTAATAAACATGTCAATCAAGGAACATGACACGGGCGTAACACGAGTGGGAGTTGTTATACAGTTGCGATAATTATTGCACTCTAAAATCATTAATAGATCTCTAGCATTGCTTGAAGTGTTCAAGATGTCAATATTTAGGTCTCCGCCGATAGTTAGTACGTATGATTTGTATTTGCAAAAGAGAGTAAATCATCCAAGAAATTAAAAAATACTGCCACACTTCCATGAGGGGGTCTGTACAGAACAGTGAGCATATTCTTGCCCTTTCGGAGAGGTAACGCTTCGTAATCCGCCTTCATTGTAGTATATTCAGATACGATATTGAAACCGGGAAGTAATGTGTGTATGGCAACCCGGCCCCCTCGGCTGTCTTTTCTGTTCAAGTAGAAATTATTGTAGTCGGGTAGAACTAAACGTTCTGAATCATCACTGTCCCAGGTTTCCGTGAACATCAGTACGTCAAACTTGGCGCCACATGACTCCAACAAAAGCAGTATGTCATCCCATTTTGGCCGGACAGATCTAGCGTTTAGATGAAAGACTTTGAACCATTTGTCTGCGTCATTATTTTGGATTGTTTTCTGGACATCTTCCGGAAGAATCGCCATGATTGCCAATGCAGGCTTATACAAAAGCTTATGACAAGGGTTCAGAGACGTCTGCGATAGCGCATATCTTGTCGAGGTCGCTCTCATGTTTGATTGAAACGACAGATGACGTATCGCTGTGACGGGCAAAAATTAAGCCGTTTCTGACCCACACAAATCGCCACCTGTGCTTGCGCTTGCGCGCGATGGCTGTTCCCAGAAGTTTCTTGAGGTAAGGGCATAGGTGTTCGTTTATATAAATGGGTTGCTCTGTTTGGGAGTCAGAATATTCCTCCTCTGAAGTCTTGTTGCGCAAGCCCAGGGTAGCATTTGTGACCCTTTCCTTTTTTGCTTTTTCCAGGACTTTGTCACGCTTGTCGCGCCTTTGGAACTGCACGACAATGTTTGTGCTGTTTTTGTCCTTCGTTGGTACCCTGTGGCATGCATCAATGTCAGTGCGGGTAATCGGCTCCCCAATCGCAATACCAATTTTTTCCAAAATTTAAGGAATGCTTTCGTTTGGTTCCTGCCGCACACCTTTAATTTCTAGATTCCTGTTTCGTGTGTATTGCTCAGATTTCACTAAGCTTGCTCGGGAATCGTTTAATTCCTTTTCTGCGACCTGCAATTTCTGCCTCAGCATTTCATTATCCTTCTTCAATGTGCTGTTGTCGGTTAAAGCTGTAGCCAGAAGTTTATTTGTTTCGTCAAGTCCCTTACCACAGAATTCCAGGCTTGCCTTGATTTCCTCAAGTTCAGTGGGCAAGGTACGCTCGTCTAAGCGGAAGTTCCTCCCAATTGTTTCTCTTTGGGATTTCAACTCTGCTTTCAGTTCATCTCTCAATTCGTTAAAAAGCTTGACAATTTCTTTCGTCATTTTATACTGGGTGAACAAAAACCACTTAGCGATAAAAAAAATCACTCAAGCTTTGGCAGTAGTGACGGGGATAACAACAGCAATGCGCAATAAAGAAATGTTCTAACCTGAGATATGTAGAAGATTTGGTTAGCTGCCGTTCACACCGGCGTCACCACTGCCAAGCGTTGCCTCCGGGACGCGCTGCGGCTTTATAGCCACCGTGGTAGACACGTGACGTGGCCGCTCCCTCTGGTGTAGGCTTGTCCTTGGTGAACAGCAGAGACCTCTCGTGTGTCGATGAAGTAGTCGTCTGCAGTGGTCGTTGGTCTGGCGCAGCCGGACGATGTAGCAGGTGCGCAAGAAGCAAGAAGCCGGCCAACTTGCAATCGCTAGCACTTCCTCGTAGATTAAACGGTATTCCACCTTGCACGATGATCTGCGATATGTAGAAGATTTGGTTAGCTGCCGTTCACACCGGCGTCACCACTGCCAAGCGTCGCCTCCGGGACGCGCTGCGGCTTTATAGCCACCGTGGTAGACACGTGACGTGGCCGCTCCCTCTGGTGTAGGCTTGTCCTTGGCGAACAGCAGAGCCCTCTCGTGTGTCGATGAAGTAGTCGTCTGCAGTGGTCGTTGGTCTGGCGCAGCCGGACGATGTAGCAGGTGCGCAAGAAGCAAGAAGCCGGCCAACTTGCAATCGCTAGCACTTCCTCGTAGATTAAACGGTATTCCACCTTGCACGATGATATGCGATATGTAGAAGATTTGGTTAGCTGCCGTTCACACCGGCGTCACCACTGCCAAGCGTTGCCTCCGGGACGCGCTGCGGCTTTATAGCCACCGTGGTAGACACGTGACGTGGCCGCTCCCTCTGGTGTAGGCTTGTCCTTGGCGAACAGCAGAGCCCTCTCGTGTGTCGATGAAGTAGTCGTCTGCAGTGGTCGTTGGTCTGGCGCAGCCGGACGATGTAGCAGGTGCGCAAGAAGCAAGAAGCCGGCCAACTTGCAATCGCTAGCACTTCCTCGTAGATTAAACGGTATTCCACCTTGCACGATGATCTGCGATATGTAGAAGATTTGGTTAGCTGCCGTTCACACCGGCGTCACCACTGCCAAGCGTGCAGCACGTGCAGCACGTCAACAATCCACAAGCGTTGACGTGTCCTCTCAAGAGAATTGAACAGCACGGCGAAGAATGAAAGCAGGGTGATAACAAAGTAAGCGCGAAAATTGAAATTCAGAGGAAGGATAGTGTTGGAAGAAGGAAAAGCAGAAGCATAAGTTGGAATGTGAATTAGGAGGGTACGACGGTGGCAAGTTGAGAAGTCCCGCTCTGGTTGCGCCAGCCTTTGTTGCTTCTAAACGCATCTCCCGATATACATTATGCTTTGAATGAGCACCAAACAACCTACGCACGCATAAGAGACAGAGTTGGATGCAGTAGGAGGGGGGTGTTCTCCATAAATTCACCGTTTCAGGTGGCACACAGTGAACACTTTGTGAAAAACACCTCACTACCTTGCCCAAGTGAGGTAATTACTTGCGCAAATATTGTAAGGCCCTTAATGGTCACACAGAATCGTGGGTAAACATGTTCTAAGCAGCATAAGATCTGCCGTAAAATCACTAATCGTAACTCCACTGAGATATAATTCGGCACTCGAGCTTTTCACCTCGACAAATGCATGTGTGTCTGTGGCGGTCGTGCCTGGCCGAAGCAGTATAGCTAATCGGCCCAATATTTAAAATTTATTGGTGAAATCCGGCCCTGGGAAGGACAAGAGGGACACCGCCCATTTCCAATACAGGGCTAATGATCTGTGGTGCATGGAGGGGTCCACTCCATTTACCACGAGGACGGGTGCGCGCTACTCTGATTGTGCGGGCCACGTGCCTCGTTCCTCTGCCAACGAAGACTCATCCTTTGTGGCTTCAATATTCCTCCCTCAAAAAGAAAAATAATTGGTTTTTGATGAAAAGAACTGGTTGAGTATTTGCCTCACATTTCGGTGGACATCTCAAATGTGCCTTGAGGAAGGGATAAAGGAATGGGTGAGTTGCCGTAGTGGAGGGCTCATTGTTTCAGTATTCCTCCTCCAATAATGAGACAAGCATGTTGCAGCACATGCTAGCCAGGATCAACAAACGCTGGAGAGGAAGCCAAAACTGGGAAATGTTGCATTGCGCAGCTCTACAGCACTGAGGAGCCTTGTTTCAGTGGTTTGGTTTACAGGTCTTCTGCTATCAAGCGGCAGTGCTTCGTACTGTACTCTTAAATGTCACTTCCGCGTAGTGCAAGTTAACTGCCTCAATATATTGCAAAATCATGCTGCTCTCAGATTTCGCAACAGGGAGTACCGAAATCGTCGTTCAAATTTTCAAGTCTTAGAACAGTTTCCTTCTCCATGAATATTCTTGTTATGTACGTTACAAAGCGCATTTGGGCAATATATGCTTCTTTTCATTATTCGCTGAAATGTTTGGAGAGTGTAACAAGGAAACCAATAAAAATAATATGTCTTCATCTTTAAAAAAATTCCAGCGGTAGAGTTCTGCATTCTTTCGTTGGTAGTATTACTCCTCCTCATCATCCGCATCTTGCAAACCTCAGTTATTCACTGCATTAATTCAGTAGGCAGCATAGCTATTTGGCCATATCTTCTGCGAAATTTTATATTCATTACTATATTAACAGAAGGTAGTGCCACCTCTTAGCAGGGCTGTCAGTTAAGAACTATTTGCCTGTTACATTGGCGTGTCATGCACAGTTGAACAGTTTTCTCGTTGCCGCATGAAGCGCGATAGTCTTCTGAAGTCCGAATTGTGGCCCACTCCTACCACCGGTTTACAACACAGGGCCTCTACATGAAAATGCTGGACAGGTATTATGAAAGAGGTTGGGTAAACATGTCATTGACTGCCAACGCTAGAAAACATACTTCTCCCCCAACTGACATACCTCCTCCCCACAAGTGCAGTTTTACACCCATATACGAGCCGGATAATTGTAAACTGGAGATTTAGTATCAATTGACCCAGAAAAAAAACTGTGGAACCAATTGGATATCCAACCGGTTACAGCTGGTTTCAATTCGACCAGTTCAGTTTCCTACTTGTTCCAATTAGAATGGTGTTCCAATTGGATGGTCCAAGTGGACTATCTATTTGAACCTGTTGGGTTTCCAATTGATGAGCCCAATTGGCCTTACTCATTGCATCCAATTGGTCCGCCCAACTGCACCAAATTTATCCAATGAATGTTTGCATATTTTACAAACAGGGTATAATATGGTTCTTATAATAAGAGATGTCAGCAGCTTAACCTACCAAACTGTACTCATCATATACAACACCACTGCAGTTATATAAATTGAATAACTGCGCTCAGTGGGCAAGCACCAGTGGCCCCAGCAGAACAGCCTCATAAATTGGGTACATTAGTTGGAGCAGAAGTATGTTCCCTGGATGTCAATATTGAGCTAATATATGCTACCCGTACCTGAATGTGCAGTGTTGCTTGTGTGTCATGTATGTGTGTATGCTGGCTTTGATTTCTATAAAAGCATGTTAATTTCAATACCAGAGAAAAATGTTGACTGGCACTAGGCACAGTGTCTCCCTGCAGTCCTCATAAATCGTTTTTCCTTTCGCACATGATAATATGTTAAGTTGTACAAATATTTAGCCAAGATCGTAGAGCATATTATTCACAACCATTTAGCTACCTTTCTCAATGAACATAACCCATTTTGTAAATATTTTCTGGGTGAAATAACTGCCTGGCCTAATGGGTCCAATTGTCTAATCCAGTTGGATGCAATTAATTGGTCGGGTGTCCAAAAACACAAATGGAACCAATTGGAAAATCCAATTTAACCAATGGGAGTGTCCAATTAGTTCCAATTGGAATGCCCGATTGGTTCCAATGTTTTTCTTTGACGGAGAATACCAGTCACCTACAGCGTTTTAAATTCATCCGTCTCATATTTTCGCTTCTCCAGACTGGGTGCCCTTCTCAGAAGCCATAGCTGAGCTCGACCGCAGGCGCACCTTCAGCAGCTGACCATTAAGGCTCATCCACACATATCCAAGAACAGCTCGGCACAAAAGGTAAGAATCTAGGGGCCACTTTCGTGTTGCGAACACAGTCGGAAAGCATCGCTTGTTTTTCTCGCTCCACATCAGCTTTTTTAATGTTGAGGTGGAGGTGCAGGGGTCGATTGCATGCAGCACTGCAAGCAGTCACTGAAACTAAGCAAAGTGGTTAATTTTAGAGGAGTTACCATTGAACACCGCCAAGAAACTAGGACTGCAGGCTAGAGCAGAGCTGCTCCTATAGCTGCACTTGTACCGCGCTAATTAATATTAATCGGTGCATGTACAAATGTCGCTTCCACCGGTCTCAACTGTCAGCACTACGCCTGCGTTTCTCCAAAATTTTTTTGAACAAAAATTACAAACATTGAAAATTGTAAGGTACTGTTGCGATAATATTGAAGCCAATGCTGAATTCATTAGATGTGTAGCAATCAAGACTACCGTAGGAAAACAATGGGGAACGTGAACATTTTTGATCTCCAAAACAATAATAACAAAAATGTACGCCTGTGTACGGGAGAAAATGTGATGTCTTACAATGCATGAAAAAACTGTTTCGCGTTCAAAAATTTTCTTACCCGGAATTGTTTGGTATGTTCTCTTGGTGCTCATCCCTGCCGAATAGGCACAAAGCAGCCAAAAGCGGCTACGTGAATGTATTCGAACGTAGCCTTTTAAAGAACTTTATTTTTCAAAACATTCGTGGAAAGAGACAAGACATCTATTGTATATGTGCTCATTCAAGTTGCCCTAAACGAAAATGTGTGGATGTGGGTTTGCAGCCCGGTACATTAATCCCGGCGTTAAAGCTATAAAAATTGGTCATTTACCATTTAACCAAGGCAACCTCCTCACTAGTGCCACTGATAGCATCAGCTGCCATTACTGGGCAGTGGCGCATCGCTTAGCCACTGCACCACTGCGGCAGTAGCAGTAAGGGGACCGCCAGGGACTTATGAATTTAATGTAGAGGATGACCAATTCAGCATATATGAGAATTCACCCATTAATGCTATTTGAATAACTTCAATTTGTGTACCTTGAATTCGAACACCGGAGCCGAAGTGCTAGCCCACCTAATTTCCACTTGCCCTAACTACGCAAATCGACTGTGGTCTTTTTCTGCATCTTTCCTAGCTTTAGCACTTTCGAGTCTGCCACTTCTGGCTTTAGCACTTTCTAGTCTGCCGTTCATCCAATGAGTTCTCTCTCACTGCTCCCGCTGACCACCATGGCCTTTTCCTTCCGTGTAAGGCAAATGCTTCCTTTCTGTAAAATATTCGTTAATATGTCACATCGACTTTTCAGTCGTGTGTGCGCATGAAAATGCACCGAAATCCGCAAGGTGGGTTCCAGCTGGCAGCGTCTGCATCTAGTTCTAACTTTTTATTGTTCCTTTGATCACTTCTTTTTAGCTAAGCAGTTTACATGGGTACGTTAAACTGCGCGGGGATTTCACTTGCCACAGGGTACCGGTCGGCCAAAGCTGGGAATTACGCCCATAGGCGCCCTGTCTCCAATGCCAGCGGTGCTCTCCGGTACTGACGACGTCCAGTCAGCGGGTGGTGGTGGAGCGGTTGCGTTTCGCTGTAGAGGTCAATGGTCACCAGGTACGTGCATCGCTCCGAAATTACCGACGTTACGATCAAACATCGTGTGATAACAGCTGCAGCGTGCATCAGGACGTTCGTAACATCGGTTAATAATGCTTCCGGCGTACATGCTGCCGCTTGGTGGCCATTTAGTCTTCCCAAATTCTTCTCAAGACATGAGTGTGCTGAATGATTCGCCATTACTTGTTTCTCAATAGTAGCTGTTTTCAGTCTAATAGTCTTTTGTATTAATTATTTTCCGTTAAACTTCTACCGATCTTTCACGTCAGATTAAGCATCATGTTAGGTGAAAAATCGGAAATGTATTGCTGGTTACACTGGCCAAATCTGCAGCAAGGGGGCATTTAATGGCTTCCTACATGGGACTGTTTCTACGCGTGCGCCATGCATCATAATTTGGGTCTACCAAAGCATTCCACTAGCGTAGCCAATGCATCCGGTTCCCTTCGTCTTCATCTGAAATTAGAATGCCGCTCTCACTCAAAGTACGTATCGCATGTTTCATCCCGGGCAACATTCATGTGTTTTCTTCACAGGTGGCCGCCGACATTTATACTGTAATCTATGCCGCTATAGCTCTGAACACTGAAGGTGCGTTTACAAAGTTGTCATGAGCAGTGTCTGAATGTTCTCTGAATGGCGTCACTGTTCTCGTGAAGAACTACATCTGACCTTCTGCATTCCTTTCTCTGCAACATCCAGAATCCGCGGTTTCCGGGATGTCTCTAGTAGCACCATCATGTGCTCCGCCCGGTCACCGCAGAGGCTGCTAGCTATCACAGCGAGGTCTACAGTGTCTATCTTGTGAGTACGGCACTTGGCACAGATTACACCGAGTGCCACTTCGCCATGGTAGAGACCTCGCAGAGAGCTTCACTTCTGCAACGTAAAATGCTGGTTGCACACCAAATAGCAGCTAAGATTTCAAAACAGACGTCGCGAAGCAGTGATTGGCAGAATTACGTTAGACTCTTTACTTCTGATTCTCAAAATTTTGCTCAGTGAAGCATCATTCCTCTGCTAAAAGAACTAAATGTGACAAATAGTTGGGGGAACCTTAAGCGATCTTTCGAAATTTGGTTAAACAAAGTATGCTGTGACCAAATTTAAAAGGTAGAGTAGCTCATTACACAGTAATTTACACCGTTCGGCGGCTCCTCTTTATGTACGGTCATAGACAAAAGTTTGCCGGACGTCACTAGCCACTGACTCACCAGCCAATCCAATGAGATTTTTCTAGCAATCAGGTGGTATTTTTCTAGCAGTTAGGGCAGACACGTCTGCTTGCGCTCTTGTCAATTTCAATCTACTGCTGGGCCTAGCAATGCCGTAATAATTTTTTCTGGGGAATTCGGGTGTTGCAAAATTTGCCCACAACTGCACCCCCATGCCCGTTCATTACAATTTTTCAAGTCTTATTTCACAACCACGCTGCAATTTGTGTCAGTAAATCAATTTAAACTGGATATAGAGGTGATAGACACAGGTGCCCCTCAAGATAGCATTCTAGGTCTGTTGCTCATCAACCTTTACATAAGTGACGTAGCCTACACACAGGAACCAAAGCTCATCATGCATGTTGATGACGTCAGCATATTTATATCTTCTTCCTCTCCTGCTAAGTTGACTCAGCAAGCACGCGTATTTCACGTAAGTTCAATGCACGGTCCATGCAGAATTTCCTCAAAATATTGCTGACAAAAAAAGGCATTTTCTACGCTAAACGTACAAATATTCCAAGAAGTCTCAATGTAACATTTAACTTTGCACAGATGAAATTAATAATACTATTCAATTGTTGGTGTGCATTTTGGGTGCTATCAGTTATATGGCGATCAAGTTCATTTCTTTGGACAAAGAGTTAGTCGCTCTGTAAGCCTGTTCAGCAGATTCAGTATGTACAGAACACTTAACCTTTATTTCAAACATGTAATTATCTTAAAATTCAGCAAATATATTATCGAAGAGTACTAAATCAATTTAATTTTAGTTCCCGAAGACATTGCACGACATCCACTCAAAACAGCAAACAGTCTGCGCCTGTACGACCAACTCATCATACAGATGTGTGGGGAGTTCCCAGGTGCAAAACTAATTCTGGTAATCAAATAGTGCAGTGTCGCCGAGAGAGAGAGAGAGAGAAAAACATTATTTCAAGAGGAATTCGGGGCCTGCTCCAGGGTCCCCGCACGACCCCACTGCACTCAAGTGTTTATGCTCCTAAGGTCCATAAAACTGGCAGCCCGGCCGGTGGCGATGGTCTGCACGGCCGAGTCCTCCGAGCGCAGCAAGGTCTCCCAGTCCTCCCAGGTCTTGAGGTTCTCTGGGTCCCGCAGTGGAGGGTCCGCCAGGCTGAGGGAAAGGATGTGGAGAGAAGAAGCGAAGGGTTCTGGGCATAGGGCCCATGCCGGAGTGGGGAAGGATGGATGATAGTGGGCTAGGGTAAGGGGTGATGGGATAGAGTGTGTCTGTAGTATGCGCCAGAGTTTTGCTTGTTTGTTACCTAGGGAGGAGTGGGCCGGGGGGGGGGTAGAGCTGGCGTGAGGCTCTGTAGGCCTGCGTCAGCTCGATGAATGAGTGCATGCGCTCCTTCGCGAATCCCCGATCCGAGGCCACCTGAGCCCGGTTTAAAGAACCTCGGGCTAAAAGGTTGGCGGCCTCGTTTCCAGGATACCCGCGGTGCGCAGGCACTGATATCAGCTCCACTTGGCGGGATGGGGGTGCATCGGGCGAGTCCAGTATGCCAAAAGCAGGGACATGGACTCGGCCTCTAGCAAAATTTAGAATCGCGGTTTTAGAGTCACTTAAAATGTACTGGGCTTCCGTGCGAGTGATAGCAAGTGCAATGGCGGCTTCCGCTGCAACCTTTGGGGGGGTGTATGGAGGGAGAGGTAGTGTGAGGAGGGCGGATAAAAAGGAGTCCACCACAGCTGCTGTCGCTTCATCTCCAGTGCAGGCAGCGTCCACACATACGGTGTCCGGCTCGGAGCCGTACGCTCGATGGAGTGCCTTCGCCGGGCTCTGCGGCGCTGCTTATGGTGGGACGGGTGCATATTCCTCGGGAGCGGCCTAATGAGGAGCTCCCAGTGAAGGGGTCGTGTGATGGCGAGGAAGGTTGGGTCGTTGGCCGGTATTCTGACTCCAAGGAAGTCCAGAATATACCGACCTGTGGAGGTTTGTGTGAGCCTGATGTATTGGGCCTGTCGGTGGGCCTCCACCAGTTCACCGATCCCAATCGTGTTGTGGAGGCCCAGGCCTAGTAATCTGTCTATGGGTGTGTTCAGGGAAGATGAAGTGCTACCTTGAATGCCTTGCGAATCAAAGCATCCAAAGCGTTTATGTCATGTTTGGATAGTTGCAAATATGGGGTAGTGTACACCACACGGCTGAGGACAAAGGCGTGAACGAGGCGACATAGGTCGCGCTCCTTCATGCCTATGTGATGTCCTTAAACTCTGCGGATGAGGATGGTAAAAACAACACCACAATCAAGAAACTAAAGCAGGTTGTAGGCACGATATCGCGCCTACAACCTGCTTTAGTTTCTTGATTGTGGTGTTGTTTTTACCATCGTTCTGGATGTGTAGGCCCAATACACGGAGGGTGCCAACCTCAGGTACCGGGTCACCATTCAGTTCAATGGAGCGGGGGTAGCGGTGGTTCGTAGGCCGGATCAGGAAGAGTTCTGATTTCTCTGGGGAGCAAGACAGTCCGATGGTCCGTGCGTAATTTTGGGTGAGTGTGGCAGCTTTCTGTAAGGTGTTCTCTGTGCCGCCGTCACTGCCGTGGGTGGTCCACAGGGTGATATCGTCGGCATAAAGAGTGCTTCAGGTGGGGAATAGTTGCCAATTTTCGGGCGAGGGGGATGAGGGTAATGTTAAAGAGAAAGGGGGAAAGGACGGACCCTTGAGGGGTGCCGATACTCTGAAGCGTGTAGGAGGGGGAAGAAAGAGGGCCGAAGTGTATCTCAGGCGTGCGGTCAGTTAGGAATGCTTAAATGTAGGCGTACGTGCGCTCGCCCACATTCAATCTGGAAAGGGCAGTCAGGATCGCCTGATGTTCAATGCGATCAAAAGCTTTGGTAAGATCTAAAGCTAAGACGTCCTTGATGTGACCTTGAGTGATGCTTGAGTGATGCTTGTGATAATGACGATGATGGTGGAGTATTGGCTAATGCTATCTGTACTCAAATTCCTGTTTCCTGTTTCACGAAGTGAAACAGGAAAGAATCTTTGCAATACATTCTGTAGGAGCTCTGTGAGACCTGTAACATGTGCAGTCGCTAATGCATGCGAATAAATTTCAACTAAATGTTTTTGGGGGGCAGTATTTCCCGTAAGTGTACTTTGAACTTGCTACGTCCTTTACCTCACCTGTCTCAAATTCATTCCCTGACTATTAGTACACTTTTTGAATGCACTACACCCGACTCATCTGGGGAAATTAACTTTTTTTGATCATGCTCTCTCTCTTGCCACGGCTAAGAGCTGACGCAGCACTTATTCGCAGGGCACCACCGGGCGACGCCAGCCGTGGAAAAGCGTCGCCTACTTCATCCTAAGCTTTGAAGGTGATTGTGCAGCCTTATTCTTTATAGTATTATTGTGGAAGAAAGTATATATAGCAGACGATGCAAAAAGGAAGGTTTTACATATAAGTCTCAAAGGAAATCAGTCTTGTTTGTGTTTGTAGGCGGCTGTGTTACGGCTGGCTGCATTCCAAGCTGCGTCGATGCTTGAAAGCACACAGAGGCCCTGAAAACGTTGTATTACTTTGGAAAGTGGTACAGCTATCCTACATACATTGCTATTAAAAACAATCTATTCGTGTAGCTCTCGTGTAAAGTACGAGACGTGCTGTTGTATGTATTGCAAAAACCATAAGTTCTTGAATGCCGCGAAATTATTGGCCTAATGCAGAAAACATGCTCAACTAGCACCCTAAGGATCTGACCTGCTACTATCAAGTTGTAAGTGTTTGTTTCGAACAAACGCGGAAGGCATTGCCATTTTGCTATGCCACCAATATCTGCTTTGGTTTCCAACCGCATACCTTTATTGCAATGAGAGTAACGCCTTTACTGCGTCTTGTTTGTTACTCCTTTTTGTTGAACTGCCTGCAAGTGTTCTGTTATGTGTTGCTTAGTCCTGTATTGGTGTAACTGTATTGTGGACCAATACTAATCCTTTCTATATTCTTGCGGACTTTCCATTGAGTATTCATGCACCCTTGTATGTATTCCTTGTTATGGACTAGAAGTATTCTCTCAAAATACTTGGAGGCCTCTTTCGTGGTGCTAAAGTCTTATTCGAATGCTCTCCGCGGTTGCCTCTATAACTTCTAGCATTACTTGCACTCTGCAGCGTCAGTAGTAAAAACTGCTCGTTTAACCGTATCAGTCCGTTAGTTCTCGAATTTGGTATACTGTGCAATAGTAACATACTATTTCTACTAAGTCAGGCCCAATGAGATTAGTCTATGGACGCCACTCGAGTACGCATTTTCTAAGTTTACCACAGCTCCTCGTTCTTCACCTTTCTTGCATTGAACTCGTTTTTTGACACTAGCAGTCATAGAACTGCAATTGCGTCATTTAACATCAACTAAGCTACACTTTGAACTGGACCATTTCAAATTCGTTTACAAAAATGTTAATTGCTTTACTACGACAAACATTATCCCAGGTTGTTTCCGGCGGAAATATTTCTGCGATGGGGCCACAAGCATTTCGAAATTGTAGGAAACCCCTGTCTGCCAGAAAACTTGTAAAAATAGAATATTTAATGAATCGATTGATGAATCTGGTCCTAGCAAAACAATGAAAGGCATTGCGCTGCTCAGTGTCATTCAGTGGTGTATATTTCAGTAGGTTCCACCAATGCATATACCTTATTTACTCGCATAACAGCCAAACTTTTTTTTTTCAAATATTCCGGCTCAAAGTTCGGCGTGCGCCTATTACGCGGTTTGAAATTTCCTGAAATTTTTCGACTAGCAAAACTGAACATGCTGCATAAATGCACCCGTGTACGGGCAGAACCGTTTTCCTGAACGAAATATTAAAAAAAAAAGATCCGTGCAAGGGCCCCACCAAAACCTCCCCTGACTCACGCAGGATTAGCCTTCCGTGCCCACTGCAATCGGCTCCGGTTAAGAGCAACGGGCGCTTGATCACGGAGGCCTCACGCGCGCACAGGAGAGGAAGGAAGGCGCTTAGCAGCAAGAGCCAGTCTTCAGAGGTCATAAAAAGGTCAAATACTGATCTTCTTGAGCTATTTGTTTGCACGGACAAAACTGTGAAGCGGTCAATCTGTCTGTTGGTGGTACAATAAATTACTCAAGCAAACGAAGACGTGCTGTAAGGGCTTTTGGAAAAAAAAACATTCCAGTGGCTTAGCTCTGTTAGGCCAGGATATACGTAGCGTAAGCGGCTGACTACCAAGCGACAACCTCGGGGTCTGAGGAATTGAGGTTTTTTTTTAGTCTTCTCCGCCGACTGCGGCTCGACTCTCTTTAACCTCCATGTAGAGCACACTGCATCAACCGCATCTCCCGCGCATTATATCCGCACGGTGCGCCCTCCTCGCGCATGCGCAGTAGCGCGCGGTAGTCGTAAGCACAGCGGCGGGAGCACGCGGCTCCGGCACGTCTGCCGAGACTGTGACGTCACGCTCTGGAATGCGCCGATCGGCGGAGAGAAGCGCGCGAGCTGGCGACAAGGGCGACTCAGATGCACCTCTCATGACGTCACGCGGCTGCAAAGCATGCGCAGTATGGTCGGCGCAGAGTGCACGTGAGACTCCTTCCAACCTGCATAGTGTAGCTTAATTGACCACGAGAGTTTAATCAGATCGCACCTTCGTCTACCTAAGCTGTGCGTGCTGGACTTGCGGTGTTGCCAGTGACCCAAGAGTTTCAAGTGTCGAATACTGGATGAGCACGCTAGCCTACCTTTCAATACCTAAACTCTGGGAAGATCCTCTTAGAGCACCATGCGGCGGTATTTACGTGCTCAGTGCAGCCAATTCCAGTGCACGCTGCAGTGAAGACCGGGCAAAGTAGAAAGCCTGAATAGATGGTTGGGGCTCGAGTTGTAAAGTTATTTTCTCGCCACAGACAAACTGGATTTCATTAAATTGCGTAAAAAATGTAATTTAATGACACTGTGCAATGTAGTGCGCGTCCTCTGTTGCAGCTGAAGGGTGAATATGTCGAAAAAAATTATTCTCAAGGAACGAATATT
Source organism: Amblyomma mixtum (assembly GCF_055824585.1). NCBI lineage: Eukaryota > Metazoa > Arthropoda > Arachnida > Ixodida > Ixodidae > Amblyomma > Amblyomma mixtum. The sequence goes on from NC_143015.1 coordinate 48,269,589, forward strand.
TTTCTGGCACAGCTTATGTTTCTTGATCACTGAAACGTCCCTGTCAGCTTTTTGTCTTGCTGAAAACTTGAAAAATATTTGAGATGACTGCTGTAAGAACACAAAATTTGAAATAAGCTTTGAAATCCCATACTTTAGCATGTTTTTTCTATATTTCATGTTTCAGAGAAAAATAAAACAAATTCATTTGAAATCAACATCTGTGAAAGCGTAATGCCTTTTATTCACGCACAAAAATTAAAAGCCATGCGCAAAATGTTTGAAAACTTTCAGATGGCGACCAGAGCATGAAACATTTTTTCGCCATGAATAAAGTTTGATATAGCAACGCACTGAATCATGATTGTCATTAAAGAAAAATGAGATTGTTGAGCACAAAGTTTGCTCTAGTTTCTATAGAATGACCCCAATTCCATTTCTGCATCTAACACATATTGCCTATCCACGCTGCTATCCTCAATTTATACTGGTTGTTTCAGCGGACATTTCTTGCATGTCTCCAGGCATCAAGACAGGCAAGAAAAGTACGCTTTTCGGGAAAAAATGGCTTTTGTGGCATAGCGGCTTAGTGTTACCAGCGTTGGCAAATATTGTTGGCAAAAAAGTCAATTAATAACAATTAGTAAGCCAGCTTACTATCACAAACGGTTCACTGGTTTTATAGTGTCCGCCAAAACACTACAAAACCAGTGAACCGTCTGTGCTAGTAAGCTAGCTAACTAATTGTTAATAATTGACTTTTTAATTATTTGAGGTAGGCATCTAGTTGCAGTTAGAGAGTTGTAGCCAGGTGTTAGTAATAGCCATATCAGTTTTTAGTATTTCGAAAACGCGATTACTCTTGGGGCTAAGATTCTACAAAATTTGGCTTTTTTGACTACTTACATGCAGTTGATAGGTGCGATTTCCTGCATGCATTTCCGCATGATGAGGCCAGATTCTGTCGAGCTACAGCGGCGAGTGTAATCGCGTTTTCAAAATTCTAGAAGCTGATATGGCTATTACTAATGACCTGGTACAAATCTCTGTAATTGCAACCAGTTGGCCATCTGTGGTAGACAAAATGTTAGTTATTAAAATTTAGTTCACCAGCTTAGTACTAATGAGAATTCACAGGCTTTCCGTTGTCCACAAACAGTTAAAACTATGGCACAAAAGATATATTTTTACCCAAAAAACCTATCTTTCTAAATTTTTGAAAATTATTCCTGAAATGCTTGGTCACTGACGTTCACTTTCATCTCGTTATCCTAGGCTTTCTGCCTATCGTCTCTCTTCTATATCTACCTTACGCAGCATACTTCTAACGTCGTTCACCTCGGTCTCCCAATCCAGGCTCAGTGCCCTTCTTGGAACCCAACTATAGGCTCAATCGCCTTCCCTCCTGCACCTTGCAGCAGCCGCACAGTGCAGCTGCCTGCAGGGACTTCTCCGCGTCAGTGGAAACGACTCCCAAGGAGAACCTGGCTTCGATCTAAAAGTGGTTGGGGCATATAAGGTGAGAAGGGACCGCTATTTTGTCCTGTATGCTGTGTGCTCACATTGGGCACTGAAACTGCACTCGACGTCCGCGGGATGTTTCAAACGTCCCCAGGACGTACCAAGCAGTGTTGGTACCCATTGGGCTGAAGCGAATTTTCACCACTGTTATAAACACAAGAATGACATGGGTGAGAATATTCGTGTGACTTGATTGCGCGAGAAGGAAACAGATGCGCTATGGAGACCGCTGTGCAGGACTCTGCAAGAGGAGGTCATCAAGAGGTTGGTACTTTTTGCCACATGCTGTTAACTCGCCAGGTAACGGGGACCCGCAGCTGCGTTTTACTCAAAGCTGAATCCTCTGTCATCCTGTGTTATTCTTGTGGGTCCTTCGCTGTGACTTGTTTACTGACGACTGCCGCCGTCATTTATCCCTCTGAGACCTGCAGTCTAAGTCTTGCGGATATACATTATTGTTGTATTTCTTCTGCGTTTTGAATTTTTGCATGCGTGCCATGTCATGTCGAAAGCATGTCAGTTTGAGAAATATTCGAAGCATACAGTAATATTGCAGTGATTGTTGCTTCAGCAGGTGTTCATATGTGTCAACAGCCATCCTAGAGGTGTTGATGTGTGCTAAAGAGTGCTCCTAACGTTCACGTACGCAAACGTGCCTAGGTTTCGAACGTGCGCACGCCTACTGTCTTCTCTTTGAGAGCTCTGAATGGGTCCAGTTCAGTTTATAAGGTTAACTTGCACAATATCTCGTGAGGAAGAAAACAACTCAACTCGTGAGGAAGAACATCTCGTGAGGAAGAAAACAATCCTATTTGAAGCATTTTTATAGAGGCTTTTCATACCCTTAGATACATATGGGATAGTGCACAGCTCTGGAATAATTTACAACACCTGGGTTTATTAAGCAACTGCTGCGACAAGAAATTGCTACAGGCACCACCATGATATTAGCAGCCGAAACGTAAAAGCGCACGACCCCCGCAAGGAGTGTGCAGCTTATAAATGTTTTCCGAGAAACAGTTTTAGAGAACCAAGCCTCATTCCAATGCCTACAGCGCCAACGACTGCTGTCTAATATAATACTATACTGGAAAAGCTTTACATTGGCAGCATCTTCCTGGGGCTGAACGGCCTGCCAGGCCACACCCCCCCCCCCCCCACCCCCCTCTTGACGAAGCCCACTCACAGGATCCTGCCAGAGCGCTCTGTATGGGAGTGCCCCGTAATGAGTGTTATTTTTATGGCACTCTCTGAGAATGTTGTTCCATGGTCAAGCAAGAACTCGCTGCATCGCTAGCCTTCCCATCTTGAAAATGTCAGGTGGCAGTCATTGAATCCATCTACATTGAAACACCATGCCCGTTGAATGAGGCGCGAGTCAATAGACGGAATTAAAGTGCAGCATGTGTCACTTCGTCAGCACATACACAGAACGTGGCCCACAACGCGGCGACATGTGGCCGCCAGGTGAGGGACCCGAAAATTTTCCCAGAAGCCATGAAAGTTCTCGCAGCATTTCATTTCATTTCATTTATTTCATCCTTAAAGGCCCAAGGGCATTACATAAGGAGGGGGCTACAATTCATATAAAAGAAGCATAAAAAACACACGCACAATGAACACACACAACAAACTTCAAAAGCTAAAGAGAAAAAAAATAAAGAAAAAAGATAAAGGGTTTACATGTGCAGTGAAAGCATACAAAAGAAAAAAAAATTCGCTTGCGGCAGCGAGCAGAGATGAAAGTCAGTGATCAACACGTGTTAAAAAATGACAAGGAATTCACTTATTCTGAAGATGACGGGCCAGTTCTGTACGAAAAGATTTTGAATCGTTGCATAAAACTATGTCGTTAGGTAGGGCATTCCAGAGTGTTATTGCATTGGGAAAAAATGAACTATTCATTGCTAATGTACGGGTCTTGATACCGGCTATGGGGTGGCTATGGCTGAGGCAACTTGAAGTTCTTATCGGGGATTTTAGAAGTGGGTGTCTTGAAGCTGGATGATGGAAGAAGTTATGAAGCAGGCAAAGACGTGAAATTATGCGGCGTGATTCAAGTGATGGGAGGGAAATAGAGCGTTTGAGTGCAGTGATACTAACTTCTTTGGAATATTCAGAGGTGATAAACCTGACGGCGCGATTTTGGATGGCCTCGATTTCGGCGGAAAGGTATGCTTGGGATGGATGCCAGATAGATGATGCGAATTCAAGTTTGGGGCGGACGAATGTTTGATAAGCCAGTTTTTTAACGTCTGGAGATGCTGATTTCAGGTTTCGCCGGAGATGCCTGATACCTCGCCTTATTTTCAATGCCAGCTGTGATAGCAAACCGTGATAGTAAAGCTATATCACAACCATCCTCCACACCGCAGGTGAAGGAAACAGAAAGTAAACAATACACTAAAAATAGTTGTGTACGCTGCGATATATAATTACAGCACAGCTGGGTTTCTGCTGACGCCTCGCCGAGGACGATGCTCTAGTCCACTGTTGCGGCCTTCTGGCGTCTGTAGCCCCCACTAATCTAATTTCGCCTGTTCTGGCTAGTCATTAAGTTGGCCACCTTGGGTGCTCATAGATTGACCTGTCAGTAGCGTCTTGCATTGACGTGATCGGCCAGCGTAGAGTGCGCTCGGATAGCTGCATGCTGTCTCTCACGTAACTGCGCAGGGTCACGTTACAGGAGCGGGTCACATTCAATGGCACTGACGGTTGCGTAAGATGCGCCAAGAATGAAAAAAAAATCGGGGCCCGTTTGATCATATTGTCACGGCTAGACCGTCGGGACGGCCAGGACACGCTTTACTGTGCAGCGTCAGGCAGCAGCCCACTCCCGAGGGGACCACACAGAAGAGACGACGAAGAAAACACTGCCCGCCACCATGGCTAAGGCTAGCCAGAATAGCGGGGAAGGCAGTTCGGCCGGGAGACGGCGCCACGAGAGTGCCAACGAATGTGGCATTGCTCCCCCTCTGAAAAGCGCCGCCCTCGGCGCGGCAGGTCGTGTGGACCGACGGCGCCACGAGAGTGCCAACGAATGTGGCATTGCTCCCCCCTCTGAAAAGCGCCGCCCTCGGCGCGGCAGGTCGTGTGGACCGACGGCGCCACGAGAGTGCCAACGAATGTGGCATTGCTCCCCCCTCTGAAAAGCGCCGCCCTCGGCGCGGCAGGTCGTGTGGACCGACGGCGCCACGAGAGTGCCAACGAATGTGGCAATATGTTTGCATTGTACATCACACGGGCGCCTTTGCGTTCCACCTCCATCGAAACCCTGTGTACCGTGGCCTGGTTCGAACCCAGTTTCGCGCTAACATAATTTCATGATAAGAGAGTTTGATAAAATTAAGCTTGCCTCCAGATTAGCTGATCTGACATTGCTGGTCTTATCTAGGGGAATCTAGGGATTGTGCTAGTTTCCTAGGCATGAATCTGCGTAGAGCACCATGTAGAAAATACGGTGACGTTGTTTAGATGGTTAGAATTATAGTCACTTATTTGTTAACATTATTGATGCATAAGCTTAGATTACATTAGTGTTAGTGTACTGAAGCGGTGATTTTCTCGGTGTTGTGCAGCGTCCATGTTTTGTATGGACAGGCTACTGTACATACGTCAGCTGAGGAATAAATGTGATTATATATATATATATATATATATATATATATATATATATATATGATGTGAAATTGAGAAACGCTTCGTTTATTGGGAGTCGACGTTTCGGACAGAGCCTGTCCTGCGCATCTTATTTTAAACTAGCAACCAAGTACGTTTACCTTATTGTGCTATATATATATATATATATATAATTAAGCAGACGAGGAAAAAGGAATGAGGGGCTCGTTATAAATATGAGAGAAGCCAACAGCCACAGAGACCAAGGGGCACAGGGGAGTTTTTAATTTATTTATTTATTTTGTGGTGCTGATCAATTAATATTAATGAATATGTTATCGCTTAAAGCTAATTGATTAGAAAATCAGAAGAGAAACAACCACATGCCGCCGGTGGGATCCGAACCCACGACCTCCGAATTACGCGTCCGGTGCTCTACCGCTGAGCTACGGCGACGGCTGTCAAACCTTCTGCTTTCGGGGGTATTTATGTTTACAAATAACCTAACCTTGGGAGTGTTCACCAGCGCCACCCACGTTCTTAAGCGGCGGACGTAGCACGTCCTGTGTTACCGCTGATGTGACCTAGAACGTCATCGAACGGCGAGGGTGGAAGCTGTGTGAGAACCCTCTTATGCTTCCCTAAGGCATCAAGGCTGCCAGAACCGAGCCCCGCGTTAAGCAATTAAGCAGACGAGAAAAAAGGAATGAGGGGCTCGTTATAAATATGAGAGAAGCCAACAGCCACAGAGACCAAGGGGCACAGGGGAGTTTTTAATTAATTTATTTATTTTGTGGTGCTGATCAATTAATATTATTGAATATGTTATCGCTTAAAGCTAATTGATTAGAAAAGCAGAAGAGAAACAACCACATGCCGCCGGTGGGATCCGAACCCACGACCTCCGAATTACGCGTCCGGTGCTCTACCGCTGAGCTACGGCGACGGCTGTCAAACCTTCTGCTTTCGGGGGTATTTATGTTTACAAATAACCTAACCTTGGGAGTGTTCACCAGCGCCACCCACGTTCTTAAGCGGCGGACGTAGCACGTCCTGTGTTACCGCTGATGTGACCTAGAACGTCATCGAACGGCGAGGATGGAAGCTGTGTAAGAACCCTCTTATGCTTCCCTAAGGCATCAAGGCTGCCAGAACCGAGGCCCTCGTTAAGCAATTAAGCAGACGAGGAAAAAGGAATGAGGGGCTCGTTATAAATATGAGAGAAGCCAACAGCCACAGAGAAAAAGGGGCACAGGGGAGTTTTTAGTTTATTTATTTATATTGTGGTGCTGATCAATTAATATTATTGAATATGTTATCGCTTAAAGCTAATTGATTAGAAAAGCAGAAGAGAAACAACCACATGCCGCCGGTGGGATCCGAACCCACGACCTCCGAATTACGCGTCCGGTGCTCTACCGCTGAGCTACGGCGACGGCTGTCAAACCTTCTGCTTTCGGGGGTATTTATGTTTACAAATAACCTAACCTTGGGAGTGTTCACCAGCGCCACCCACGTTCTTAAGCGGCGGACGTAGCACGTCCTGTGTTACCGCTGATGTGACCTAGAACGTCATCGAACGACGAGGGTGGAAGCTGTGTGAGAACCCTCTTATGCTTCCCTAAGGCATCAAGGCTGCCAGAACCGAGGCCCTCGTTAAGCAATTAAGCAGACGATGAAAAAGGAATGAGGGGCTCGTTATAAATATGAGAGAAGCCAACAGCCACAGAGACCAAGGGGCACAGGGGAGTTTTTAATTTATTTATTTATTTTGTGGTGCTGATCAATTAATATTACTGAATATGTTATCGCTTAAAGCTAATTGATTAGAAAAGCAGAAGACAAACAACCACATGCCGCCGGTGGGATCCGAACCCACGACCTCCGAATTACGCGTCCGGTGCTCTACCGCTGAGCTACGGCGACGGCTGTCAAACCTTCTGCGGTCGTGGGTTCGGATCCCACCGGCGGCAGGTGGTTGTTTTTTCTTGTAATATTCAGTAATATTCTAAATTGATCAACACCACAAAATAAATAACTTAAAAAAAAAATCCCCTGTGCCCCTTGGTTTCTGTGGCTGTTGGCTTCTGTCATATTTATAACGAGCCCCTCATCCCCTTCCCTTGTTTGCTTAATTGCTTAGCGAGGGCCTCGATTCTGGCAGCCTTTGACGCCTTAGGAAGCATAAGAGGGTTCTCACGCAGCTTCCACCCTCTCCGTTCGATGACGTTCTACGTCACACCTGCGGTAACTCAGGACGTTCTACGTCCGCCGCTTATGAACGTGGGTGGCGCTGATGAACACTCTCAAGGTTAGGTTACTTGTAAACATAAATACCCCCGAAAGCAGCAGAATTGACAGCCGTCGCCGTAGCTCAGAGGTAGAGCACCGGACGCGTAATTCGGAGGTCGTGGGTTCGGATCCCACCGGCGGCAGGTGGTTGTTTTTTCTTCTGCTTTTCTAATCAGTTATCTTTAAACGATAACATATTCAGTAATATTCTAAATTGATCAACACCACAAAATAAATAACTTAAAAAAAAATCCCCTGTGCCCCTTGGTTTCTGTGGCTGTTGGCTTCTGTCATATTTATAACGAGCCCCTCATCCCCTTCCCTTGTTTGCTTAATTGCTTAGCGAGGGCCTCGATTCTGGCAGCCTTTGACGCCTTAGGAAGCATAAGAGGGTTCTCACGCAGCTTCCACCCTCTCCGTTCGATGACGTTCTACGTCACACCTGCGGTAACTCAGGACGTTCTACGTCCGCCGCTTATGAACGTGGGTGGCGCTGATGAACACTCTCAAGGTTAGGTTACTTGTAAACATAAATACCCCCGAAAGCAGCAGAATTGACAGCCGTCGCCGTAGCTCAGAGGTAGAGCACCGGACGCGTAATTCGGAGGTCGTGGGTTCGGATCCCACCGGCGGCAGGTGGTTGTTTTTTCTTCTGCTTTTCTAATCAGTTATCTTTAAACGATAACATATTCAGTAATATTCTAAATTGATCAACACCACAAAATAAATAACTTAAAAAAAAAAATCCCCTGTGCCCCTTGGTTTCTGTGGCTGTTGGCTTCTGTCATATTTATAACGAGCCCCTCATCCCCTTCCCTTGTTTGCTTAATTGCTTAGCGAGGGCCTCGATTGTGGCAGCCTTTGCGCCTTAGGAAGCATAAGAGGGTTCTCACGCAGCTTCCACCCTCTCCGTTCGATGACGTTCTACGTCACACCTGCGGTAACTCAGGACGTTCTACGTCCGCCGCTTATGAACGTGGGTGGCGCTGATGAACACTCTCAAGGTTAGGTTACTTGTAAACATAAATACCCCCGAAAGCAGCAGAATTGACAGCCGTCGCCGTAGCTCAGAGGTAGAGCACCGGACGCGTAATTCGGAGGTCGTGGGTTCGGATCCCACCGGCGGCAGGTGGTTGTTTTTTCTTCTGCTTTTCTAATCAGTTATCTTTAAACGATAACATATTCAGTAATATTCTAAATTGATCAACACCACAAAATAAATAACTTAAAAAAAAAATCCCCTGTGCCCCTTGGTTTCTGTGGCTGTTGGCTTCTGTCATATTTATAACGAGCCCCTCATCCCCTTCCCTTGTTTGCTTAATTGCTTAGCGAGGGCCTCGATTCTGGCAGCCTTTGACGCCTTAGGAAGCATAAGAGGGTTCTGACGCAGCTTCCACCCTCTCCGTTCGATGACGTTCTACGTCACACCTGCGGTAACTCAGGACGTTCTACGTCCGCCGCTTATGAACGTGGGTGGCGCTGATGAACACTCTCAAGGTTAGGTTACTTGTAAACATAAATACCCCCGAAAGCAGCAGAATTGACAGCCGTCGCCGTAGCTCAGAGGTAGAGCACCGGACGCGTAATTCGGAGGTCGTGGGTTCGGATCCCACCGGCGGCAGGTGGTTGTTTTTTCTTCTGCTTTTCTAATCAGTTATCTTTAAACGATAACATATTCAGTAATATTCTAAATTGATCAACACCACAAAATAAATAACTTAAAAAAAAAATCCCCTGTGCCCCTTGGTTTCTGTGGCTGTTGGCTTCTGTCATATTTATAACGAGCCCCTCATCCCCTTCCCTTGTTTGCTTAATTGCTTAGCGAGGGCCTCGATTCTGGCAGCCTTTGACGCCTTAGGAAGCATAAGAGGGTTCTCACGCAGCTTCCACCCTCTCCGTTCGATGACGTTCTACGTCACACCTGCGGTAACTCAGGACGTTCTACGTCCGCCGCTTATGAACGTGGGTGGCGCTGATGAACACTCTCAAGGTTAGGTTACTTGTAAACATAAATACCCCCGAAAGCAGCAGAATTGACAGCCGTCGCCGTAGCTCAGAGGTAGAGCACCGGACGCGTAATTCGGAGGTCGTGGGTTCGGATCCCACCGGCGGCAGGTGGTTGTTTTTTCTTCTGCTTTTCCAATCAGTTATCTTTAAACGATAACATATTCAGTAATATTCTAAATTGATCAACACCACAAAATAAATAACTTAAAAAAAAAAATCCCCTGTGCCCCTTGGTTTCTGTGGCTGTTGGCTTCTGTCATATTTATAACGAGCCCCTCATCCCCTTCCCTTGTTTGCTTAATTGCTTAGCGAGGGCCTCGATTCTGGCAGCCTTTGACGCCTTAGGAAGCATAAGAGGGTTCTCACGCAGCTTCCACCCTCTCCGTTCGATGACGTTCTACGTCACACCTGCGGTAACTCAGGACGTTCTACGTCCGCCGCTTATGAACGTGGGTGGCGCTGATGAACACTCTCAAGGTTAGGTTACTTGTAAACATAAATACCCCCGAAAGCAGCAGAATTGACAGCCGTCGCCGTAGCTCAGAGGTAGAGCACCGGACGCGTAATTCGGAGGTCGTGGGTTCGGATCCCACCGGCGGCAGGTGGTTGTTTTTTCTTCTGCTTTTCTAATCAGTTATCTTTAAACGGTAACATATTCAGTAATATTCTAAATTGATCAACACCACAAAATAAATAACTTAAAAAAAAATCCCCTGTGCCCCTTGGTTTCTGTGGCTGTTGGCTTCTGTCATATTTATAACGAGCCCCTCATCCCCTTCCCTTGTTTGCTTAATTGCTTAGCGAGGGCCTCGATTCTGGCAGCCTTTGACGCCTTAGGAAGCATAAGAGGGTTCTCACGCAGCTTCCACCCTCTCCGTTCGATGACGTTCTACGTCACACCTGCGGTAACTCAGGACGTTCTACGTCCGCCGCTTATGAACGTGGGTGGCGCTGATGAACACTCTCAAGGTTAGGTTACTTGTAAACATAAATACCCCCGAAAGCAGCAGAATTGACAGCCGTCGCCGTAGCTCAGAGGTAGAGCACCGGACGCGTAATTCGGAGGTCGTGGGTTCGGATCCCACCGGCGGCAGGTGGTTGTTTTTTCTTCTGCTTTTCTAATCAGTTATCTTTAAACGATAACATATTCAGTAATATTCTAAATTGATCAACACCACAAAATAAATAACTTAAAAAAAAATCCCCTGTGCCCCTTGGTTTCTGTGGCTGTTGGCTTCTGTCATATTTATAACGAGCCCCTCATCCCCTTCCCTTGTTTGCTTAATTGCTTAGCGAGGGCCTCGATTCTGGCAGCCTTTGACGCCTTAGGAAGCATAAGAGGGTTCTCACGCAGCTTCCACCCTCTCCGTTCGATGACGTTCTACGTCACACCTGCGGTAACTCAGGACGTTCTACGTCCGCCGCTTATGAACGTGGGTGGCGCTGATGAACACTCTCAAGGTTAGGTTACTTGTAAACATAAATACCCCCGAAAGCAGCAGAATTGACAGCCGTCGCCGTAGCTCAGAGGTAGAGCACCGGACGCGTAATTCGGAGGTCGTGGGTTCGGATCCCACCGGCGGCAGGTGGTTGTTTTTTCTTCTGCTTTTCTAATCAGTTATCTTTAAACGATAACATATTCAGTAATATTCTAAATTGATCAACACCACAAAATAAATAACTTAAAAAAAAATCCCCTGTGCCCCTTGGTTTCTGTGGCTGTTGGCTTCTGTCATATTTATAACGAGCCCCTCATCCCCTTCCCTTGTTTGCTTAATTGCTTAGCGAGGGCCTCGATTCTGGCAGCCTTTGACGCCTTAGGAAGCATAAGAGGGTTCTCACGCAGCTTCCACCCTCTCCGTTCGATGACGTTCTACGTCACACCTGCGGTAACTCAGGACGTTCTACGTCCGCCGCTTATGAACGTGGTTGGCGCTGATGAACACTCTCAAGGTTAGGTTACTTGTAAACATAAATACCCCCGAAAGCAGCAGAATTGACAGCCGTCGCCGTAGCTCAGAGGTAGAGCACCGGACGCGTAATTCGGAGGTCGTGGGTTCGGATCCCACCGGCGGCAGGTGGTTGTTTTTTCTTCTGCTTTTCCAATCAGTTATCTTTAAACGATAACATATTCAGTAATATTCTAAATTGATCAACACCACAAAATAAATAACTTAAAAAAAAAAATCCCCTGTGCCCCTTGGTTTCTGTGGCTGTTGGCTTCTGTCATATTTATAACGAGCCCCTCATCCCCTTCCCTTGTTTGCTTAATTGCTTAGCGAGGGCCTCGATTCTGGCAGCCTTTGACGCCTTAGGAAGCATAAGAGGGTTCTCACGCAGCTTCCACCCTCTCCGTTCGATGACGTTCTACGTCACACCTGCGGTAACTCAGGACGTTCTACGACCGCCGCTTATGAACGTGGGTGGCGCTGATGAACACTCTCAAGGTTAGGTTACTTGTAAACATAAATACCCCCGAAAGCAGCAGAATTGACAGCCGTCGCCGTAGCTCAGAGGTAGAGCACCGGACGCGTAATTCGGAGGTCGTGGGTTCGGATCCCACCGGCGGCAGGTGGTTGTTTTTTCTTCTGCTTTTCTAATCAGTTATCTTTAAACGGTAACATATTCAGTAATATTCTAAATTGATCAACACCACAAAATAAATAACTTAAAAAAAAATCCCCTGTGCCCCTTGGTTTCTGTGGCTGTTGGCTTCTGTCATATTTATAACGAGCCCCTCATCCCCTTCCCTTGTTTGCTTAATTGCTTAGCGAGGGCCTCGATTCTGGCAGCCTTTGACGCCTTAGGAAGCATAAGAGGGTTCTCACGCAGCTTCCACCCTCTCCGTTCGATGACGTTCTACGTCACACCTGCGGTAACTCAGGACGTTCTACGTCCGCCGCTTATGAACGTGGGTGGCGCTGATGAACACTCTCAAGGTTAGGTTACTTGTAAACATAAATACCCCCGAAAGCAGCAGAATTGACAGCCGTCGCCGTAGCTCAGAGGTAGAGCACCGGACGCGTAATTCGGAGGTCGTGGGTTCGGATCCCACCGGCGGTAGGTGGTTGTTTTTTCTTCTGCTTTTCTAATCAGTTATCTTTAAACGATAACATATTCAGTAATATTCTAAATTGATCAACACCACAAAATAAATAACTTAAAAAAAAAATCCCCTGTGCCCCTTGGTTTCTGTGGCTGTTGGCTTCTGTCATATTTATAACGAGCCCCTCATCCCCTTCCCTTGTTTGCTTAATTGCTTAGCGAGGGCCTCGATTCTGGCAGCCTTTGACGCCTTAGGAAGCATAAGAGGGTTCTCACGCAGCTTCCACCCTCTCCGTTCGATGACGTTCTACGTCACACCTGCGGTAACTCAGGACGTTCTACGTCCGCCGCTTATGAACGTGGGTGGCGCTGATGAACACTCTCAAGGTTAGGTTACTTGTAAACATAAATACCCCCGAAAGCAGCAGAATTGACAGCCGTCGCCGTAGCTCAGAGGTAGAGCACCGGACGCGTAATTCGGAGGTCGTGGGTTCGGATCCCACCGGCGGCAGGTGGTTGTTTTTTCTTCTGCTTTTCTAATCAGTTATCTTTAAACGATAACATATTCAGTAATATTCTAAATTGATCAACACCACAAAATAAATAACTTAAAAAAAAAATCCCCTGTGCCCCTTGGTTTCTGTGGCTGTTGGCTTCTGACATATTTATAACGAGCCCCTCATCCCCTTCCCTTGTTTGCTTAATTGCTTAGCGAGGGCCTCGATTCTGGCAGCCTTTGACGCCTTAGGAAGCATAAGAGGGTTCTCACGCAGCTTCCACCCTCTCCGTTCGATGACGTTCTACGTCACACCTGCGGTAACTCAGGACGTTCTACGTCCGCCGCTTATGAACGTGGGTGGCGCTGATGAACACTCTCAAGGTTAGGTTACTTGTAAACATAAATACCCCCGAAAGCAGCAGAATTGACAGCCGTCGCCGTAGCTCAGAGGTAGAGCACCGGACGCGTAATTCGGAGGTCGTGGGTTCGGATCCCACCGGCGGCAGGTGGTTGTTTTTTCTTCTGCTTTTCTAATCAGTTATCTTTAAACGATAACATATTCAGTAATATTCTAAATTGATCAACACCACAAAATAAATAACTTAAAAAAAAAATCCCCTGTGCCCCTTGGTTTCTGTGGCTGTTGGCTTCTGTCATATTTATAACGAGCCCCTCATCCCCTTCCCTTGTTTGCTTAATTGCTTAGCGAGGGCCTCGATTCTGGCAGCCTTTGACGCCTTAGGAAGCATAAGAGGGTTCTCACGCAGCTTCCACCCTCTCCGTTCGATGACGTTCTACGTCACACCTGCGGTAACTCAGGACGTTCTACGTCCGCCGCTTATGAACGTGGGTGGCGCTGATGAACACTCTCAAGGTTAGGTTACTTGTAAACATAAATACCCCCGAAAGCAGCAGAATTGACAGCCGTCGCCGTAGCTCAGAGGTAGAGCACCGGACGCGTAATTCGGAGGTCGTGGGTTCGGATCCCACCGGCGGCAGGTGGTTGTTTTTTCTTCTGCTTTTCTAATCAGTTATCTTTAAACGATAACATATTCAGTAATATTCTAAATTGATCAACACCACAAAATAAATAACTTAAAAAAAAAAATCCCCTGTGCCCCTTGGTTTCTGTGGCTGTTGGCTTCTGTCATATTTATAACGAGCCCCTCATCCCCTTCCCTTGTTTGCTTAATTGCTTAGCGAGGGCCTCGATTCTGGCAGCCTTTGACGCCTTAGGAAGCATAAGAGGGTTCTCACGCAGCTTCCACCCTCTCCGTTCGATGACGTTCTACGTCACACCTGCGGTAACTCAGGACGTTCTACGTCCGCCGCTTATGAACGTGGGTGGCGCTGATGAACACTCTCAAGGTTAGGTTACTTGTAAACATAAATACCCCCGAAAGCAGCAGAATTGACAGCCGTCGCCGTAGCTCAGAGGTAGAGCACCGGACGCGTAATTCGGAGGTCGTGGGTTCGGATCCCACCGGCGGGAGGTGGTTGTTTTTTCTTCTGCTTTTCTAATCAGTTATCTTTAAACGATAACATATTCAGTAATATTCTAAATTGATCAACACCACAAAATAAATAACTTCAAAAAAAAAATCCCCTGTGCCCCTTGGTTTCTGTGGCTGTTGGCTTCTGTCATATTTATAACGAGCCCCTCATCCCCTTCCCTTGTTTGCTTAATTGCTTAGCGAGGGCCTCGATTCTGGCAGCCTTTGACGCCTTAGGAAGCATAACAGGGTTCTCACGCAGCTTCCACCCTCTCCGTTCGATGACGTTCTACGTCACACCTGCGGTAACTCAGGACGTTCTACGTCCGCCGCTTATGAACGTGGGTGGCGCTGATGAACACTCTCAAGGTTAGGTTACTTGTAAACATAAATACCCCCGAAAGCAGCAGAATTGACAGCCGTCGCCGTAGCTCAGAGGTAGAGCACCGGACGCGTAATTCGGAGGTCGTGGGTTCGGATCCCACCGGCGGCAGGTGGTTGTTTTTTCTTCTGCTTTTCTAATCAGTTATGTTTAAACGATAACATATTCAGTAATATTCTAAATTGATCAACACCACAAAATAAATAACTTAAAAAAAAAATCCCCTGTGCCCCTTGGTTTCTGTGGCTGTTGGCTTCTGTCATATTTATAACGAGCCCCTCATCCCCTTCCCTTGTTTGCTTAATTGCTTAGCGAGGGCCTCGATTCTGGCAGCCTTTGACGCCTTAGGAAGCATAAGAGGGTTCTCACGCAGCTTCCACCCTCTCCGTTCGATGACGTTCTACGTCACACCTGCGGTAACTCAGGACGTTCTACGTCCGCCGCTTATGAACGTGGGTGGCGCTGATGAACACTCTCAAGGTTAGGTTACTTGTAAACATAAATACCCCCGAAAGCAGCAGAATTGACAGCCGTCGCCGTAGCTCAGAGGTAGAGCACCGGACGCGTAATTCGGAGGTCGTGGGGGTTCGGATCCCACCGGCGGCAGGTGGTTGTTTTTTCTTTTGCTTTTCTAATCAGTTATCTTTAAACGATAACATATTCAGTAATATTCTAAATTGATCAACACCACAAAATAAATAACTTAAAAAAAAAAATCCCCTGTGCCCCTTGGTTTCTGTGGCTGTTGGCTTCTGTCATATTTATAACGAGCCCCTCATCCCCTTCCCTTGTTTGCTTAATTGCTTAGCGAGGGCCTCGATTCTGGCAGCCTTTGACGCCTTAGGAAGCATAAGAGGGTTCTCACGCAGCTTCCACCCTCTCCGTTCGATGACGTTCTACGTCACACCTGCGGTAACTCAGGACGTTCCACGTCCGCCGCTTATGAACGTGGGTGGCGCTGATGAACACTCTCAAGGTTAGGTTACTTGTAAACATAAATACCCCCGAAAGCAGCAGAATTGACAGCCGTCGCCGTAGCTCAGAGGTAGAGCACCGGACGCGTAATTCGGAGGTCGTGGGTTCGGATCGCACCGGCGGCAGGTGGTTGTTTTTTCTTCTGCTTTTCTAATCAGTTATCTTTAAACGATAACATATTCAGTAATATTCTAAATTGATCAACACCACAAAATAAATAACTTAAAAAAAAAAATCCCCTGTGCCCCTTGGTTTCTGTGGCTGTTGGCTTCTGTCATATTTATAACGAGCCCCTCATCCCCTTCCCTTGTTTGCTTAACCTTGGGAGTGTTCACCAGCGCCACCCACGTTCTTAAGCGGCGGACGTAGGACGTCCTGTGTTACCGCTGATGTGACCTAGAACGTCATCGAACGGCGAGGGTGGAAGCTGTGTGAGAACCCTCTTATGCTTCCCTAAGGCATCAAGGCTGCCAGAACCGAGGCCCTCGTTCGGAGGTCGTGGGTTCGGATCCCACCGGCGGCATGTGGTTGTTTCTCTTCTGCTTTTCTAATCAATTAGCTTTAAGCGATAACATATTCAGTAATATTAATTGATCAGCACCACAAAATAAATAAATAAATCAAAAACTCCCCTGTGCCCCTCCCTTGGTCTCTGTGGCTGTTGACTTCTCTCATATATATATATATATATATATATATATATATATATATATATATATATATATATATATATATATATATATTCAAGACACAGTCACCAGAGGTTGTAAAACATCAGATATAATTCACGACGTTTCGGCTGGAGGATCAGCCTGGTCTGAAAAAGGCTGGTCCTTGAGCCGAAACGTCGTGAATTAAATCTTGTTATGTTTTTCAACTTCAGGTGACTTTATCTTATATTAATCAATCACCTGCCAAGGAATAATTTCATATATATATATATATATATATATATATATATATATTCCTTCCAATACTTCCCCTCAACCGGGCATGGGTGCATTATTGCTGGGTTCGAAGAAAAAACACTACTTTAAAAGTTTTCTTTTACCTATTTCACTTTTTTTTTCGAAGTTTCTTCCTTGCTGTTTTCATTTTCTCGTTTTCTTTTTTTCTGTTGTCTGCTCTCTCTGTTGGAGGGTGTGGGAATCTGGCTTTCCGCCGTCGCCTTTGCGCGGCTAGCCGGCCTCCCGCGTTGTTTCTCCTCTTTCCCTTGCTCCCGCCTCAGGCGGTGGAGAGGCGGCTGGGTGACTAATCACTGTCATTTAGCCACAGCTCCGCCCCGGCTCCCCAAGGGCCTTTGCCATTGGCGCCTTTTGGCGGGAATCCGGGACCCGTTTTGGCGGCCGCGCATCCCGCGACCGTCCGAGCGGGGCCCAGAGAGAGAGAGATCCCTCCGAGACAGCGAAAGGTGCGTACGTTACTGTTTGTCCGTCCCGGCCTCTGCCGTTCGGACCAGTGCTTACTCGAGCTCGCCCGCACGTGTCCTCTGACCTGCAGCGGCTCGAGCCTGTCCAGCGGGGTCCAGCGACCTCCGACAGGCGTACCTTGCGTTGATTGCCCACTCTCTCTCGCAACCGGCCCAACGGTCGACACGAGAGAGAGATCACAGCACTGCCGCGGGGACATTCTCCTGCAGCGGCGTGTTAGCGGCGCGCATTGCTCGAGTCGCTTCGTGCGCGCAGCGGAGCCTTGCTCCTCGCGCGCCCCCGGGACGGGGTGACGATTGAGTGTGTGTGTACTGCTGAAGGACGACGTGAATAAACGTCTCCTTTGTGAACTTGGAGGCCTATTTCTTTGCGGCGAATCGCTCTCCTCCCAGCGGAGGTTGAGTGCACCGCATCGGTGTCCCAGTGTGTGTGTGGTGACGGCTGATCGGGGCCCTTGGCTCGCGCGAAGCTCGAACCCGCGGTGGGTGGTGGCCTGTGTCCACGTAGAAACCCTCGCAACTGGCGCCCAACGTGCTAAGTCATTGGCGCTTACGCCTTTGATGGCACATTAGCCGAGCAGGTCGCCTTGCCGATCACGCTTGCGCACCATGTCTACCACCCCCAGCGGGGCACTCGGCAGCTACATGTCGGCTCCCTACGGAGTTGTAGCGTCGTTTGATCCGCTGGCTGCTGTTCCTTCGAATAGCTAGACACCGTGGTTGGCCGCGGCCCCCATTGGGGTTTACTGCGGCACAACCCAAAATGTCGACCACGCGGCTCCCATTGGAGCTGTACCGGGAGCACCCTGCGGTGCATCCGCTGGTCACATGCCTCAGCTGTGCAAGCTTTCCGTCCAGTGCGAAAGCAGTTCGTGTCACGCTGCCGCAACCGGCAGTTTCGAACAGCAGCAGCCGTGCCCCGCGAGCAGTCAATTCTGCTCTGGGAACGGCGAGGCGCTGGCCCGGTTCCCTGTGGAAACCACGCCGCTCATCGAACTAGGAGCCTTGCCTCCCTCGTTCGTGCAGCCCGCCCAAGCCTCCACTGAGGCAGGGGTGCAGTGCGCTCAGTTGGCTGATGCGGCTCCGCGAGCCTGCGGGTCGGCTGGCGCGCTGGGCTCTCCTGATACAGCATTACGACTTTTCCGTGCAGTGTCGAAAGGGGAGCACAAACATGGTAGCTGACGCGCTATCCCGTGCCCCACTCGCCAGCGGCGCCTTGACGCCTGTAGGCGGAGGGGGCGAAACAGCGGACGAGCCGCCGGGCGGCAAGGAGGGGGAACCCGCAAACGGGTTAACCCATTCCGCTAACCAGGCGAGCAGCGCTTCGCAAAGCGGACGAGAGGCAAAGCTCTTCGTGAGCGCCTCGGAGGTGCCGACGCGAACGGAAATTTTGGCTGCAAACCTGAGTGGGGACGAGACCATGCTCCCCTCTGGGATGACTGGAATCGTTTTCAGCCGTAAGAGCTACTGAAAGCCCAGCAAAATGACCTTTTTTGTCGCGAGGTGAGCGACGGTCTCAGGGAGACGGAGCGCCGTGACGCTACTTGTATTGTAGCGGGCGCAGGGGGGAAGAAGCCAGCGTGTGTCGCGGCGAACCCCGGGGATTCATATTTGCTGGACCATGACGGGCTCGTGCTGAAATACATAGCCACCGATGACGAGTCCATCGACCCGCTCTAGGTGGTTATCCCCAAAAGTCTGAGAGGCGCACTGTTGAGATTCTCTCATGACTAACCACTGGCCGGTCATTTGAGTGGCTCCAAAGTTTTTGCAAAACTGAGCCATTCGGTGACGTGGCCCGGCATGAAGCGTGACATTTTCCGCTATTGCCGTTCCTGCCATGTCTGTCAAGCGGTGAAGTCACGGGGCGGCAAGCCGCCTGGAATGATGAAACCGATTGAAAGTGTGCGTCCGTGGCAGATGGCCACCTGCGATTTGATGGGGCCTTTCCCCAGGAGCAAGCAGGGGTTCATAGACTTGAAGGCCTACGCGTCACGGTCTGACGAGCTTGCGCCGGTACCCATTGGTATCAAAGGCAAGCGCAAAGGCACAGCTGGTGCTGCGGAACGCAAGCGTACGGAGCAACGGTACAATCTGAGGCGACGGTCACCGGTGTGATTGATGCCGGACGGCGGACTTTTCCGCAACCGAAGGCGCGCAGCCTCAGCTAGCTGGCGAGCTTTCTCGTCAGGCCCTACCCAGGCGAAGCACGGTGTGTTATTATTATTTTTTTTTTGCAGCATGCTCAGTTCCAGTCTTGTGTGTTTATCAGTTTATTTATTTGTTTTGTATGAGTCAGTTTCTAGCCACATTCGTTTCCCCGCTTGTACGTCTGTTTCCGTTCTAACGTACCGAGATGTACATACATAGGCAAACTTCAGCCCGCTCGTGCTTGCTCTTATCTTCTAGAAGCAATAGATTGGGTGTCGTTTGTACAGCGAGCCTTTTCTCATTTCCGGCCCGACTGTGGGTGGTTGGCTCGTTAAGGAGCCGTGTGTCGCGGTGCGAGTTTTGTGCGGCCCGTATGGAGGGGAAGTTGGCGGGGCGTTTGGGGCGATGGGGGGCGGAAAGTGCACCCTTTGACCCTCGCCGCGGCGCCTCTGGACGCTTCTGATGAGGGGATCGTTGTCGCCGACCAGCGCCCGCGCACTTGCCGGTTTATGCGTGGTTGTGGCTGTGACTGTGTGCGCGCGTAACCATGAGCCAAGGCGACGCCTGTGAGTTGTGCCGTTGTGTCCTTCTGCGTGAGCGCGAGGATGAGAAGGACCCCTCGCTGTGGACAATTTTACACATCTGGACGCCGCCGAACGTCCTCGCCCGTTTCAGCCGGCGTGAAAGGGGTGCACCAACTTTCTTGTGCCCGAACGTGATGTCGTGTCCAAGGGCGCGAGGTCAGTGCTCTGCCGCGGCCCCGTCGTCATCAACGGAAAGAAGACCGCCATCAGTCGTCGGCCCTCCCAACCCGTTCAACTTGAAGTCTGCGAGCGGTGAGTCGCCGACAGGCCCACTGGGCCGCGCCACCGAACTTTGAGGCTGGCATCCACCTGTAACATAGTTGTACAGTTGTATTCACATCTTCTTATGTGCCGTGTATATAATCTGCAAGCTGTTTTGATTTACTGAAGCGTATGCAAGTGTTGTTTGCCTTGTTTTTCCTTTGTTTTTTTTACATTGTTCTGGCTGGAACTGAAGTGTATATAGTTTTTTTGTGTATTCATTTCTTTATTTTGGAACTGAAGTGTAGCTTATTTTTTTTGTGTATTGATTTCTTTATTTTGGCCGCGTGCTTTGCCGATGGGTAGGAGGGCATTTAAGGAGAGGGGGATGTGGGAATCTGGCTTTCCGCCGTCGCCTTTGCGCGGCTAGCCGGCCTCCCGCGTTGTTTCTCCTCTTTCCCTTGCTCCCGCCTCAGGCGGTGGAGAGGCGGCTGGGTGACTAATCACTGTCATTTAGCCACAGCTCCGCCCCGGCTCCCCAAGGGCCTTTGCCATTGGCGCCTTTTGGCGGGAATCCGGGACCCGTTTTGGCGGCCGCGCATCCCGCGACCGTCCGAGCGGGGCCCAGAGAGAGAGAGATCCCTCCGAGACAGCGAAAGGTGCGTACGTTACTGTTTGTCCGTCCCGGCCTCTGCCGTTCGGACCAGTGCTTACTCGAGCTCGCCCGCACGTGTCCTCTGACCTGCAGCGGCTCGAGCCTGTCCAGCGGGGTCCAGCGACCTCCGACAGGCGTACCTTGCGTTGATTGCCCACTCTCTCTCGCAACCGGCCCAACGGTCGACACGAGAGAGAGATCACAGCACTGCCGCGGGGACATTCTCCTGCAGCGGCGTGTTAGCGGCGCGCATTGCTCGAGTCGCTTCGTGCGCGCAGCGGAGCCTTGCTCCTCGCGCGCCCCCGGGACGGGGTGACGATTGAGTGTGTGTGTACTGCTGAAGGACGACGTGAATAAACGTCTCCTTTGTGAACTTGGAGGCCTATTTCTTTGCGGCGAATCGCTCTCCTCCCAGCGGAGGTTGAGTGCACCGCATCGGTGTCCCAGTGTGTGTGTGGTGACGGCTGATCGGGGCCCTTGGCTCGCGCGAAGCTCGAACCCGCGGTGGGTGGTGGCCTGTGTCCACGTAGAAACCCACAAGGGTCAGATTTTTTTTTTGCTTGCCCTTGCGGCCAGGAGAAGGAACAAGTTTTCGCATTTTTCTACGAAATTTGTTTCACGGCCACGCACCTGTCGAGCACCTCCGAGCTAAGGACACGCTTGTCAATAAGCAATCCTGTGGTGCTTAACAAAGCTGAGGCCGCATCTGGACGTTGTATTTTCTTACTGAGTAGCTGTTCCTCGCTGTCCCTCTCTCTCTTTTTTCTTTTGCTTTCTTTTTTTCTTTTTTCGTGTGGGTCGCACTGCCTCTAATAATTTTTTTATGCGTATTTTCCTGCTATGTGCTTTGTGTTTCCCACTTACTTGTGCTGTGCCCACCCCTATAAAAGGGGATGAATTAACAACGTAAAATCACTCCTAAAGAAGATCGGTCTTCCGATCAAAACGTCGAGTCGAATAAATATATATATAGTATATAATTCGCTTATATAATAATTATATAATATATAATTCGAATATATAATTCGCTCTTTATGTGCCAAGTGAACTATGCCCATTTAGTTTCACTAGTTTCACTAGTTTCACACCTTTCACTAAATGTACAAGTTTATCCTACCAGACACAGCGAACTGTGGCATATTCCAACCTGCCGCGCAATATATGGTACACATAGTCTAGCAAACACGTTGCCCCGTCTTCTAAATAAGTTTCAAACTGCACAAGTTGATCTTTCACGTGCATTCCGCCAAGTTATACACGATGTATGTGCCACTTTATAGATTCATTGCTTCTTTATCCCTTCACTGCTTCTTTATCTCTTTCCTTTCCGTATAGCGTTGACCTAATTTGAGTAACCGAATTCCTGTTGTTCGATGACGTGTATTTTTCTGTTTCCTTTTTTTTGTTACCATTTTTTGTTGTACACTTCATTCCTTGTCATTTTTCTAATAATACGCAAAACCATTTTTGATAACTATTTGCATTTTGAGATGCTATTTGTTTAAAACATTTATGGTACTTGCTGCCCTGCAATGTAGGGGCCGAGGGGCACGTCAAGCCAAAATTTCTGGCTTTTTTCCCTCGGCCCTCACCATGTGTACATGGGAAAATAAATTGAAATTGAAATTAAATATGTTTCCTTTAACGAAGCGTATACTTCGCTATATATATATATATATATATATATATATATATATATATATATATATATATGTATATATAGGTACAGTATTACGACAAACGCGACTGTTCTTTTAATGTTTATATTGCCAACAGTTTCGGGAATGGTAAGCCCTTCATCAGGGTAGGCTTAAAATGAATCCGTTTCGTCAATATAAGGACACAGAACAAGCGAGGAGGTATATTCTCCGCCCTCTAAACAAACTTGAGAATGAGGGCATTGGACCGTATAATAGGCAGCACGACAAGTCTCACACGGGCCGCGGCTGAGCAACAACCAGAAAAAACAAACGGGGAGGTGGAAATGGTTAAGTAGTAGCAAAGAACGAGCCTGAACAGCACAGCGATAGAAGGGGCAAAAGAGCGTTAAACCCGGCTCTCGGCGAACACGGAAGCCGCTACCCCCCCCCCCCCCCCCGCCCCCCTCCCAATACGCGCACACCCCCGTAAGACGCCGCCGGGTCCGAGCGGGCGGCCCGTATCAGGAATCCTGAGACGCTTGCAAGGGACGCGTTCGAGAGACGGCCAACACACACTTGTTAACCGCTGCAACGGCAACTTGCGACTGTGCCCTCTGCGTATTTTTGCTTCATTTCCTGGCTTTGCTCTCCTGTCGGGCCTTTCTACCAGACAATCAGGCGCCCCTTTTCCCATAAATATACTAGGCTGTCCAAACCCGTGTCAAATTTCATTAGTTTTCTCATCAAGGACATCCCTCCCCGTTTTCACTCGTACATCAAAGACACAAGCCATTTCCTTCGGGAGATTTCAAACTTGACCATCCCCACAGGAGGCCTTCTGGCGACCATGGATGTTTGCTCCCTGTATACAAATATATCCGCACGCAGATGGCATAGCAGCAACGCTGGCAGCATTCGAAAGCTCAAACTCTTTGGTTGATTTGGACGGTGGAACCCTTTCTGTCCTTCTTGGACTGGTCCTAAATTCCAATAATTTTGAATTATGGCGAGCACTACCTCCAAACAAGCGGTACTGCTATGGGCACGAAAATGGCCCCTAGCTATACCAGCATCTTTATGGAGTCACTAGAAATTTCCTTCCTTGAGGAAGAGCCAAAAAAACCAGTTTTCTACAAGCGTTTCCTAGACGACATCTTTCTTGTATGGGAACATGATGAAGCGAGCCTGCTGGACTTCATTGCGCACTTTAATACCCTTCATCCCTCCATTAGGTTTACCCACTGTATCTCCGACTCAAAGATTAACTTTCTCGACGTGGAAATATCGGTAGACGGCAACTGCCTTTCAACCACCCTATACAGAAAACCAGCGGATAGGCAGCAGTATCTCCATTTTCACAGTAGCCACCCGGAGCACCGCAAAACAAGTTTTCCATATTCTCAGTCTCACAGATACCGAAGAATATGTTCTACAACCGAGGAATTTGACCAGCATACGGGGACTCTCAAGGACGCTTTGTCACGACAAAAATACCCGGGGGAAAGTACACACAATTAGGGTCCTCGGCATGATAATCGAGGCCAACGGCGTCAACGGCGAAACGATCACTAAAATAATGCACAAGACAGCTAACGCCATGCGAATCCTCAAGAGGGTCACTAGCAGAAGAAACGGAATGAGGGAGGAGAGTCTCACACGACTCATACACTCTTTCGGCATTAGCCATATTGCGTACGTTGCGGCATTCCACAATTGGTACAAGGGAGAAGAAGCCAAGATCAATGTCCTCATTCGCAGGGTGTACAAGATAGCACTGGGTCTACCCGAGTCCACCAGCACGCATCGCTTGCTCCAGCTCGGACTTCACAACACGCTTAGCGAAATCGCCGAGGCGCAGCGCACTTCACAACTGGAAAGATTAACGGGAACGACAGCAGGCCGCGAGATCATGGAAAGTCTCGGCATCCGTTACCACGTACAACAAGGCCAGAAAGTCGCCATTCAAAACGCGATCAGACAAACGCTAAGAGTCGACCCGATTCCACGAAACGTCCACCCGGAACACAACCGGGGAAGAAGAGTGGCCAGGGCCAGAGCTCTCCTGCACAGCCACGGAACCGATACGGGGACAAGGTTCGTTGAAGCCGCGGAATACGCAGAACGCTCGCGATTCGCGGTTGCGGTCGTCGATTCGTGCGACAAAACGCGCATAACGTCAAGCGTAGCGTGCGAACGCGCAGAAGAGGCGGAGGAAGCGGCGGTGGCACTCGCCCTCACGGATCCGACGTGCACCGTGGTTCTCTGCGACTCGCGTCAGACGGTTAGAAACTTCGCCAAAGGATGGATCTCACAGAGAGCGGCCCGAGTCATGAGGAACCGACAAGTCCAGCAGGAGGTAGAATTCCAAACCAGAATTCAATGGTCCCCGGCGCACATGGAAGAAGTATCGAGGACGTATCGCAACCGCAACCAGACGGCACACGCCAAGGCGCGCGAGCTCGCGAACCGCGCCGGCGACCGTCGTCCGTGGAATAGCACCAAAGACTGCTTGACCAGCTACAACGAAATTACCAAGGCCCTCTGCCTGGCCCGCCGAACCTTCCCTCCGCCCAGCGACAAGCTGGACAGGGCGCACGCGGTGACCCTCAGACAACTGCAGACGCTCACGTCAGACAACTGCAGACGCTCACCCGGAACTATACCACGGGCTTTACCCCGGTACATACCCGACAAATATATGCAAGGTCTGCAACGCCAATGTAGCCACTTTAACTCATATGCTGTGGGACTGTAACAAAAACCTTCACGGTGCTAATTCCGGAACCCTCCCGCCGCGGTTGGCCGCTGCCTTGCGCAGCCCCAGCCTCGGGGACCAACTCTGGGCCGTCCAGCAGGCCCGCGAGGCGACGGCGAGGCAGCGCCTCGACGTCCCCACGTGGGAGACCTAAGGCCCCGTCGGCGAAATCTCTGCAGGACTATGAATAAAGTTGTTACCAACCAAAAATAGTCGAAGACGTGATTCAACGCGCTCGCAGCCTAGACCGTTCTTCCATCTTGGCAGAGAACAAGGTGAAAAAAGACAGCAAAACAAACCTAATCCTTACTTACTCCGCAACTGCTCCCAGGATAAACAACATACTAAGCCGTCATTTTAATATAATCAGATAGAGTAATAGGCTGTCACTAATATTCAAGGAACCACCCCGAGTGGTGTACCGCAGGGACAAGAACTTGAGACTTGCTTGTCAACGCGAAAACTAAGAAGACCGCTGCCCGAGGTGGATGCCACCCATGCGGAAAACCCCGTTGCAAGGTGTGTTCGCACATTTCCGACACCAAACTGGAAAAATCCAAGTCTGATTGCTTTACGTTTCACATAAATGAAGACCTCGACTGCGATTCGAGCAATGTTTTCTACAAACTTCAATGCGAGGTGTGTGGGGAGGAGTACATTGGTCAGACCAAGACATTTCGTTTCCGCTTCAACAACCACAAAGCGCATGTGTCATCCCTGCCCAACTTGCCCCTTTCCAGGCACCTGCGTCTGCCCCTGCACAGTTTTGAAAACATCTGTGTAATCCTTCTCCAGTCCGGGTTCCCTAACACATATTACAGGGAACAAAGGGAATCGTACTTCATTCATCAATTCGGCACGTTCTCTCATGGCAAGAACGCTACTCCCGGGAGACTATCCTGCTTAAAGGAGCCAACGTAGGAAATTCCGCCGGTCATAGGCCTTGGACAGCGTTATTATCAGAATACGCCTGAACCTAATTTTTCTTGACAACTGCAGACACACTTTGAAATGGCAGGGAATCTAGCAGTTTATTTCCTGAGTACTTTTTTGTCCAACCTCCTGCCAGCATCCATGTTCCATTCCAAATAGACACCTTTGATCTATCACCTAGACCATTGGGACCACGCGGCAGCTCCGCGGGCCGCAGACCTTTCGCGTTTTCCGCACACATGTATTATTATTATTTTTAATTTGTTAACTTTTGTATAACTTCTTGTGCTCAATTTTTTATTCTCCGTGCCATTTTTATTTTCATTTTTCTACATATTCGTTGTCATTTGTTATTTACTTGCACCAACATCGACTCAACTCGATAATCTCAGAATGATTCAAACTGCGTGTGCATGCAAATCTCGAAACCACATGCACTGCGCAAAACTTTATCAAAGTGCTCTCACCATGTCATACTTGTTTGGCGCCACATTTAATCAGTAGTTTTTCTTTTTCTCTTTTCTCTTCCTTTGTGTGCGTTAACATTTTTTGTGTTACACTTTCTTAAAACATTTCTAGAGCTAATTTTTTTTTTCTGCTCTTCTCTTCTTTTGTTTTGTTCCCCCAAATTCATCTTTGCCTTCCCATTACACGCTCGGGCTAGCTCAGTATTTTACCCGACGGACGCTGTTTTTTCACGGGAAGCTCACTGCGGGACACGGGTTTGGACAGCCTAGTATATTTATGGGAAAAGGGGCACCAGATTGTCTGGTAGAAAGGCCCGACAGGAGAGCAATGCGACGAAATGAAGCAAAAATACGCAGAGGGCACAGTCGCAAGTTGCCGTTGCAGCGGTTAACAAGTGTGTGTTGGCCGTCTCTCGAACGCGTCCCTTGCAAGCGTCTCAGGATACCTGATACGGGCCGCCCGCGGCGTCTTGCGGGGGTGTGCGCGTATTGGGAGGGGGGGCGGGGGGGGTGGGGGGTAGCGGTTTCCGTGTGCGCCGAGAGCCGGTTTTAACGCTCTTTTGCCCCTTCTATCGCTGTGCTGTTCAGGCTCGTTCTTTGCTACTACTTAACCATTTCCACCTCCCCGTTTGTTTTTTAAGGCGAAAGCCTTTAATGTCTCATCGTTGTAAGCAGCAGTTGTCGACAGACAATGTCACGCTTTTCAGTTGGTCGAAACGGTCGTGACGTCACAGTGCGCCAATTTCAAACGGGGCCGATTGTACTTTGGCTAGTAACCATGCAACCAATTGAAGGGACCATATAGTGATGCTCCAAGTAAGTGGGACTGAGCTTAGTTAAATGCTTAATTACCCAATTAGCCTAATTAACTTCTCTAGTCAGGCCATATAAATAAATAAAACCTAGTAAAAAATTGGTCGAGCTCGGGAATCGAACCCCGGTCTTCGGAGTGCGAGACGAGCATGCTATCCACTCCGCCATGCCAGCTCGATGGTTTGGAATGAACAAAGGCACGTCTAGTGAATACGGTGTCTTCGCTCACTGCCATCCTCCTCCCTTCCCTTCCGGCGAGGTTTAGGTGTCCACCGAGATATGAGAGAGAAATACATTTCCTTTCCTCAAAAACCAATTTACGGACGAGCGAGGCGTAGAACCGAATGGGCGATGGCGTTCTATGGACTCCCTGGCAGCGTTTTCCTCTTAGAGGCGAAGCTTAACATCTTAACCACACATCAGTGACCACACTTTTGGTCAAAAAAGTGCACCCCCCTCCCCTGAATTTTGACGGGTGTCCACCGAGATATGTGAGACAGTTACTCCGTAATTTTCTTTCCTCAAATACAATTTTCATTTTCTTCATTACGGGCCATCTTCGTCTTTCTTCTTTCACTCCCACTTCCTCCGTTCCTGTACGGTGCGGTTCAGGTGTCCACCGAGATGACAGAGATTTACTGCGCCATTTCCTTTCCTCAAAAACCGTTGCGTTGAAACGGCAAGGCATCGCGCCGAACGGGTGGTGGCGTTCCGTGGACTCCCTGGCAGCGCTACAACACGCTGTCGCGTTCCACTCCTAAAGGCGAAGCTTAAGCTTAAGCTTAATTAGCAGTTAATCAGTAATCAAGCATTAATCAGGAATTAACCATTAATTAGTGATTTGTCATCACTTAGTAATTAGTCCTCAATTACATGTGACGCCACCAGTGCCACAGAAGCACTGAAAGTGGTGCGGAAAACGCTTTCGCCTCTACGCACTTTAGACATTCAAAGTGCCCCCTGAATTTTCTGGTTGTTGTTCAGCTGCTGCCCGTGTGAGACTTGTCGTGCTGCCTATTATACGGTCCCCTGCCCTCATTCTCAAGTTTGTTTAGAGGGCGGAGAATATACCTCCTCGCTTGTTCTGTGTCCTCATATTGACGAAACGGATTCATTTTAAGCCTACCCTGATGAAGGGAATACCATTCCCGAAACTGTTGGAAAAATAAACGTTAAAAGAACAGTCGCGTTTGTCGTAATACTGTACCTAAACTAGTAAACTGGGCTATTGAAACCCCTACTGAATACAATATATATATATATATATATATATATATATATATATATATATATATATATATATATATAAACGTAATTCGGTTGACACACGGTAGAAAAACAACAACTTTATTCTAACGTTTCGACCAGGGTCT
The DNA here is from genome assembly GCF_055824585.1 of Amblyomma mixtum. Taxonomy (NCBI): domain Eukaryota; kingdom Metazoa; phylum Arthropoda; class Arachnida; order Ixodida; family Ixodidae; genus Amblyomma; species Amblyomma mixtum. Next base: position 48,298,401 of record NC_143015.1, read on the forward strand.
GGCCTTCGTCAGAGTGACACTCTGACGAAGGCCATATATATATATATATATATATATATATATATATATATATATATATATATATATATATATATATATATATATATATATATATATATATAAGGAAAGAGTTGAAGTACACTTCTTAGAGAAACATTTATTTACCGACGGTTTCGGACGGTGGATCGTCCTTCATCAGGGTAAGGTTGTTACCCTGATGAAGGACGGTCCACCGTCCGAAACCGTCGGTAAATAAATGTTTCTCTAAGAAGTGTACTTCAACTCTTTCCTTATGTTACCAGCAGTCGAGCAAGTTTTTTCATCGTAGTATATATATATATATATATATACAGTTGGTAGAGCACCGGTGCGTAATTCGGAAGTCATGGGTTCGGCTGCTACCCCATGTGGTTGCATGTTTATTCTGCTTTTCTAATCAATTATCTGTAAGCGATGAAATATTCAGTAATATTCTCAGTTGATCAAAACCACAAAATAAATAAATATTTAAAAATTCGCTCTGTTCCTTGGTTTCTGTGGCTGTTGGCTACTCTCATATATATGTGCCTGTCAGATATGATGTGTTGTTGTTGCAGTATACCTGCAAAGCCCAGCTGGGCCCAAAAGTTAACTCGTCACGCTTATTGGTTGTGCGACCCTTGTACCCAACTGCAATTCAGTCCAGCAGACTTGTGTAGTAGGAGTGCTGGTTTTTTAAGCTCCCGCCATGCATGGTCACCTGGACCTGTTCAATTTGATTTCAAGGGGTTTAACGCCCCAAACAAACTTTGGCTATGGGGACGCCAAAAGGAAGAGCTGTGTACAATCTCCAGCAGCTGGATTTCTTTAACGTTTACTGATATCGTACAGTACAGGGGTCATACGGTCACATTCAAAAAGTGTAATATATCAAGATATTTCTGTTATCACCCTGTGTATGAGACAAATAAATCTTGGACCTAACTGCATTTGCAGAAACCGATCACATTAATCGCCAAAAATTTGGAAACCTGATCTAGATGCACAACTCGAATGAATCGTGCAGAAATATACACAAGCAGCACAAAACATCGTGAAAATCTTCAGCAGTGTCTTTGTGTTTTGGCCTCTATGTGCTATAGTCACTGTCACGATATCAACCACGGACTCAGTGACTGCGCTTTCAGTGAAGGCAAAGTGAAAAATTATCTGTGTGCTGTGATACGATGTAACTGCGGTCTGACAACCCACTTGAAGGTTTGCGATGTTGAGCAAAGGTTATTATTCGGTACCGCATAAGACATTGATGCCTAGGGTGTCGCCAATCTCTTATTATGTTACACAATCTTTTGTGAACAAGCCAACTAAGACTGTTTTTCACAACCTTGTCTTTACGTCTCTGCTCTAGCCTGGCTGTCTTCGTCGGAAGCCAATGTTGGGCCCGATCATACGCTCAGCTCCGATCATTACTGTAGGGGATACCGCCCTGCTGCCTGCACTCATTTCTTCACGTCATCGGAGGAAGACTCCAAGCGGTGCATCCGCTGCGAGCCGAAGGCAGCTCGCGTGCAAGTGGTAAGGAGAATGATGCAACTTTCACAGGCGCAGCCGGAGGGCCTGTTTTTTTCACTCGAGGCACGAACATTGTAAGCAATGTTGGTACATACTTTATTCCTTTTAACATCCTGTGCACAAATGTTGGGACGAATAATGGCAATGCAGAGACATAGCAAAAAATTGCCTTTTCTAATAAGTGCTGCCCATGGGGGCGCGGGAAAATCTTCCGCAAGTTTGGCTTCGCATAAAGCCCTCCCCATCGACTGCAAATCTTCAGCTCTCATTTGCTCAATGCTTACTAGCAGCCCCTAATTCACTTCCCAGAGGATGCCGTTGGTCCTACTCGAGAAACAGGTTTCCACAGGAATTGAAATATGGAGGGAGGGGGGGGGGGGGGGGGGCGTATATATTCCAGGGGGGGGGGGGAGGGGAGGTTGAGAGCAGAGGAGAAGCAGCAGCAGTTTTTATTTTTGTTTTCGTAGTTGATATTTAGCCTAAGACTAGCAGCGATTATGCCTCCAACACTTTTGACATAGGTCACGAACAATCACTTAACTTTATGCAAGAACTAAATCCGTATTTATACACAAACCTAATAAAAAGGAATACATAAAATGCGGGGAGGAACTAACTACCTCCATACAAAGCAAACACATCCTCAGGCCGTCCTGATGATTATTTTTGAGGACGTTGTGTTATCCTGAGAACGTACTCAACTTATCCTCAATAAGTCATCACATAGTATGCCCTCAGGACATCCTCAAATTTCCTCTCAGCGATGTTTTTAGTATGTTTTCACGACGGCAGATGAGTATGTAGCCCCGAGAATGTGTTTCAATATAATGCTTAGTTGTAGGCAGTGTGAGCAGAGGCTGTGAATGTTTTCTTTTCTTCCTTAATTGATCTGGGTTCTAGCAAACAGATTATGCAAAAGTTTTGCCTTGTGCAATACTGGTTCGTTACCTAGATTTGTTGGTACGTGGTACGTTCAGGAGTTGAACTCTGCCACTGTAGTGCAAAGGCCACTTGGACTAATGGCCCCAAAATCTAAAGTCCAATCCCATCATAAGCATGCAGTACACCAGAACCAGTTTAAAAGCCAAAATATCAAAATAGCTCCTGAAGGGTCACACTTTCTTCAGACACAATGGCTTCTTTCAGTATATCATTATTGGACATAATTATCTTTTAATAAACCTGCAGTTTTTAATTAATGAAGACCGAGTTCAAGGAATAAAGCTTGTTGTATCTAAGTTCAATGACACAATATATTCCTGTGTAGGACATTTGTAGGGCATTTGAGAAATTTTCATCCTCGAGTCGTCCAGCGAAGTACAAACTTAGTACATGTTCATGAGGACGCTAGGGTCATGATGCACTCAAAAAGTACTCAGAATGTTCTGTTCGGAATGAGGACATTCTGACCATTTAAGGACCTCCACGGAACGTTTGGTGTTGTCTGGGAGAAATATGCGTTATAAAAAACTACCAGTCCGACGGCACTCGTGTAAAGCAGACGTAAAAAAGGGTATAAAACGTGCACACCTGGGTAAAAGGCATAAAGGATCAACAAAACAATCGTAAACACGGTCCAGGAAGCTTTATTCATGTTTCATCTATAGTAAGACACTTGATAGGCAGCGTGCGGCTACAGCTGCTGAGACTCGCGTGGTACGTCGCGTGTTTTCTTAAGCAGCTACTCTCCTCCTGTGAAGGATCATTCGTGCCTACACACTGAATTCCGCGCCACTAGGCTAGTAAAGCTTGTACTTCTAAAACCAGTGCCTAGTTTGACGCCGCACTACATGATGTCGCAATTCTCGAGCTCCACGAAGTATTCCATTTGTGTAGCGGTGTGCAATGCTCAGACGTGCCTTTCAAGAGTAGGCGATGCTTCAGGGTTCAGCCAAGTTGAGCAAACCTTGCATCAAATTTAGATGTGGCGCTAGCTTGTCCTCCGTTGTCGTAACTACCAAAAGTTATTTTGCTAAGGCGCATGAAAAGACAGGCAACGAGTTATTATTCTTACTTTCTTGGTGCAGGTATCACTCCGGAGATCAATGTTGCTTCTTTCGACAGCTACAGCATTAACTCCGTTACTTTCAGCACTCACGCCGGCTATTTGCTGTTTTATGTGAATATTCGTTTCGCACGATCATTTGGCCAAGCAGCAAATAACCTGATTGAAGAGGAGGAATAACCGCGAACTTGGACGAGACTTGAGAACGAGATGAAGGCCGGACGAGCGGTAACTAGCTACTTCTCGTTCTTAAGTCTCGTCCAAGTTCGCGGTTATTCCTCCTCTTCAAGATGTCATTCCAACTGGCCCAAAGCTTCCCCTTGTTGAGCAAATAATCTTAATTTATACTTCTTCTGTTTCATATTGAAAAAGTGTGATTTGCACGCCCTTACTTGTTATCGCTGAACGCACTGACAGTAAACACTGGCACCATCCAGCCGTAACAGTTCAGAGCACATGGAGTTATAGGTGCAAAGGGAGGTGTACTTTTCAATGTACTCTCTTTATTAAGTCAATTTTCGCATTCGAAACAGCACAAAGCATATCGAAGAAATGAATACTTTTGAAAAAAAAAAAGACGTGGTTTTATCATTGTGTAAACAAGGATGAGTGAATGAATTTAGGAGACTCCGTAAAGCCCTATTTCGTGAAGCCTTATGTGAGGGCACCCTCTCGCCAATTGGCCGCCGTGTCAGAGTTCTCGCGCATGCGCAGACTACGATGAAGCAGGCGGCAACACTGCACTCGAGGTGACTATTGGCTGCGCTATTGGCCAAAGTCTCTCACTAGTCCATGCGGTAGCATGTAACATCCGGCACACTTTTTTTTATGCAGTTGGGATAGTGAGGACCTCTCCTAAGCTTCCTTACTCCATGGGTGTAAATTATAGTTTGCAGAGGTATGGCTTACTGACGAGACAAAGCAGTTATGCCAAACTTTGACCAGAGAACGTCGCACCGCCATGTTTTACACGCTTTCTACTAAGAAGAGAAAATTACTAACTGTTCTTTTAACGGGAAATGTCAGCCAACATGTAATTATTTCTAACAATGAATATAACACGTTATGCTTAGTTGTCAATCCTTTCATCATCATCATCATCATAATCAGCGTGACCACACCCACTTCATCACAAAGGTTTCATATCTCTCACCAATTCACCCGCTCCTCTACAAGCCGTGGCACCTTATCCCAGCAAATTTCTTAACCTCATCCACCCACCTAACTTTCCACCTCCTCTTGCTACGCTTTCCTCCTCTTGGATTTCAGTCCGTTACTCTTTTGGACCATCGGTTATCTTGCCTTGGTGTTGGATGCAATGACCAAGCTTATTTGTTCTGTTTGTTTTTGAATATGATGCCATTAACCTGCTTTTGTTCCCTCACCCACTCTGCTCTCTTCTTGTGTTTTAGGGACGTTATAGCGAAGGACTCCGGAAATTTGACCATCTGGCGTTAATGGACCCCAGGTGATCGAAATCTTCGGAGCCGTTCACTACGCCGTCCCTTAAAGCTTGAGTCGCTTTGAGACGTTGAACCCTCATAAACATTAAACCGTCTTCCAGCATTATGCCTATCATTTTACTTTTCATAACTAGGTGCATTGTATTCAAATTATGTTGAACCCTTTTCTTTAGCCTCCACGTTTGTGCCCCATTCCGATACACTGGTAATAAACAGGTGTTATATTTCTCTTGAGGGATATCGGTAAGCTGGAAGCTGCCGTTTATGATCTTAGAACCTGCCCAATTTCCGGTCTTATCTTTATAGTTAGTCAAATGTGTAGGGGAATCCCCCAAGGCGGAGTAAATTTGTAATAAGGGAGTAGTTACTCATGGCATCCACCCAAGCGCAGCCATACGGCTACAAAGGAAAGCTATACAGCTTTCTCAGAAACTTCGCAGTTAAAGAAAAATTCGTCCTGGTCCGGGGTCCGAACCCGGGACCAGCGCTTCACCGGAGCAGTCGCTCTACCAACTGAGCTAATCAGGACGGCAAGCTTATGGTAGGGCGAGAGCGAATTGATCAATAACTCGAAGTGGGAACTGTGTTTGTCAAATGTTTAGGGAAAACCCCCAAGGTGGAGTAAATTTGTAATAAGGAAGTAATTACTCATTGGCATCCACCTAAGCGCAGCCATACGGCTACAAAGGAAAGCTATACAGCTTTCTCAGAAACTTCCTAGTTTAAGAAAAATTTGTCCTGGTCTGGTCTTTATAGTTATTTCACTGCTGTGGTGTGTATCTGCGGGCACTACCTGATATAAGTAGACATTCCCTTACCACTTCCAGCGCCTCGCTACCAATCGGAAACTGCTGTCCTATTCCTAGACTGTTGAATATTATATTAGTTTTCTGGGTATTAATTTTTCAACCCACCGTTTTGGAATCCTTTCAGGGGCTATCAAATTGCACTGAGGCTGGTGCTAAGGCTTTCTGGATGAGAAGCCGCCATTGGAAAGGCTGCTCTTCGTGGTGGAGAGGGAGGTAGTGTGCTAGCATGATTAGAATGTTGCCGTGAACGGGGTAGCTGCTGTTGGTGCTGGACATGCTTAGGTGTCAGAATATTGAAAAATCATTTCTCCTGCGTGGGCTACAACTGGAATGATGGTGATGATAATGAGGTCTCTATAATCTACATAGCTCATTCATTCACTGAATTGAATATTCAATGAATTCGTGCCCCATGCTGTCTGTTGTAGAAATAGGTAAAGTAATATTTGGTGATATGTGATCATTGCTGAGATTTTTAATTACTGAATTTACTATTTGCACATTTTCTTCAAATCTGTCGGTTCCTTTCAGAGGGACTGGTGTGATACTGCTTAGCACTTTGCCAGACCAATTTTTTTACCCTGAATAGGACTCCATTTCATTTTTCTGAATTCTTGGAACGTTCTTTTTTTCTTCAACAGCCAGCAAGTTTCTGTTCTGTTTTCGTTCATTTTTGCCACTTTGTGAACTGATTTCAGCTCATTGCCGCTTCTGTATGTTGTCTGCAGGATTCTGTGTATTCCTTCTCGTCCATTAACGTTGTTCCATCAGGGTGCATAGTAGGGTGCATATGTACACTATACGTGGTGCTGGGGATCTAATATTATTCCTTTCGCCATGGTCTCTATCAGTTCTCTCTGTGCTTCCAACCTGAAGTGTCAATACATTGAAGCAATGAAAAATGCTAATTTTGCCCGCATCAGTCCGTATCTGCTGGAATCTAATTTACAGCGTAATGTCATTATTGGCAGTACGCTTTGATGGGCAAGGCATCGTCCGCTTTAAGTACACGCCGCCATCCGACTGCACGCTTTCTTACCCTATCAGAACACATGATTACCCACTCATCTTCCATCAAATTTTTGTCTTGATAACCCCTATGTTACTATGGCTGTTGCATAAGACAATGATTAACTTTTCTCTGACTAACACCTGTTGGCAGTTTCTATTCTCACACTTAATATATTGCATACATGTCTGTTTACGTCTCAACGTTTCGAGCTTCGGCCCGTCTTGTGTCTCATGTATGTATTTGTCCGCGACGCCCTTAACATCGCTCACCGTATTCTCCAGCGCAGACTCTGCGTCCTCTTTGGAAACCAAGGTTGAGAATGATCGCCGTCCGCTTCACACCTCCCAGCTTGCAGCAGTGGGCTCTTCACTGCCTGCAGCGACTTCTTCGCGTCATCTGACCGCTCCCGTACATGAATCTGCTGTGATCTAAATGTTGCTGCGGCAGAAAAGGTGAGTAGAGACCGGCTTGTTTACTTGCATACTACACTGTGTGTTGGCGCGAACTTTCAATGTGACCACTCTCGCTGTGTAATGGCGCGAATTTTTGCTTTGATGTTTCGAGGTTTTTCCTGTTTCCCAGGCATTGTCCAATGTATTAAATGTTCGTAAAATTTTCGAAGTGCACAGGAATATTAGAGTGCTTGTCTCTCAACTAAGCGTTTATGTGTGTTGGCTGCACTCTTACAACTGCTGAGAGACACAGTGCTCCACCGCATAAAATTAATATAAATTGTTCAGTAATTTGGCGAGTTCCACAGACCATACTCTCCGCGACAGCTCTGTTTCGATAGAGGTAACAGCTTGAAACATGGATGTACAATGATATTCTAGAGCACATTAACTAATATCAGGGTGCCTGCAGTAGTCCCGCCACGGTAGCTGAATGGCTTTGGCGCTCTGCTTGTTGTCTCAAGGCCCACGGGACAACGTCCCCGCTTCCTCAAGCCGGCTGTATTTTGATGGAGGTGAATTGCAATACTACCCGCGTACTGCGCAGCTTCAGTACATGTCAACAGGTGGTTCAAATTAATCGCACTTTACGGTATATCCATAGCCTTTTGTAACTTTAACCTTGATAATTTACAACAGTAGTCAGCGTGATAAACCGAAATGCGTCAATTGCATGACAAAGCTCTCTCCCATATCCCTAAAATTAACTCTTTAAAGCACCAGATGCAGCAGTTTATCCCGCACAACTACCAGATCTCATCTGCCCACCTGCTTAGTGTAGCCCGGAGCCGGCATGGGCCTGAAAACTATCTTGTTCATTCTTTCACTAGCAATGGAATGTTCATCACTACACATTGACCTGCGCACCGCAACGCATGGCATATGGTGACATCTCTAAGCAACAATGCAATGCAGCTTGTATTGTTTTCTTGTTCCAAGTAATTAGGTTGTCACCTGTAAAGCTGCAGTAGCAGCTGAATTTGTAATGAGCATGATCCGCCTTTGTAGATTAGCAGGAAGAAAAGCCTCTGCTGATTGAACTATGAGTGAAGGTGCGCCCGCGGCATTGTCACCCGCGCACTCGTCACATGGGTGCCTCGAGAAGAGGCAGCCCACTTCAGAAGCTAGAACGATGAAAAAAGTCACTGCTACGAAAAGCTGAGAACAAGGAAGAGTTCGCCCTATACAGAATATTGGGTCACTTTACCAACCTGCATCTTTATTTAAGAATGCTTCGCATGCAGCTATTGTCTCAAAACACTGGGATGTGACTTTTTACAAACAATAAGCATTCGTTCCTGTGACCTCACGCATTCATGACCAGGTGACCTTGTGAACGTAGGGGTGGCAATGTGGCCACAAAGTTTGTTGGTGATAAACTTTTACATCCGGCCATAGGAGCCAACAAACGACAACGAACAGCACGACTACAGGTTCTGCCTAGTTTAGCACATTACGTAGCCTATCATGAACACATTGCGATTTACATGCCGGCTGAATCGGTTCCGCAGGTTTCAGCGTCAAGGTGAACATATGCATAGAACACTGCCCAATCAAAACACAAAAAAAATATTAAATTGGCGCACGATCTTCGTATTTTTGTTTGGGTGTGAAATATATTGGGGTATTGAAAGTACGCTACATCTGAGGTGAGCGGAATGGTGAGTTCAAAGTCTACATATTCATAGCGCAACTGATTCGTCAAAGGCGCTTTTCTCGCGCTTCTCTTGCTTGCATGGTTGTGCAGCTTTGCCTTAGTCTAATAAGTGTCCATAAGGTCCAGCGCTTTTTTGAAATATTTAATTTGTTTGCACCGGAGAGGGAATTGGAGGTGATCTATAGGCAAGCGGTTTTATGTCTGTGCACAAAAATATAAACTAATAATATAATTGAATGCAGACATCTTCTCAACTCGAAACTTACAAGGTGGTGTTGGTACATTGGCGGTCTGTACACCTGCGATATTTTGGCACAACTCATGCAGCAGGCCTGTTCATTGAAACCATCTAGCGCAAACAGTGCTAGACTCCAGAGACATGTATGATTGTCCCTATTGGGCGGAACATTGCATGGGCACTGTATTCATAGCTCAATAATCAGTGTTGCGTGGAAAAGCTAACTTCGAGTGCCTTAGTATGTGAGCGAATAGCTCCCAAACAAAGCGGTAATCGATGGTTTACACAACGATGTAACTCAATATTTTGCAGCTAAATTTTGCAAAGATTCCAAATTCTTTGCCTTCGCCATTAGAAACGCACCTTGTATACTTGAGCAGATGCAGTTCGCCTTAAGTGACGAAATGCGCGCAGACAAAGGAGGCACTGAGGGCGAACTGCATCTGCTCAAGTATACAAGGTGCGTTTTTAATGGCCAAGGCAAAGAATTTGGAATCTTTGCAAAATTTAACTGCAAAATATTGAGCTACATCGTTGTGTAAATCACCGATTACCGCTTTGTTTGGGAGCTATCGGCCCACCTACTAATTCGCTCGAAGTTAACTTTTCTTCGCCACACTGATTATTGAGCTATGAATACAGTGCCCATGCAATGTTCCGCCCAATAGGGACAATCATACATGTCTCTCGAGTCTAGCACTGTTTCCGCTAGATGGTTTCAATGAACAAGCCTGCTGCATGAGTTGTGCCAAAATATCGCAGATGTACAGAGCGCCAATGTACCAACACCGCCTTGTAAGTTTCGAGTTGAGAAGATGTCTACATTCAATTATATTATTAGTTTATATTTTTGTGCACCGACATAAAACCGCTTGCCTATAGAGCACCTCGAATTCCCTCTGCGGTGCAAAAAAATTAAATATTCCAAAAACGCGCTGGACCTTATGGACACTTATTAGACTAAGGCAAAGCTGCACAACCATGCAAGCAAGAGAAGCGTGAGAAAAGCGCCTTTGAGGAATCAGTTGCGGTATGAATTCACTCACGTTGTGCCATAGCCTAGTGCTTCAGCGTTTCAGACAAAACTTATGACGTTGGTATATCAGCGGCGCGCAGTTCTGGGAAAGAATAACTGGAGGAAAATAAATTAATCGGCTTCTTTTACACAGATCGGAATCTAATATATATGCAGCCGAATGTGGACTCCATAAGAAACAGACTGCTGCAATAAATCTGAAGCAAAGCCTTGCATGGAACTAAATTTAATTGCTTTTTCAAAGCAAGCTTCTCTATATGCCTTCGATGGGATGCGGACATACATGCGAGGGCACATGAGGTGCCTATCGAGCTGCAAAGCTCCTTAAGATGGCACACCTCCCCGGTCTTGATAGGATACTCGGGGATGTAGCAAATGCCTGACCACATGGCTCAAGAGCAGATAGTGTGTCTGAAGAACATTTGAACAAACCTCAACACGTGCAAGCATTGTACCTGTTCTCAATCTTGGTACCAGCTTGGTATTATAACATAAGATACGTCGTGTAAATACTGTTCTAATGAGTTTTAGATGCACGGCCGTTAAAAGCCGCCAACCTATGTGGATATATCGTATGAATGCATAAGGAGCCGAATTTGACTTGCGTCTGCTGTTTTTTTTTCCCCCATGAATAGCTCGACCTCTCTTTGGTCGTCTGAGATTCTCAATGAATGCACAAGTGCTAAAGATCAGGCCTGGAGGCCTACACAGAGACTTGGAAATGTTCACTTAGCACCATATCCTGCGATATGAGTGCCGCTAGTCTTTTAGGTGTTTTAATCTGTGATTATAAGCACCTATGTTTTTTTTTGTGTAGAAGACGCCTACAAGAATATGAATAAAGTTTTCTTCGTGCCCGGTAAATATTCTCCAGGTTGCGCTCTGACGCCCTAACTTTCGGACGCGTCAGATCATCCTTTTCTGGTACCCTCCAATGTCAAAGGCGTTAGCAGTATGAAAGCCTGCTTAGAAAATTGGGCTTTTCAAGTATCCACACTTCGCTCCTGATCTGCCCCAAAAGTGACCACTGCAGTGACTTGCACGCAGGTGCTTGAAACACATTGGGTATTGGCGTGTCTATCCCTTATTTTCCCGAGACCTTTCTTAGAGTGCCGTAGGGGAGTGGTTCTAACCTGAAGTGCGGCAGATGTGATTTCTGCAGTGCCACAGCTGACTCGCGTTTTCTCCTATATTAACTCGGCTGAAGTTGCACATCTACTGCATCAGGAATCGTAGTGCAAAACTGTCTCAGACACATCTGAACATCGATCCCTCTCACTCAGCCGATCTGCTCTGATGTCGAACGTACACGGCCATCGGCGTTCCCCCTGCCCCTCGCGGTTCGCACCGTTGAGTGCTGCCTGTTCCAAACTGCCGTTTTTAGGTGGCTCTGAATGTACAATCGGCACATTCTCCTGTAGGTTTCTGACTACATCAAACCTTGAGCTATAAGTATGTACGAGATAACAGCGTGTGTGTTCAGTATAAAGTCCTCGAAAGCATTAATGCACCTAGCGTGATCAGAGAAGGTAGCGTTAGCGTTTCTTGTGTCAAGAGACCGCACATTTGGATGTCCATATTTTATGGAGTACACGTCCCTTCCAAACAGAGCTTGATCTTAGAAGAGAATGCGATAATCGACTTATCACGCGAAAGATGACTGACTCTTAGAAGCCACGTAATTATTTGCTCTTTGATGTCAGTTTTAACGAAAAATATGCAACATCTTTCTTTTTGTTTCGTTCCTGCTGCATTCTGCCTTCAAGACAATTTTTCCAAAATGTTGGCCACGTTCAGCAAGATTGGTTGTGGCTGATTTACTGATCTCTTTGGTTGTGGCCACAAGTTTCGCATTCAGCCTTTCAGATACCGACGACTAGAGCTTGCTACTGACACTAATTACGCCGTCTCCATGCTAAAATTCACTCAGGCAACAGTTAGCGCATATACCGTTTCCAAAAAGCTACCAAAATTGTGCAGTAGGTATGTGCAGATACTTAATCTCACTTATGACTACTTAGCCGTCTCAGCCTTAGATTTTTTTTATTTTTTCCTACTGTTGTGTAATGAAATAGCTTATATGGTTCCCTGTACTTATGGATGACTAACTAATATATTAACAAAAGCCTAACCATGTTACTTGATGAAATGAACGGCGGCGCAACAAGGACCGTAATAAGAAAAGGGACACCACATGCGCACACTACCAACTGTACACTACCAAACTGGTAGTGTGCATATGTGGTGTCCCCTTTCTTGTCAGTGTCCTTGCTGCGCCGCCGTTCATTTCATCATACACCATTCTCCCCTCAGGCCAATCTTCTATGTTGCTTGACATTGATAATACATTAACAAAAGCCTCACCATGTTACTTTACGTTGTTAAAAATGTGTAATCCACCTCTGCTCTGCCTTAAGAAAAGTGAGACCAGTGTTTGTAAGTAAATGAATAAGCAGCTGATATCATTCAAAATTTATTATCGAGAACTAACATTTAGTGCCTCATAATTATCTTTATTATACTGTATTCTATAATAATATATATTAAACTTGTTGGTTTTAATAGATGAGAGCTACACGCATGTGTGCAAGTACTTGGCTAGTTTGAGCAATTATCATCCTTGTGGTGCCCAGTAATGCAGAGACTGAGAACATTTTCATGAGGGGTGTTCGTTAGTAGTTTCACTGGAACATAGTGATCTATCCCGAATGCACCAATTATGTCGGTTTCGAAATGAGTATTTGTGCATCATTTCAGGATGTCCTTTGGAGGAAGCAGACGAAGAAAAACTTTATTCGTCTGCAAGGGCTGAGAGTTGGAGAGTTGTTGATAGCACTAGGTGTCCAGAAGCCGCTGACTCTTGGCAACCTTTTTGACCTACTTGACGGCCCAGAATTGTACCACTTGGGTCAGAGCTGAGCAGCACTTCCTTGGGACAGTGTTCTCTGTAATTGAGTTAAATTACCAGCAGCCAGTCTCACTTTTGTCACTCATCTGGACATAGGTGTACCTTTGTCGCTCACATACTCAGTTTCACTTACAGTGTTAAGTCACATTGGGTTACTTTCTCAAACACTGCCTTAAAGTTCAAATACTGCTTTGAATTTTCAGATATAATGGCATTGAACACTCTTAAATTCTGCCGCACAAACCTACAAACCACGAAGTCAGTGCACATTTCCACGGAATTAGCGTCCGCACTCAGCTTTTTTTCGTGTGATTCGCGCAGCTCAACTCTTCAGTGCTGTCGAATGTTTTTTTTTCTATATTTTGCATTTGCAGCTGTCCTGCAGTAAAAGGGAGCTCCTGCTTCTCACCCTGTCAACGCACAGTGGCCTGATGGAGGACATGGGACAATACACGAGCATGGCAGTGACTAGGAAAGATAAACAAATAGAAGTGCCTGCAAACCACTGCCAGCGTAGACTAGCCATCCTCCTGTAGCAACAACGACCGGGTTTTCCACCTCTGCTGCGTACCTGAGGCACCATGAGAGAAAACAAATAAATTGATAGAACGAAATTTGTGAGCATGAAGTAAATGTTCAATGAGAGGAAATGTACACGTACATTTATCCTCTCTCCTCCTGGTTTGGAAAAACGCTATCTTTTGCTATCTATCAAACTCTCAGTTTGTGAAATGAATTTCGGACACATTTGATGGGAGATTCATAAAATAGTTCTGTATCAAAGTGTAGAAATTACTTGTGGTGATCTTTTTTTACAATTTCTGCAATTCTCTAGACGAGCACTGTTCACAATCTTTTTAAGGTTGTGAATTACGATCATGTGATTACGTGGTGTGTGATTGTGGTTACATGAGAGATTGCGGCAATACCGCTATTTTTTGGTTCCCTTTAATTTGTTGAGTCAAAGCATTCCGACATAATCCAATTTTCTTCAACTTGTGCGTCTTTAGCGTGGCTGAAATGAGAAGATATGAAGTTTAGTTGGTTGGTAAGTTGGTCGGTTGCAATATAGGGTGCAACATTCCATGGTGACTCGGGCTATCGGGGACGCCGCTGTGTAGGGCTCTGGATCTTTTCGAACGCCCGGTTTTCCCGGGGCACTTCAACATTGAGTTGAAGTTGAGGGTTGCAGTGCCAACTTGCCCAACTAATTTGTGCCATTCTTTCTCTTTGCGAAGAATGCAACGGTGTTCCCTCCTCCACCTTCTCCATTTTTGATGCCATTCACTTCAAGATCGCTTCTGAAACTTGCTTATAGTTTCTTTTGTTTTGTTCTGCAACTAATGTAACAAACTCACCACTCCTTTCTGTAGTGCCTACGGGGCGTACATTTATGCACAATAAATAAATAAATTACACGTACTGACACCGCGCAGTACGCGACCCTCTGACATTTCGCTTTCATTGTATTGGGACCGCTTCGTTGAGTTCCAAGTCGCCTCTTTCTTGTCAGCAGCCGCGCACCATAACCACTGAGCCACCGCTGTGACAGAAGATATCAAGGGTAACCAGCTTGTGCACATCTGTTCAACCTAAGAAGCCACCAGCAAAAATGATTGAAGTTTGGCTCATCTAAGCGTAATTTAGCGACATCGTTCCGACGACGTAGACGGCTCTGGCTAACTCGCTCCGTCCATTGAGAGAACTGCAGTGTGAATTTTACGAGAGCGACGTGGGGCTCCTTTTTCTAGCAAGCGGTGAGACACGTGGTTAGTCACGTGGCCACAGCTTCCAAGGCGGCGGTCGACGCAGCGGTCAGCACTGCGGAGGCGCGCAGTTGAAGATGCGGCGAGTGACGTGGTATGTCGCGTGGCTGCCTCACCACCACCGCTCCTCCACTTGAAGGTCAAACTGCGGCGCCGATGGCATTGCCTTGACTAGGCCATAAAGCTTGTGAGTTGAAGACCGTTCCTTCCATTCCAATCAGCAGGTTCAAAATTTATAAAGCGAGCCATAGCCACTTTCTATTTTTACAGCGGTCTCAAAAAATCTTGTCGACGCTGTATCCAAATAAATTGCGAAAAAATAATGCAAATGATCGCCACAAATATTTTGTATATTGCTGTTTAAAGCGTCCAAAGCAGCATAATCATAATAAATTTGAAGTAAGGCACAATGATCGAACTCAAGAAATAAAAACAAAAACAAACAGTAGAACGAAATACAAAATAAACAAAAACAAACCCCTAAAAAGGTGTTCAGTCGCAATAAAGTGAATATCAATTTTCCCAGTTCTGAAACGCTGCCTTTGATATGCAACCGCGTCAGCCTTCGTTCAATGCCGGGAGGAATCAGTAAAAAGGTCACGAAAAGCACTTCGTTCCACGTGAAAAAAAAAGTAATTCCCGAAATTCCCCCAAGGTATGAATTAAAATACATTGGGCAGCCTTGCAAGTGCCTAAATGACTTTTTGCGGGATAATAAAAATGCCGTAACGAATCGCGTGAAAAGGCATCTAGCCGCCCTTTCCAAAATATGCTGCAAGTGTCATCCAGATTTAAAATACTGTGACGTCGTAGGTTCGCATGCTGATGAGCTCAGTAGGAAAGTGATTCAGGCCAACAACATGTTAATTATATAGGCATGTGTCAGTGCTCCATCAATGTTTTTATGCGACAAAAAAATGTTTTTTTAAGCGAATAGGTGAACCCTTTGTGACGATATATTGTTTCATTATTCCTTTTTTCCGTCTTTCCTATCATTTTTTTCAAAACTCTTTCTTCTCAGTCGCACAACATGCAAATAAAAGTGAAACTCTGCAATAAATCGTCAGTTGTAGGTCAGCGCTCCTGTGAACGTCTCATCTCTGCCTTCCGCTCTTGTTCGCGAGGTTTTTAGTATGACATCCTTGCTTATTCGACTTTCATTGCTTACTTTATGGACTAAGGTAGTTGCGCATTCCATATGCATATCTTCGAGTATATATACATAAGGCTCATGTACACCCTGATAGCATATTATGTGCATGACTATCCAGGTTCCGGCGCAGGCACGTTCTTTATTGTGATGAAGCAGGCTATATAGGGGTTGAATACATTTGTCAAGGTTTAAGGTGGCAGAGTGGCAAGCCTATGAAAGAAGACAAGGTTGAAGACGCTGAGGATGGGAATTAGGGTAGTTTGGTGTTAGATAAGGAAGAAGAGGACGAAGACTACGATGGAAAGAAAGGAGATCAAGTGCGTTTGTTTAATTGGCTAATAAATGAGAATAAAAGATTTGCTAAATATGATAAAAAATCGGACAGGAGAAAAAAGTAACAAAATCGCTTAGAAGAAAAGGTTCAAGCAAGGGGTATAAAAGAAAATAGATGTGTACTACGGGGAGAGCATTCTATGCGTCAACGGCGTTGTTTGGCTGTCATCTGATCTGGTCGCTTGTTCTTTGGGCGCCTTCAACAAGGTGTGAAAAACATGCGCTACAAGGGCTCAGCGTGAACGCCCCTTGGACGCCGAGTAGGCCAGCTGGTGTTACCATTATTTATTTATGTACTTAATTTATTTATTTACATATACTGCGATCGTGTGCAGATCATAGCAGGGTGGGACAAAACAAAATACAAGCATATAAACACACTCAAATTCATAACATTTGCAGGCACTTTTCAAACAGCAGTAAACAATTATGACTAACAGTCTCGCTATTGTGTTTGTTCCAGTCAGTAATTGTCCTCGGAAAAAAAAAGAATATTTAAAGCAGTTAGCTCGCGTGTTCAAATGGGTTATGCTAGTGCATGCCTTTGTCTCGTGTTATAACCTGAGGAGTAAAAAAATAATTAGAAGTATCAACTTTATAACGTCCTTTTATAAGCTGGAAGAAAAATTTTAATCGACAAACACGATTGCGCTCAACGACGGGGGGTGACCCACTTCGCCTCACGAGCTCCCTTACAGATGCACGGCCATAACAGTTACAACAAATCTAGTTGCTTTATGCTGCATTCGCTCTACTTTCTGAATGTTTGTTAACGTGAAATGGTCCCAAATGATTACGGCATAGTCTAGTAACGGACGGATGAGGGAATTTTACGCCAATAGACGAACACTAGGTGGAGATGACTTTAGTGAGCGCCTCAAGAAAAAGTGTCTCCGCATTGAGTTTGTTACCACAGCGTGTATGTGTTTTGACCATGAAAGCTTGTTAGCAATACATAGGCCCAAATATTTGTACTCTGTCACCTCTAACAATTATATGCTGCTAGTACCGTACACAAAATGAAGAGGCATTTTCTTGTGTGTAATTTTTATGAAGACGGTTTTTTCAAAATTATTACACATCTGTCATTTGTTTTACCACACAACCACCTTCGCTAGATCATTATTTGACCTGGTCGTCAACTGAAGACACCACTTGATACAGAATACAGTCATCCGCGTACAGCTTCACACGGACTGAAAGATCTGCCACAATGTCATTAATAAACAAAAGAAGTAAGAGTGGTCCCAAAACAGATCCCTGGGGGACGCTAGACATAACCAGGACACTGCTAGAAGAAATATTGTTTAGAGCGACGAATTGATACCTGTTCTAGAGATAGGCTGTAATCTAAGTAAGTATCCTGTCGTGTTTATTTTAATAACTTAATTTACGAATTGGTGTATCATGTGACACATTATCAATTGCTTTGCGGAAATCCATGAATATTGCGTCTTTTGCTTTCTCAGGTTAATCGACTGAGCAAAGTCATGCACAGTTTCAACTAACTGTGTACGTGTAGAAACCCCACGCCTGAAACCATGCTGAAAATCGGTAAGTACTTTGTGCTCTTCCCAAAAACCTATTATACGTTTATGAATTATATGTTATAAAATTGTACATGATGTCGACGTTACCGATATGGGTCAGTAATTCTCGATGTGTGCTTTTTTTACGGGTTTGTCCAGAGGTTTAATCGCGGCTGTCCTCCAGTCATTCGGTAAAGAACAGTCATGTAAAGATGTATTGAATATTACTGTCAACTACTTTGCGCACCACTCCGCATAGCGCTTCAAAAAAGTGTTTGGTATGTTATCGGGACCTGGTGATTTTTTGACATCAAGGTTCAAAAGCAAGTTACAAACACCAGTGTCCTTGCAACGTGGGCAACGACCCGTCGGTCCCTGGAGTTGTGTGACGTAGCCGGCGTATATTAGCACTACTACTACCCAACACACCATCAACACCCGTGCCAGGTACCTCCAATCCCACTCCGCGCGACACACCATGTCGAAGTTTGAGTAATGTACGTTGCATCGGGGACGGTTTTATGAGACTTCGTTCTTTTGTATAGGTTTGTCTTCATGTTAGGGCTGAGCGTTTACCATGACTATCTAGGTGTAGCATTGGAATTTTGTTCCTTTCTTTTGTGTGTCTTCTATCTGTGTTTGCTATGCGTCCCGCATAAATGTTTCTTTTAGTGCCCCATCAGCTGGAGGCGTATTCTGAGCTTGTGTCGTAGTCAAAAGCGTCAAAATCTCCCACAGCAACCACACCTGATCGGTCGAAACGGCGGAAGCGGATGTCGGTTCGGTTGCGACTGTCAGCGGCGGCAGGATGTCACTGCTTTGCGGTTTCCGCCGCGAAACTTCCAGCGGCGAGAAATGGAACGCGACCAGTGCGACAAAAAAAAAAATTCAGCCACAATTTTAGTCGCGCTTCAGAGTCCACTCTAAACGGGTATTATCAAAGTTGGTTTACTTACCCATTCGGCTAGACAAATGGAGACCATAGTTCAGATACTCTTTCATTGCTCTTTTCTGACCGTAAAGGCAGGAAGTGTACTTAAAAGAAGTACTTAAAGGAAGAAAATAGTGCACACAACTACGCATGGATTTGCACAAGCTGAGGGCGACCGCTACAGCTACCGATCGCCTATGGAAAATAAAAGGCAGTTTTCTTGTTCGCACAACTAAGAGTTTTGTATTTATCTTGAGAGGAAAACCAAACGGAGAGGAAAATTTATGGCATGCACTCACTCCCTACACAATGCGCGCTCCCTGCCATTCTGAATCATCAAGACGCCGTGACGACTTTCCGTCTGCAAAATCGCTGAATGTAAGTTGCTGCTTTGATCAGACGGTTGCGAAACGGTATTTTATATTTTTCATTCCTTTTATGCAGGCACTGCTAGAACCAGAAGATGCTGCTGTTAGGTATTTCAGCTTTCTGCAGCAAATAATTAAAGGGGTTCAGCTAAAAAAACTGGTGTATTTCTCTGGCGACTTCGCAGACGACGTTTTTATAGGACTGCCATGGTGCGAAGTGCACACATGCCAACACGGCGCCTGAAAACAAAGTTGCGAGCTAACTCGCGAGCTCTCTGCGAAGCCACAGCACCGTGGCTATCGAGAACAGTAAGGAAGGCCGTAAAACACCACTTCTGGCTTGTCAAGCGCGTCGGTGTAGCAGCGCATCGCTGGCGACCACCCATACGTGCACATGAGTGGCAAGGGGCCCTCCCAACAAAAGGAGAGCTCCCAGGAGCCATGTAAGTGGATCCGCCCCCAACATCTCTAATATTGACAATAAATGTGTGCACCACCACGACTTCTAAAGCTAATAGAGAGCTCTAGAATAAGAAATGCACTTTTGCGCCTACTAAACGCAAGCATTTTGTGGGACATTGTGCTTTATCTTGCATCATTCAACGTACGGCGACGAGATACCTCCCTTGATGAAGGCGCCCTCCGGTTTGTATGAAGAGAACACACCGGTGCTTCTTTGGAATAATTAATGACAGAGAAAAGCTAAAAAGACGTTAAATGAGAAATGAGTAAACTAAAAATTCAGTTCACTGTACCGACGAGCGATTTCAGTACCAACCTTGGCAAACCACAGGCGAACGACCACGGAGCAGTCTACACTGCGGCTTGTGTCAAAGATAGCTAGAACATTCATGAGTCAAATTTTCCTAAATGAAATGGCATACAAATTATGAAGACCTTTGTTGTAAATAAAAGATTGAAAAAATGCACCGAATGCCAAGAAGTGAACCTGAAAAATTGAATTTTTTTAGGTACCTTCCCAGCTCTACATTGAGAACAATGTAGACTACCCAGGAAATGTTCCATGTGGTGATCGAAGATTCGTGGAGTAAAATATAAATCTCCGTTGCAGTAAAGAAGTAGAAAGCAAATAACGAACAGAGCCATCATCTTGATAGCGATGGACAGAAAAATGGAGTTTCTCATTCTCTCGCTTAAAAGCAGACATGCAACTTTTATCTTGACGATTACTGACGTTTCTAGTGTAACCATACAGGGCTGATCAGAACAGGGTTGGGCTCAGGACAGGACACTGGTATGTTCTTGTAGGAAATAAAAACCTTGTTAAGAAACTCCACGCTTCAATGTTTCGGACTGTGTATGATATAGGTAGCACACCTCTCAAATTTAATGAATACATAACGTAAGGGAATCGTGCAGCAAAATGTGAAGACGGCAGAGGAAGCTTAAAGAACGGAATATGCCTAAAAGTGTGAAAGAGCGAATATATATGGGGAATAAAAATATTTCGCACTCAGACGAAGAAAATAATGCACACTGCTTAAAAAAGGGGCTTTAGTCCAGCAATCAAGCAATTGGCTTTGATTATGATAACCAAAATAAAATATGTTTGCACCGTGTGTCACTTGCATTGTTAATTTTCTGCGCTTAAACTTTCGCGTCATCCGCCAACACCTGCCTAAAATCTTAGTGCATTATCTGCATAGCCCTCGATCTTTAGCATCATCATAAGCGTTTTGTTTGCAATTCACAATTTGAATGTCGCGTTAATATCATACTGCACTGCAGTATTATCGGCACAGCCTGGGAGAGATGCCGAATTTGAATGGAAAAGACAGAATCAGTTGGTTCCATTCATGCTGTTTCGCACAGATTTCACATTCACACACATTTTACTCACATTTCGATTTCTGCTTGTCTTTTTCTCTCTTATCCAGCACTACGTCAGCCCGTGGTGGAGGTGTTGGTTTACATACTAGACAGAAACTACCTCAGTAAAATCCTATATAGACATTAAGTAATATATGATTGAATTATTTTTTTTCACGGTGTCTACAAGCACGGTAGTAGACATAATAAGTCGATTGCCTATTTAACTTTACAAAATTTCTCTGCAGAAAACGAGGACAGTTCAGCGCCAGCATCATTGGGCAGGGCAGCAGCAGCGGCATGCGGATGCTTTATCCGTTCCTCTATCTTGTGCAGGTAAGAAAACATTATTGCAATTGGCTTCGCTCAAATAATCCGTTTCTTCTTGTACCGCCGTGCTCTACGCAGCTATGTCTTTTACTGTGTGATCTGGCAATGCACGTGGTGGAATTGCTGTTGTTGGCCGGGGACATCGAGGTGAACCCCCGTCCAGATCTCGCCCAGATTTCCAAGCAGCTAGAGGCGATTGCAGGAGACATAAAAAACATCAAAGAGGAACTACTAGCATCAATTGAAGCTAAATGGGAAAACATGGCTGCCCTTGGCAGAAAAATATTGTACTGCATATACCAGGTCGCGAACATGCAAAAAGTCGTTGCCGCGTTTGAACTAAAACTGGATGGCTTGGAACACTGAGCGAGGTTGAGTAACCTTTTAGTATACGGTATTACAGAAGATCCTGATAAAAACAACAAGTCCTTAGAGCACATTTTTAATGAAAACATAGCCAGGGATATCCTTAAAATTCAACCTATCGCCATTGAACGCAAACATAGTTTGGGAAACTCTTCAGCTGAAAAAATTAGGCCTCTAATACTAAAACTTCTTGACTATTGTGAAAACACTCTTGTGCTAAAAAACTGTAGTAAACTTAAAGATACTGAATATGCGATCAGTGAAGATTTCTCAGCCCGAGTACGCGACATAAGGAAAAAGCGGTGGACTAGCGCGAAAGCAACGAAAGATTCCGGGGCAAAGGTTGCACTAGTGTTCGATGAAATACGCATAAACCGTGAAATGTTCTAATGGGATGATGAAAGCAACTGCCGAGTACCGGTATAGACACATACAAACGCGACAACTAACCCGTGTCCTGAGACAAACGCGAGTACAAGCCAAAACAACAAGCATGGCAAAGCACCAAACCTACGCCCCCGCCATCCCACCAAACGAAACAAGTAACCTTTGCACATGTAAATGTGCGAAGTATTCTCAATAAACTGAGTGACTAGAATCTCTTCTGATCGGCCTCCAACCTGACTTCATAGCGATTACAGAAACTTGGATTACTGGTGATATCAATGACAAAGTAATCGCCCCACAAAACTATGCTATTGTGTTCAAAGACAGGTTAACACGTGGAGGAGGTGCGGCTGTACTAATAAATAAAAAATAACTCTTCGCAATCTTACCAGAAGTTGAGCGTGACGAGGCATTCTTTTGTAAGTTGATATTTGGAGCGAACACTGCCCCTGTTGATTGTGTTTACCACGTCCCTTCGGCAAATCAGCCCGCAATGGACTCGCTGTATGACTATATGCAACAACATGCTCAAAAATCTACACTGATCCTTCTTGGGGACTTCGACCTACCAGATATAGATTGGCAAAGCATGTCGTATCGCTCCCTGTGTTCCCAAACACTTTTTGATATTATGCTTAGTTTGGACCTGTTCCAAGTTATCAACGATCTCACACGTGTTCAATGTAGTGCATCTAACATTCTTGACCTCATCTTTCTCAGCAATCACATTGCGATCGATCAAACCAACTTAGCAGTCTTCGATGGGATATCGGATCATAACCTAACATTGTGCACCGCCCCCATTAAAGTAACAGCAGTTCGTACTATCTCAAAAACTACTTACCCAGATTTCACAAACGCTGATGATTGAAGCATACTTAATTACCTAATTTTGGAGCGTGAGTTGTTTGAACAACTCGCTAATTTTCAAGGTACAAATATAGATACCCTATGGGAAAGCTTCAAGGCCATTGTATCGCGCTGCATAAAACTTTGTACAATTGAAAACCAAACGAATAATTATACTTAATCCCTGGATAACACGTAATCTCATTCATGGGAAACGCAAAGTAAAAAGACTAAACAAATCACTCAAAATGACTCTCAAGTAAAACATAAGCTGACGAACGCCATACGTGAAAAGAAAGCAAAAATTAAGGCATCGGAAACAAATTACTTCTCAATTACGCTCGCGAATTCTTAAAACATTCCCTTGGAAAATTTTGGAAATACCTCTTCCTCAAAACGCAAAAACACACCTTCAGTTTGCAAGGACAAATCAAAACTTTGAAAATTCCTTAAATACATACTTCCAATCTGTGTTCACAGATGATGATGGCCGCACATCGGAGATTATTCACCGCGATCAGACTACACTGGAAAGGACAACAACAATAACAATAGGTACAAAAAGCAAAGATCGCGAAGCAAAGAAGCGGCGAGGACTGGCGACGACAGCAGCCGCGATGGCAGCAGCGGCGACGGTAGCAGCGGTGACCGCAGCGGCGGCGACGGCAGAAGCGGCGGAAGCAATGGCGACGGCGGCGGCGTCAAATGGCCGAGTCTGCCCTCGGGTCGCCGGACGGAGTGATCCTGCCAAAGGTCAAGCTCTTGCTGTTAACTGAAAGATGGTTTCGTCCCCGACAGAGGTAATGCGTTTCGGACATCCGGCGGGGGAGTGCGAGGATGCTCAGTCATCTGCTGGGAGACTGCGGAGGCAACGAACAGAATACTTACCGCAGTGGTCAAATTGACATATCGTGTTTCATAAGTGAGTCTCTAACCCTTTCCATGGACCTAGCTTCGCGAGAGCGAGGGAGCATCAGCACTGCCCCCTGCCGTGCGGGATACACCAGTGTCCACAACTGCCCTGCTGATTGAATGTCATTCTCCGAAGTTTATTCCCGGTCTGGGATCTGGGGAATACGAAGCGTATTCAACGGGATGCTGTTTTGTGACCGAACCCTTCTTTCTAGATTGTAAATATGTACAAATAAACCAGCTGTACAGTTCCGCCCATACTGGAGTTCGACAGCGTCCTTCGGAGCCGGCGTGCCAGGAAAGGGCATGCCCTTAAGCCGATGTGTTAGCTTCTTCACAAGGATGTTATTGAAACCGGGAGATTTCTGAGTTAACTTATCGATGCCTTTAGTTTTCTCTCAACATTATTTTATTTCTGATAACTGTTTTAAAATTTTTTATTCAACCCAGACACCTTTGTTTCCACGATTTTCGTTCGGATTTTTTCATGACCTCGCCAAATTCATGATTTGTTTATTTTTCACAAATTTGTCTATTTAAATTGTAGCTGCAACGCGAAATAGAACACCGAAGCAGAGACGACAAAACTGAAAACTGCGGCGGTCCCTCAGTGGTCAAGCTCGCGCGCGAGAGCCAACTAACTTCTTCCTCTTCTAGAGCATGCACTACTTCTGTCTCTTCGAATGCATGTATCACTGACCCCCTCTTCTGCAGCATCGACACGATGCGGCTAGGAGAGAAAAGTCAGCGAAAGGGTAGAACACAGCTGCAGTGAACCGCAGTTCAGGCAGGTAGCCGGTCGTGGTAAGGCTTCACGCGAACAACGTGTACGACTTCAGTTCCGTGGGACCGGCGCGATGAACAAGCTGTCGGGGCGGGAGCAACTGCATAAGTCACATCACTGATGCGGCGCACTACTTCGTAAGAGCCGAAGTATCGGCGCAGCAGCTTTTCAGAGAGCCCGCGGCGACGAACAGGTATCCAAATCCACACACGGTCGCCGGGCGCATAACTGACGAAACGGCGCCCAAAGTTGTACCTAGCGACGTCCGTCTCCTGCTGACGGTGGATTCGCAGGCGGGCCAGTTGACGCGGTTCCTCAGCACGCTGAACGAAGGTATCTACGTCGAGGTCAGCGTCAGAGTCGCAGTAGGGGTCGACGGGCAACATAGCATCCAACAGAGTGGTCACCTGGCGACCGAACACAAGTTGAAAGGGGTCAGTCGGGTTGTTTCCTGCAGGGCGGTGTTGTACGCAAACGTTACGTATGGCAGAATGGTGTCCCAAGTTCGATGCTCGACGTCAACGTACATTGATAGCATGTCGGCTAGCGTGAAGTTGAGTCGCTCTACCAACCCGTTTGTCTGCGGGTGATACGCCGTAGCACGTCGATGGCTCGTGTGCGTCAGAGTCATCACGGACTGGATTAAGCACGCCGTGAAAGCAGTTCCCAGGTCAGTAACAACAACGACGTGTGCTCCATGACGCAAGACAATGTTGTGGACGAAGAACTGCGCCACTTCAGAAGCAGTGCCTTTGGCAAGAGACGTGGTCTGAGCGCACCGTGTGAGGTAGTCAGTCGCAACAACTATCCAACGCTTTCCAGACGACGACTTCGGAAATAGACCAAGGAGGTCCATGCCCACTTGATGGAAAGGGGTCTTCGGTCGAACGACGAGGTGATGAAATCCGGCTGGTTTCAATGGAGGAGTGCTCCGGCGTTGTCATTCACGGCATGTTTTTACGCAGGCCCACACCGATGGGTGTAACCTGGGCCAATAATACTTTTGTCTAATCCGCGCGAGTGTACGGCTGACTCCAAGGTTGCCGGCGGATGGTGCATCATGACAGGCACTCAAGATCTCAGACCGCAGCTGTGATGGTACGACAAGAAGGAACACTTATTAGCTGTTGGCAAAGTTGCGCTTGTAGAAAACACCAGACCGTAAAGTGACGGTGCGAAGCCCTCGAAGAAAAACACGAGGAATGGGAGCTTTACTGCCTTCGCGGTAATCGATGAGCGGCGCCAACTCCGAGTCCGCCCTCTGAAGCTGCGCCATTTGGGTGGTACTAACAGAGCCCAGGAAAGGAAAATCGTCGGTGGTTTCTTCGGTATTGATTGGGGTAGGCGCGCGCGACTGACAATCCGCATCCTGACGCTTACGGCCAGACTTGTAAACAACGGTTAAGTCGTATTCTTGCAAGCGTAAGCTCCATCTAGCCAAGCGTCCTGAGGGGTCTTTGAGGCTCGCCAGCCAGCATAAGGAGTGGTGGTCGCTTACCACACGGAAGGGTCGTCCGTAAAGGTACGGTCGGAACTTGCAGATGGCCCATATCACTGCAAGACATTCTTTCTCCGTCGTGGAATAATTGGTCTCGGAGCGCGTAAGTGTTCGACTAGCATAACTGATGACTCGTTCTGCACCGTCTTGCCACTGGTCCAGTACTGCACCAAGGCCAACATTGCTGGCGTCAGTGTGGATGTCCGTGGCAGCATGCTCGTCGAAATGGCCGAGTATCGGAGTGCTTTGCAGACGGCTGCGAAGCTCGACGAATGCAGCCTCTTCGTCGGTCCCCCACAGGAAGGGCGTGTCGTCACGGGTCAGTGCGTTCAGCGGTTCCGCGATTTTCGAGAAATCTTGGATAAAGCGCCTATAATAGGAGCAGAGGCCCAAAAACCGGCGAATGGCCTTCTTGTCAGTTGGCCGTTGAAACCCTGAGACGGCAGCGGTCTTGTCAGGGTCCGGGCGAACACCTTGTGCGCTGACAACGTCACCAAGAAAGCGAAGTTCCTCAAAGCCAAAATGGCATTTCTCGGCTTTGATGGTGAGTTGCGCGGATTTGAGCGCTTGTAGCACAATGCGCAACCTCTCCAAGTGTTGGTCAAAGGTGGCCGAAAATATAACGACATCGGTTAGGTACACCAGGCAGGACTGTCATTTCAAGCCAAAGAGAGCAATGTCCATCATACGTTGGAACGTGGCCGGTGCTGCGCACAGACCGAATGGAAGCACTTTAAACTCATAGAAGCCGTCAGGAGTCACGAAAGCCGTCTTCTCCCGGTCTCTCTCGCCCACTTCGATTTGCCAGTATCCGCTTTTACGATCTAATGACGAGAAGTATCGGGCATTCCGCAATCGGTCAAGTGCGTCATCTATCCTGGGCAGCGGGTAAACGTCCTTTTTGGTCACGTTGTTAAGTTTCCTGTAGTCCACGCAGAAACGCAGAGTATTGTCCTTTTTTTTTTACAAGAACCACAGGCGATGCCCACGGACTGGTGGACGGCTGAATGACATCGTCTGCAAGCATCTCGGCAACCTGATTCTGAATGGCTTCTCTCTCCACCGGGGAAACACGATATGGGCGCTGGCAGACCGGTCGCGTAGTCTAATCAGTGATGATACGATGCTTGGCGAGTGGAGTTCGGCCGTCCTTCGAGCACGTAGCGAAACAGTCCGCAAAGTCTGCCAAGAGGTCCGGCAGAAGATCACTCTGAACCGACGGCAGGGCAGTATTTATTCTGACTGACTGAAGAACGTGATGTGGGCCAGCATACACCGGAGTGGGTCCTCCCACGCTGCACAAACCTGGAACCTCAGCAACGTCGTGGAGGAAGGCAATAGTCATGCCTTTGGCCAGGTGCTGATATTCGTTGGCAAAGTTAGTCGCGAGGACGTGGGTGCGGCCGTCACGTAGTTGGACGAGACCTCTTGCAACGGCAAGTCCCCGCTTAAGCAGCAGTGGACTGTGGCTGTCCGCTAGGCCCTCGTAGTCGTGAAAGAGGTCATTCCGCACGAGCACCAGAACACTGCACCGCGGCGGCACCATAACGTCGTCCTTGACAATGCGCAGAGCGTTGCTGCAGGGATCGCGGGAGTCAAAGCGCGCCACGGCCTGTTTGGTCGAGAACGTGACACGTGCCTCCTGAAAGTCAATCACAGCGCCGTTCGACTGCAGGAAAAGTCGATCCCCAGAATCAAGTCTCTGGAACACTTTTGGAGTAGGAAAAATTCACCAACGTACGTGAAACCACTAATCCCAACTCTAGCCGTGCACTTGCCCACAGGGGAAATAAGTGGCCACCAGCGGTGCGAATTGGGGGCCCCCGTCCACGGTGTCAGAACCTTCTTAAGTTCTCCAGCAAAGACACGGCTCATAACAGAATAATCAGCACCGGTATCGAGCCGCGCGGTAATCTCAGTGCCAACAATTGTCACACGCAAACGGATGCAGCGTATATGATACTGTCGCTGCCTCTTTCTGTCGAGGTATCGTCGGCTGGAGGGTTTCGCGATCGAGGATCTTGGCGCGTCCTGACGTCAGCGGCCTTGCCTCCAGAGGTCGCTGGTGTTAGTTTTCCCGACGCGGACTCGGCGAGCGACGGCCAGCAGAGCTACTCTGGCGGCCAGGGCTGGAAGAGCGATAACGGAGAGGCGAAGGGGATGGGACTCGCGCCTTCCAGAGTAGGCAGGGTTCTGGCGTGCCCAGAGATGCTGCGCAATCCCATGCGGTCGTTCGCCGTTCTGAGGGCAGGGTGCGTCGGGATGGTAGCGGCGAAGGCCCACTTGGCGGTACGGACACGCTCGGTAGAGGTGACCGGGCTCCCCACAGTGGTAGCAGAGAGGCCTGCGGTCCGGTGTACGCCACGAATCCGACTTGCGAGGGCGTGGCCCAGCTGCAGCAGTTGCGGTTGAGGAATATGCGGCGATGTTACACACAGGGGTCGTCGGGGTCATACCGTAGCCAGGCATGTTTGCGTGACACGTGCCGATGTTGCTCACGCCAGGCGTTGGGGTAATGGGACCGTAGCCTGTCGTGCGACGTACAATGGATGCGTACGTGGGTCTCTCATCGAACCGGGGCGGCGCTTCGGAGACAGGAGGTGCCTGCGCAGCCTGTCGCACCTCGTTCCTGACGACTTTATTTATTTTTTTCGTTATTTGTTCCTCAGACAGTGTCTAAGAGAAAGCCAAGGCTAAAGGCCTGACGAGGCTTTGGCCCCTTGTACAAATTTTTGCAGCAACGAACAGAACTCAGGCATAATACTTCGGCCAATAGCAGAGAAAAAAAATGTAAACAATTCTTTAAAAGGCAAAACTTTACCGTCCTGTACATCAGTTTCAAACGATCCAAAGTTGTAAGAAAACGCGGATTCTGTAAACATATCCAGGTTTGCATACAAAGGGCACAGGCAATAGGAAATATCAAGTGCGAAACCGGCACTACAAACATCAAAACCAATACACAAGAAAAGCAAAGCCGAAAGTTGGGCGAATTAGATAACGTTCATGATGAAAAGATACCGCAGAAGGAACACGGGCCGCTCCCTTACCTTACCTCGTGCTCCCCACCGCGCCATCTCCCCGTCATGAACAAAAGAAAAGAAAATTAGAAAACCAAAACAATTTTGTATCAAATGGCAATCGTTAGGTACCATATTCCATGTGCAAACCGCGGAACACGTATTGTCGATTAAATCGATTTGATGAGGCTCTAGTAGAAACACATATCATTAAGTTGTGTACGAAATTGCTGAATCAACCAAGAAGTGTCTGCATTTACATTTAAAAACAGTAAAAGGTTTGTTGAAATCCATGTTCATCCGAAAGCTGTTTAACAGTTTAATAGACTGAAAAGTTAGCGTTTGGCTACCATAGTTAGTTCATATCATAGGCACTCTTCGTTTAGGCTCGCGAATCATGTGTGTACTGCTATATTGTCCTAGATGGATGTGTAGCTTGTTTCGATGGACCCACTGCAGCAGTGTAAAGTAATAGACCTGGTTTGCCTTTAGCATGTTGTACTTAACAAAAAGCGGCCCGGTCAGTAAGTAGCGCCTATCGCCTTTATAGTTCTCACACAAGCGTAGTACCTTCTTTTGTGCAACAATTAATTTATTATAATTATAGCCTGTCGTCGTCCCCCAGACCAATATTCTATAACTTAATCTAGAGTAAAATAGAGAATAATATAACACCTGTTTTAAGGACGTGGGTATCATATTCCTGATCGTGTAGATGCTCCTAGTTATTAGCGCCAAATCAGCTTTTAATTTATTAACATGCGTAGTCCAGGAAAGCTCTTCACTGAACCAAACACCCAAAAATATTTGTTCTACACGTTCTATCAGAGTTCCGTCATAGGTTACATTTATGGTTGAATAGTCTCTCCTATTTATGGGCTTGAGTATAATGTACTTTGTCTTACTTTTATTTAGGGTCAATTTGTTATTGAAAAGCCATCCTGACAATTTAAGCAAGTATTCATTAGCAGCTTCTTCCAAGCTTGCTTTGTTTGCTCCAGTGAAGAAGACATTGGTGTCATCCTCATATAAAACTATGTCGGTAAAGCCAGTGACTGAGGTAATATCATTGATGTACACCAGGAATAAAAACGGTCCTAGAATGGATCCTTGGGGAACACCATACAGAATTCGCATTTTACTGGATGCTATACCATTAATGTCAACATACTGCTAGCGATCACATAAATAACTTTTAATTAAATTGAGTGCTATTCCTCGTACACCATACATATCCAGTTTTTTTTATCAGAATGTTGTGCTGTACAGTGTCGAATGCTTTCTTTAGGTCGAAAAATAACTGTTCAATGTTTTGCACTATCTTTTCTTTAATATGAATGAAAGCCATTTCCGTTCATTTTCTCTTTTGGAACCCGTATTGGGCAGAGGTAATAATCTGATGCTTTTCGAAAAAGGACACAAGCCGATCCCTTATAGCTCTTTCAAGTATCTTTGAAAACATTGGGAGGACGGAAATAGACCGATAGTTATTGATATCTAATGCACAACCATCTTTATACACGGGCGTGACTTTAGCAATTTTTAATTCTTCTGGATAATCTCCAGACTGAAGCATTGCATTAATGATATGTGCCAGTATTGGGCTAACAATAGGCGCAGTGTATTTAAGTGGCAATGCTCTTATTCCATCGTCTCCAGCTGCTGCATCATTCTTTAGTTGCGCTATTATTGTCTCAATTTCAGCAGGAGTAGATGACCAAAGCATAAGAGATTGCGGCAGCCTATGTCCTTGTGGACAGTTATCCGTGCACGTATTTTGCCCAACATACTGACCAATGTTAGCAAAGTGACAATTCATTATATCTGCCAGTTTCTGCCCTTTTACATGCTCGTTGTCTTCTATTATTTCTTGCACAGCATCACAAGTACGCTTTCTGTTCATAAGGTGGTTAATCATGTCCCATCATGGTCTCCGTTGATCTGGCTAAACTTATTCTGATAAAATTCAGTTTTGTCTTTTTTCAGGTCCGAGTTCAATCGATTCCTGATCTTTTTGTACTCAACAAGCAAAGCGGGATCACGATTTTTTATAAAAGCATGATACATGTTGTCCCTTTCTTTAATTCTTTTGTATAGATGCTTGGTTACCCATGGTTTTCTAAATTTTCCATTTTTGGTCTTACTTTCTCGCACAGGGAAAGCTGTATTATAGCAGGAAAGAAACTGATGAAGAAATTTTTGATAAGCAGTTTTGGGGTTGGTGTCTTTAAATATATGATCCCAGTCTGCCTGCTGTAAAAGAAAACGAAAGTTTTCCAACATCTGTTCGTTGATTGTGCGGACCTGTGACTTAATATGCTTTTTTTACATTGGTTTTTTGTTGCGACAGAGGCCAGACAGAAGATTGGCATGTGGTCACTGATATTGCTTGCCATCACACCAGCAATAAGATTTTCGATTTAATTGTTTGTGACACAGACATCAATACACGTGGCAGTATCAGCAGTAATCCTAGTTGGTAAGGTTATCATATTTTTACACGCATGCTCATGAACAATATCTTTAAATTCTTTTGCACATGGTTCATCGGATAGACCATCAATATTCACATCACCGAGAATAACGAAAGAGGCAGCTAGATGCCCAAGTGATTCAACGGCATTTTCAAAAAAAATTAAGAATTCCGCTACAGTGCCAGATGGTAGTCTGTAGACTGCACCGACTACCACGTTCGATACTTTAAGAAATAGGCTTTCGCTATTTTCATTAAGCTTTGTTAGGTCATCGAGAATTGCATATTCGTAACTACACTTAAAGTAAATGGCTATACCGCCGCCTCTCCTGTTTTCTCTGCTAACGGCTACGCTCTTATAACCTTGAATGTGAGGTGGCACTTCATCCTTCTTTAACCAAGTTTCAGTAAGGACTACGATATCAAATTTTACAGCAAGAGAATCGAGGTACATTTCTAAATCGTCTATCTTGTTTTTAATACTTCTCATGTTCAAATGTATGGTGGTAAACTGGAGGTTCTTAGTTGTACATGTTTTGTTAAATGTCGGTGAGTCATAATAGAAACAAGAAATTGCCTGTCTTTCTATTGTAGCAGCTTCAGAAGCACACAAGAATGCGGGTTATGTTGTCTGTAGTGTAGGACGTCTACGAAGGCGCTGCGTCGCGAACGGCTAGCGGTACGTCTCGGCTCAGTCCAGAGGCAGCGATCAGTCCCAGCGGCAGCGATCAGCACACACGCTCGAGCATCGGCGCCGCTGTCTTCGTCCTCTTCTTCCTCACGCCAGCCGCCCAAGGTTCGGGAGCCGAAGGCCTGTCTTACAACTTCCCCCGGGCGAAAAGGCGCCATCCTGGCGGCCTAGGGAGATGTGACGACGGCGGGGTCGTAGTATGGTTTGAGGCGGTCGGTGTGGACAATTTCACGGCCTCGGCGACGATGATCAGTAGACTGTGTAAGGGGTTCGATGAGGTAATTGACGGGGGATGTCTGCTTAAGAATGCGGTAGGGGCCCTGGTACTTGCTGAGAAGTTTGGAGGAAAGGCCGGGACTTGAGGAAGGAACCCAGAGCCAGACCAAAGAGTCAGGAAGATAAGTGGGAAGTAGTGCAGAGGGATCACGGGTGCTTTTCTGCTGCTGCTGGGAGTGTGAAGTGAAAGACCGGGCAAGCTGGCGGCATTCTTCGGCATAATTGGCGGCTTGAGAAAGAGTCGTAAATTCAGAAGCATCAGGGCGGTAAGGGAGAATGGCGTCCATTGTGCAAGAAGGCTCACGGCCGTAGAGGAGAAAGTATGGAGAGAATCCGGTGGTGGCTTGAGTAGCGGAATTATAAGCATAGGTGACGAAAGGTAGAACGCGGTCCCAGTTGCAGTGATCGGAAGCCACATACATGGCCAGCATGTCGCCAAGAGTGCGGTTAAAACGCTCAACCAGGCCATTTGTCTGCTGATGGTAGGCAGAGGTGGTGCGGTGAACGATGTTGCATTCCCGAAGGAGAGCTTCGACAACTTCAGACAGAAAGGCTGGACCTCTGTCACTCAGCAACTCTTTGGGAGCACCATGGCGAAGAACGATGCGATGGAGGATGAAGGATGCAATGTCGTGGGCTGTACCAGATGGCAAAGGTGATGTTTCGGCGTACCGGGTAAGATGATCGATGGCGACGATGATCCAGCTGTTGCCGGCTGATGTGCTGGGAAGAGGGCCGTAGAGGTCGATGCCAACACGCTCGAAGGGCTGCGCTGGGCAAGGCAGCGGTTGCAAAGGAGCGGCGGGTTGGCGAGGTGGGTTTTTTCGGCGCTGGCATGCGGGGCACGACTGAACGAACTTGCGCACATAACTGTACATCCCACGCCAGTAGTACCGATGTCGTAGGCGGGTGGAGGTCTTCAAGAAGCCGGCATGAGCACACTGGGGATCATCGTGGTAGGAAGAGCAAATGAAGGAGCGCAGATGGGTCGGAATGACAAGCAGCCACTTGCGACCATCCGGAAGGTAGTTCCAACGGTAAAGAAGCTCGTCTCTGATGGCGAAATGGTGGGACTGACGACGCAGAGCACAGGAAGGAGGTCGAGGCGATTGGCCAGATAAGAAATCCAAGATGCAAGCGATCCATGGGTCTTTGCGTTGCTCGGTAGCCATATCAGCGGGCTCAAACGTCAAAGAATACAGGGCGCAGATAGAAGACGCTGCCTCAGACGGCAGAGGGGAATGTGAGAGGGCATCAGCATCCGCATGTTTACGGCTGGAACGATAGACCACGCGGATGTCGTACTCTTGAAGCCGCAGAGCCCAGCGCGCCAGTCGACCAGAGGGATCTTTCAAAGACGACAACCAGCAGAAGGCGTGGTGATCGGTGACAACGTCAAAAGGGCGCCCGTACAAGTAAGGGCGGAATTTGACTATCGCCCACAGGATGGCTAAACACTCCTTCTCAGTGACAGAATAGTTCGCTTCAGCTTTTATGAGTGTCCGGCTAGCGTAAGCGACAACATATTCGTCAAAACCAGGCTTGCGCTGCGCGAGGACTGCACCGAGGCCGACGCCGCTGGCATCGGTGTGGAGTTCCGTCGGAGAACGAGAGTCGAAATGGCGCAGAATTGGCGGAGTGGTCAAGAGGCGACGCAGTGTCGTAAAGGCTTCGTCACAGGCTGGCGACCAGGCCGAAAGGTCGTGGCCGGAAAGGAGCTTGGTGAGAGGGTCGATGATAGTGGCGAAGTTGCGGACAAAGCGGCGGAAATAGGAGCAGAGGCCCACGAAGCTGCGGAGGTCTTTTACAGAAGTCGGTTTCGGAAACTCTGCTACAGCTCGCAACTTTGCCGGGTCCGGGAGAACGCCATCCTTGGACACGACATGTCCGAGAATGGTGAGCTGCCGAGCTCCGAAGCGGCACTTTTTTAAATTGAGTTGAAGGCCAGCGTCGGCCAGGCAGCGAAGAACAGTCTCAAGGCGCTGTAGGTGAGACGAAACATCCGGCGAAAATATCACAACGTCATCTAAGTAACAAAGGCATATGTGCCACTTAAGCCCGCGGAGTAGGTTGTCCATCATGCGCTCGAATGTGGCGGGGGCATTGCACAGGCCGAAGGGCATGACATTAAATTCATAGAGCTAGTCGGGTGTGACGAATGCAGTTTTTGGGCGATCGGCCACTGCCATCGGCACCTGCCAGTAACCAGAGCGCAAGTCCAATGAAGAGAAGAACTCAGCGCCCTGCAGGCAGTCGAGGGCGTCGTCGATACGAGGGAGAGGGTAAACATCTTTGCGTGTAATCTTGTTCAGACGACGGTAGTCAACGCAGAACCGGATGGAACCGTCTTTTTTCTTGACAAGGACCACCGGCGATGCCCACGGGCTTTGCGACGGCTGTATCACGTGGCGCTTGAGCATGTCGGTAACCTGTTCGTCAATGATGCGGCGCTCAGCGGCTGACACGCGGTACGGACGTTGGCATGTGTGCCAGTGTCAATAGAGTGGGTAACGGTGGTTGCGCGGCCCAATGATGTTTGCTGGTAGTCAAACGAAGCTGCAAAACGGTGCAGGACGGCGACAAGTTGGGCCCTTTGGGTAGGCGTCAGGGCGGCGTCGACGGAGCGGTGAAAAACATCGAGAGGAGACGGATTGGCGATGGAAACAGGCGTAATGGCGCTGACGTGAAGGTCGGCCGAGCTATCGACGAGGGGGTACGCTGAGGCGGGATCTAGCACGGCAACACTACCAAGCGATTGGCCACGGAGCAAAGTGGTAGGGCAGGAGAACGGGTTAGATACATAAATAGCGCTGGAGCCACGAATAATTGCCAGCACGGCATGAGGCACCAAAACAGATTTCTGGTCAGCGCATCGTAAAGAGGGCGTATAAGCGACAGTTGTGTCGGAGAGAGCAGCACAAGAAAGAGGCACGAGCACTGAAGAAAAGGGCGGAACGTCAGTGTCCTGTGAGACGATCACCGTAGCGGCAGCAGCGTCGGGCACGTCCAAGGGAGCGTCACTGAAGGGCGATAACTCAAGCTGAGCACGGGCGCAGTCAATTACAGCATGATGAGTGGAAAGGAAGTCCCAACCAAGGATGACGTCGTGAGATGAGCGGGCGAGGACGATGAACTCTATTGTGTAGGGGACGTTCTCAATAAGCAGGCGGGCGGTGCAGGCGGCTAATGGTCGAATGTCCTGAGCGCTGGCGGTTCGGAGAGAAACGGCGGGAAGAGGCGTCGTCACTTTTTTGAGTCTGCGACATAGTGTGTGGCTAAGAACAGAAACGGCTGCGCCCGTGTCAACAAGTGCTTCGACGGCGACTCCCTCAACGAACACGGTGATAATGTTGGCTGGCACAGATACAGGGCTTGAGCGAGTCGCTGGCGGCGCAGTTCTTGCCTCCGGAACTGCGGCCCTTAGTTTTCCGCTTGCGGAGCGGGTGGGCGGCGCAGCATCGGAGAGCGGGAACGTCGGCCAGGGGACGGCGAGCGGTGAGAGCGGAAACGGTAGCTAGACGAAGACGGATCGGGAGGCGGCTCATGTGACACAGGCGAGGAGGTCGGGGATAGATCGTAAGTCGGCTCACGCCTATAAATATACGGTCGATAGTCGCGACTGCGGCACAAGCGAGCCACGTGGCCAGCGACTCCGCAGGCGTAGCAAATAGGGCGGTTGTCTTGCGTACGCCAGGGGTTGAGAGGCTGCGGCTGTGGTCTTGGGCGGGCAACTGGACGATAAGCGGTTGGTGCAGGTCGCTGGGGCTCCAAGAGGTGATGGGGAGGCCCGTAAGCAGGAGCAGCAGGCGAAGGCCGCGGTCGCGCCACAGCATCCGCGTAAGTTAATGGAGCCGTGATCAGTGGCTGCTGAGGAGGTGGAGGAGGAGAGGGCAGTACCTCGGCGACCTGCTCCTGTATGACTCGCTGGATGTTGGGAGTGAGCGGCGGCGCAGGAGTAGGTGGGCTGGTCGACAAGCACAGCTGGCGGGCGACTTCTTCACGGACGTACTGCTGAATGTGCTGGAGGAGCGACTGTTAGTCCAGAGCACCGTCCCGGGGAAGAGCCAAGCTGGAAATATTTGCCTCTTGAAAGCCGGCTCGGCGGGTCGAAAGGCGCTGTTTGCGCAGCTCATCGACGTTTTGGCAATGGCTTATCACGTCGGAGACAGACTGGGGATTCTTCGCGACGAGCATCTGAAAGGCGTCATCATCAATCCCTTTCAGAATATTTCGGATCTTGTCTGCCTCGCTCATGGAAGCGTTGATGCGTTTGCAGAGATCGACTACATCTTCGATGTAGCTGGCAAAGTTTTCGCCGCTCTGTTGTGCCCGACTGCGCAAGCGTTGCTCGGCACGAAGCTTACGCACAGCGGGACGGCCGAAGACCTCCGTGAGGCTGGTTTTCAGATCCGCCCAGCTGGAGATGTCCGCTTCGTGGTTGCGGAACCAAAGGTTGGCAACGTCGCTTAAATAAAATATAACGTTGGTAAGCTTGACGCTGTCGTCCCACTTGTTATACGCGCTTACGCGTTCATAGGAGGCCAACCAATCCTCCACATCGGTGTCATCCGTGCCGCTGAAGATCGTGGGGTCGCGCTGTCGGACGGCACCAGAACAGATGACAGCAGGGCCTGCAGGCTGGGCAGGTTGGGCCGGGGGGTCGGGCACCGTGGTAGAGCCTGGAAGCCTGGGCATGGTGGCGTATCTCGATGGTGAGTACAGACAGCACCTCCACCAAGTGTAGTGTAGGACGTCTACGAAGGCGCTGCGTCGCGAACGGCTAGCGGTACGTCTCGGCTCAGTCCAGAGGCAGCGATCAGTCCCAGCGGCAGCGATCAGCGCACACGCTCGAGCATTGGCGCCGCTGTCTTCGTCTTCTTCTTCCTCACGCCAGCCGCCCAAGGTTCGGGAGCCGAAGGCCTGTCTTACATGTCTATCTTGCAATCTTGGCAATATCTGTCATATTGGCGATTCTGACAATGTCTGCCTGCTCGTCATTCCTTGCAAGGATTCGGCCGCGAGTAAACCACACAAACTTCCACCCTGCTCTTTTCTTTTGAGCAATGGCTGCACCGAGAAGCTTTTTGTTTGTGCCAGTCAGGTGTTCATTTACATACAGAGGTGTACCCTCGCCATCATAGTCAAGGTCTTTGGTATCGATATCCTGCTTCTTGCATTTCTGCGAGAGCTTGCCTCGCTTCGTGCGCTGCACAGAACGGACAACAATGTTGTTCTTGTCGGACTTAAAGGTACTGACGCGATGGCACACATCAATATCAGAGTCGACAATTTGCTCATTGACCAGATTTCCAATCCTTTTAACTATGTCCATTGCATCACCCTCCTCAGGTACACCCTTTATTTCTAGATTGTTTACTCTCAGATACTGCTCGAGTTCTTCATTTTTTTCAGTAAGCTTTTGGTTTTCAGCAGTCAGTTCATCATTTTGTTGAGAGCGCCTTTAACTTCTTTCCGAAGTTCTTCGATCTCGGTTTTGATTTTGTAGGCGCCGTCACATATGTCGCTACAGTGCTTGACAATGTCTTTCAAGTTTCGGAGGTCAGCCCTTATCTCGCGTTTGAAATCGTCTAGAGCTTTTGCTAGCTCTTTCACTTCCTTACTCATTGTTAGCCAACAAAAGACAGGAGGCTGTAAAACAGTTTCCAAAATACACAATCAACGACAAAATCAAGTATTCGAGCGCACCAGAATCAGCAATTCATGCAGTGCAGCTATTCATGCAGTTAAAACTGGCAGCAGCGACGAGGCGTACAGTTCGACATTCCAAATATGTTGGCAGATCGCTTTTGTAACTAACCTGCAGTAAGAGCAGAGAGCCTTTAGGTGTGGTTCTTCGACGCTTCACCGTTACTTCCAATTGAGACCGGCCGACGTTTCAGGGCTCCTTTTGTAGCATCCAGGATCTGACGCAGTACGGCGCACGCGCAGCTCAGCTGCCGCGTGGCGATGCAGATGGTGATACCGTCGTCCGTGTCCTATCTTGTAGGCCAGACGCATGCGCTTGTCACTTGATTCCGGGGCCGTAACTGCAGTAAGAGCAGAGAGCCTTTAGGGGTGGTTCTTCGACGCTTCGCCGCTACTGCCAAGTTCAGTCAGCGCTGCCAGCGGCGCAGGTGCAACCTGGGGCAGATGGATCCGTTGAAGTTCCTCCCGGACAACGGAGCGAATTAGTTCGCGCAAGGTGTCTGCAGTGCCACCGAGACACGACAAAAATCCTTCGGGCACCATGCAGTTGATGTCCCGATTGTACTGGCGGGCCCGTTGTTGCAGCGTCGTCTCCATCGTGGTCGCCTCGGTTAGAAATTCCGCCACCGTGCGGGGTGGGCTGCGCACGAGGCCAGCGAATAGCTCGTGCTTAACCCCACGCATGAGATGGCGCAGCTTCTTCTCCTCTGTCATGCTGGGGTCGGCGCGCTTGAAAAGACGGGCCATGTCTTCGGTGTACATGCGCAAGCTTTCGTTCGTGCGCTGATTTCGGAAGTGCAGCGCAGCTTCAGCCTTCTCCCGGCGGTCAGCGTTGGGGAACGTAGCCAGGAGACTCCGGCAAAACGTCTCCCAGGTGGGAAGGGTAGCCTCGTGGTTTTCAAACCATGTCCGAGCAGACTCCTCCAGGGCAAAGTAGATGTTATTGAGCTTGCGCTCGTCGCACCAGCCGTTGTAGCGTGCGACCCGCTCGAACGTCTCCAGCCAGTCCTCAGCGTCTTCGAACACGTCACCGTGAAAAGATTGCCGTGTTCGCGGTGGGTGGCAAAGGATAGGCGCCAGGGGCCTGGTGTCAGCGGCCATGGCAGTTGGACTCGACGGTAGAGGCTGGATCGGCGGCGCGGTCCTAGTGTCAGTGGCCATGTCAGTTGGACTCGGCGGTCGAAGCTGCGTCGTCTTTGTTGGCGGGGGAAGGGGCCCAAATTCAGGCGACTCTCCGCGGAGACGGCGGCTGGGTCGCTGGTGAACCGGTGTGAGGTCCGTAGTGACGCTGTACAGAGTGCGCAGGTCGGGAAGCGTACCCCACACCTCCACCAAATTGTAGCGTGCAACGCTAAATAGAACATCGGAGCAGAGGCGATAAAACTGCGGCGGTCCCTCAGTGGTCAAGCGCGCGCGCGAGAGCCAACTAACTTCTTGCTCTTCTAGTGCATGCACTACTTCTGTCTCTTCGAATGCATGTATCAATATTTAAGAGCAGCTAGAGGTAAATCTGGACGAGTTTTTTCTTGTTTGGATTTGCACCAAACCCTGGCCATACCCCACCGTGTGTATGTGCCATCGTTTTTGAGGCAACAACAGCCTTTAGCAGTAGAAACTGCCTGGCAGTTTCCCTTTAATGTTCTATGCTGTAGTTTTGCAAACATATTTGGTGCTGCACTTTTCTTCAGCTGCAAATATGGCAAATTAGCAGGAGGGCTGAAGTCTGGGTTAGTTGCCACATATTTATTAAAAACAAACAGCCAAAAAGACGGGGACAAAGGAGAGAGGAGGGACACACAACAACCAGTCGTTGTGTGTGCCTCGTCGCTCTTTTGTACCCGTCTTCTTGGCTGTTTTTTTTCATAAGTATGGCAACTGAGAAGCACGAGGATCTTAACAGAGGGGGCTTCGAACGTCTGCGTGGATGCTTATGCTGTGGTGCCGAAGGCTAATTTGTCAGCTGAAACAAATGGCATCGGTTCTACTTCCCAATAATATTTTACTAGATCCAGATATATTGTGCAGATTTCAGTGTGGAGAGAGGGACAAGCACCAATAATTTGATGTACTGTTCAAACGATGCCTAAAAACAGAGGTATGGGTAGAAAAGCAACACGCAATATCTTGCGCGTAGCACTTATATTTCGTCCCTACGTACGTGAATATCTAGTGTAAAGACCAAACTCGCTGTGGAAGCGAAAAAATCCTGTCATGCGAAGTCAGAACGGAATCTACCGGAAAATAATGAAATGCTTCGCCCGGCTGGACTCGCACGCTGCATAACGCGGTGGAGCTGAAAGCGACTTTCCGACCAGGGTCTAATCTTTAGCACTTCATGCGGAGTATCAATTCTCAATTCTACGGCAAAATGAATCTAGCTCCTATGGTCGAGTAAAAGTCGACAATGCAGGGTCGAATTCCCCTGAGAGAAGATCAAGTAAATGGCTTCAAATTGTTTACCGTGACGTCACGGTTCTCCTAGTGTAGTATCGCGAGTAGCTTGCAGGATCCCCCTTGAAAAAAGCTTCAGCCACGACGTCATGGGATAGGTTTTAGAAATAGCAGGGGAGAGTTATTAGTAGAGTTCGCGGATAGAAATAATTTACGGATCATCAATACCTTCTCCTGCAAAAAACCAAACGAGAGGTGGACGTGGAAGAGCCCCAATGGTGAGAATAAAAATGAAATAGATTTTATACTGTGCGCTCACCCTGGTATCGTAGAGGATGTGGAGGTGCTCTGAGGGGTCTGTTGTAGCGACCACAAAATGGTAAGGCCACGTATTAGCTTAGATTTGAAAAGGGAACGGAGGAAACTAATGAAGCGAGAGGCTATTAACGAGTTAGCGTTAAGAGGGAAAGTAGAGGAATTCAGGATTTCGCTGCAGAGCAGATGTTCCTCTTTAACAGAACAAGACGATCGTAACGTTGAAACAATGAACTATAATCTCACAGCTATCGTAAAGGAATGTGTCACAGAAGTAGGTTGTAGGATGGTTCGACAGGATACCAGCAAGCTATCTCAGGAGACTAAAGATCTGATTAAGAAACGGCAAAGCCTGAGGACTTCTAACTCCATAGACAGAATGGAACTCGTAGAGCTGTCGAAGTTAATAAATAAGCGCAAGGTAGCCGACATCACAAAGTCTAACATGGAGAAAATCGAGAATGCTCTAAAGAGCGGAGGTAGCCTAAAGCACTGAAGAGAAAACTAGGCATAGGTAAAAACCAGTTGTATGCGATAAGAGACAAAGAGGGCTATGTCATTAGCAATACGGATAAGATAGTTAAAGTAGCCGAAGAGTTTTATACAAATCTCTACAGTAGCGATTTCAATCAGAATCTTACTGGGAGATGTAGTAGAGCACATCATGGAACATCCCGCCAATAACGAAGGAGGAAGTAAAGAAAGCCTTAGGAGCAGATGGTGAAGATAGGGTAACACCAGATGTCTTTAAGGATGGAGGGGAGAATGTGTTAAAAAAATTAGCCACCCTGTATTTACAATGCCTTCGACCTCGAGCGTTCCAGAAGCTTGGAAGAACGCTAACATTATTTGACTTTAAAAGAAAAAAGACATGAAGGACTTGAAAAATTGCCCACCGATCAGCTTACTGTCCGTTTCCTACAAGGTGTTTACTATGGTAATCAGAAATAGAATCAGTAAAACGTTAGGCTTCAATCATGGAAATGATCAGGCAGAATTTAGTTAGGGACACGCGGCCATAGAACATAATCACACTATCAGTCAGGTTATAGAAAATGCGCAGAATGTAACCAACCCCCCTGTATAGCCTTCATTGATTACGAAAAAGCATTTGACTCAGTTGAAACCACAGCTGTCATGCAGGCATTGCACGATCACGGCGTAGAAGAGCGTTATGCGAAAATATTGGAAGATATATTTAACGATTGCACAGCTACCATAGTTCTCCATAAAATCAGCAATGAAATTCCAATAAGGAAAGG
Source organism: Amblyomma mixtum (assembly GCF_055824585.1). Lineage (NCBI taxonomy): Eukaryota > Metazoa > Arthropoda > Arachnida > Ixodida > Ixodidae > Amblyomma > Amblyomma mixtum. The sequence goes on from NC_143015.1 coordinate 48,340,702, forward strand.
TGTCCGGCAGGGAGGCACGATCTCGCCTATACTATTCACTGCCTGTTTACAGGATGTATTCCGGGGCCTGAAATGAGAACACTTGGGGATAAGAGCTAATGGAGAATACCTAATTAATCGGCGATTCGCTGATGACATTGCCTTGCTAAGTCACTCAGAACATGAACTGCAAAGCATGATCAATGAATTAAAGAGGTAGAGAAGAACGTTGGGGCTAAAAATAACATGCAGAAAACCAAAGCAATATTCAACAGTCTAGCAAATCAAGAGCACTTCACATTTGATGGCGTGGTGCTGGAAGTAGTAAGAGAATATGTCTATTTAGGGCAGGTAGTGACAGCTCATCCGGATCATGAGAGGGAAGTAACTAGAAGAATAAGAATGGGGCGGAGCGCATATGGCAGGTTATCTCAGAACATGAACGGCAGTTTAGCAATATCCCTCAAGAGAAAAGTAAACAGCTGTATCTTACCAGTATTCACCTATGTGGCAGAAACGTGGAAGCTAACAAAGAGGGTTCAGCTTAAGTTAAGGAGAACTCAGCGAGCTATGGAGAGAGAAATGATAGGTGTAACATTAAGAGATCGGAAGCTGGCGGAGTGGGTGGGTGAACAAACCCAGGTAATCACATCCTGGTTGAAATCAAGACGAAGAAGTGATCTTGGGCAGGGCACGTAACGCGAAGGCAAGATAACTGCTGGTCCTTAAGGGTAACGGAGTGGATTCCACTAGAAGGCAAGAGTAGCAGGGAGCGGTAGAAAGTTAGGTTGGCGGATGAGATTGAGAAATTTGGGAGAATACAGTGGGAGATTTCCGCTAGGTGGCGCCGCCCTGGTTAGCTGGCTGCCTACCGCGCTCTGGTTTAACCTGCCCCTGGCCTGGTCCAGGGCCTCGCCCGCCCCTGGATTTACACTCCATCGCTTCAGGAAGGCTCCCGATGCACGTGGAAACCATCGGCATCACGGCCCGCTGCCGAACTGGCCCTCCAAGCTTCTTCAAAACTGTGAAGCGGTGCGGCGCCTCGTTAAACCTAACGCGCCGCGCCTGCACCGCCGCAATACAGCGTCTGACCAAGCCCCTGCAGCCCAGACCCACCGATGCCGCCACCGCGGGGCCTGCTCCAACCACGTCGACAGCTGTCTCTCAAACGGGTACGTTCAACGCCGCCCACGCAACCGAGCACATTCCTGCCGCACTGCACGCCTTGAGCGACGCTGGGAGCACCGGATCGACGGCCGCTGCGCAGCCGGCAGCGTTCGTCGTCGACGCAGCGTCCACACCTAGCCAACTCCACGCTCTAAGGGACGCCAAGAGCTTCGGGGCCATAGACGCGTCGCAGCCGGCTGCGTTCGTCGCCGCCGCTGGAGCCGCTGCACCTACTCCAGCCAAAGGTCCCACTGACACCAAGACCTCCAGCCCGGCACCCGCGTCGCACACTGACACTCCGGCTGAGGACTCAGACATGGACCTTACGACGTCCCCGGCAGACGACACTCCATCCCAGGAAATCGGCTGGACCACCATCGGTGCCAACCGTAAGCCTGCCACCGCAGCCCGACCCCGCGCCGAGCTCATCACAGTTGCCATCCAGCTTCCCCCTGGAACCCTCACCCCCAAGCTACCTCTCTACGACGTACTCGCCGCAGTCGCCTCCGCTGCACAACTTTTCTCGAAGACCAGTGCCGACATCACCCTTCAGGCCAGGCCAGCCCAAAGCCTTGTTTCTAAAAACTCATTCGCCTCTCACCGCCCACCTCCTACTCTCTGTCACGCATCTTCAGCTTCATGGTAAGCCTGTCACCATCAAAACTTACACCCCCCATCCTCCCATCTCATGCCTCGGCGCCATCCATAACGTCGGGGGCCACTTCACTCCTGATGACCTCATGCATGACCTGGAATCTTTCAAAACAGATATTCTCGCTGCTCGCATGATGGGATCCACTCAGTCAGTGCTCATAACATTCGCTGGTACCGTCATCCCCCACTTTGTTTATTTGAAACGTGTTGCCTTCCGGTGCCGTCCTCATAAACCTAAGCCTCCCACCTGCACCCGTTGTCTCACTCTAGGCCATCGCGCCCACCAATGCCCCCAGCACAGTGTTCCGGCCACGTTCCGTCGCTGTGCTGCTCCTCTACCCGCTGACCCTTCCGCTCATGTGTGTGCCCAGCCCTGGTGCGTTCATTGCCAGGTGAACACCCACCCCTCCCTCGACCCCACTTGCCCCTTCATCCTTGCTAAGCAACGCGAGTGTGCTAAAACTTCATACCTCCGACGCCTAGCTTTGCGCCGGGCCACTCAACCCACCACCCCTTTCTCCTCCCCGTCCTCCTCCTCCTCCTCTAGGCAGTCAGCGGCAGTCTGTTGCAGCGCTCTGAATGTCACTCTGATTGTTGGCAGCATTCATCGGATAACCACCCCTTCGCCTTGAAGTGAGGGACAGAGCTGCAACCGCATTCAAGCTATCACCGTCATCAAGATGGTGCTGTCATCGGGCGGTCGCTCTCCACCACTTCACACCAGGGGAACTCAAGAGCGAAGGACGAGGAAATTCCCACCGGAAGGCGCTACTGGAACAGCTGTAAAAGGCTACGCGACCCGCTTCAACCCTGCAGTCAGCAGCAGTCTGTTGCAGCGCTCTGAATGTCACTCTGATTGTTGGCAGGTGAGCTGCGTATATATACATATATATCTTCTTTTTTTTTGCCCCGCCGCTGACTGCAAAGCGTTTCTTCGTGCAGTTGTTTGATCTGGTACTATGACCGACGGCAATGCAAAGTGTGGTTTGTGCAATGTGGCATTTGAAAAGGATGAGTGTAGCATTACTTGCGCAGAATGCAGCTTGTGTTATCATTTGGGGCAGCACTGTTCTGGTATCGCTGAGTCGACATACACGTCAATGGGTCCTGCGAAACGAGAGAAACGGCGTTGTCGTGAATGTCGCGGAGACCCTAGAGCTACTGTCGCTTCTGAAAAGCTACCGCAGGACAACTCGTCAGGCATATTAGCAAGGTTAGCCTCCCTTGAAAACAAGTTGACAGCTATCCTGGGTTTGAAAGACGTCATTGACAGTCTTGCACTGATACCAGTGCACGTTGATAAGTTGACACTCACTTGTCAGACCCTGCAGACTACGACTGCTGAATTAAAAGCATCAGTCACGATCATGTCATCCCAATACGATAAGCTTCTGGAACAGTGTAACACCAACTCGCAAGCAACGATGAAACTTGATCAGAAAGTGGCCTGCCTTGAGGAAACTGTATTGGAGCAAGCAAAACAGATCAGTGACTTACAATCGCAGCTAAATGACACTGAACAGTATACTCGCCGAGCTAACCTGGAAATAAGCGGATTACCGGTCACGGCGGATGAAGACTTGCAGGCAGTCTTGTCGGACCTAGCTGTAAAGCTTGATTTGAATGACCACACGACGGAACAAGTAAGTTCTGTTCACCGCTTATCAGCAGGCCAGGGAAAGATACCGGTGGTATTGGCAAGATTCACGTCGCCAGGCTTGCGTGACACATGGCTGTAGGAAAGGGCTAGACTCAGGGCGTTGGCTGGAAACAAAACTATTCCTGACATTTTCTTCAGTGAGGATCTGACTCGTACGAATAGTGAACTTTTTTGGAGGACTAGGGTTCAAGGCAAAGCAAAGGGATATAAGTTTGTCTGGGTGCGAAACGGGAAAATATTTGCGAGGAAGACAGAGGGTGCTACTGCTCTAAAGATCACGTCAATAAGTGACGTTGATAAGATGGTTTAAGGTTTGTACTTCCTTGAATAGAGTATGTCGTTTCCAGATTTCGACTCCTTTGTTAAGACCTTTCAGCCAGCGTTGGGTTGTTCTTGCAGCATCCTTCACATTAATAACCGGAGCATCAGGAAATATTGGGATCAATTTGCGGTTACGGCCTGTGCTCTCAGTGACTTTGTTGACGTGTTTGCATTAACGGAAATTAACATTACCGGCACTCTAACCGATGTCTTTAGGCTTCCCGGTTACCATGCCTACTTCCTCACACACAACAGCAGGGGTGGCGGCTTTGCGGTATTCTTCAAAAAATCACTGATGGTCTCCGAGGTTAGTGTTTTCTTCGGCACAGTGGAGGTCATGCCCTTTGAAATATCCACTCATGCTTTTTCATTTTACTTTCTTGTTATGTATCGACCTCCTAGTCTAAATGCGTCGGCATTTATTGAAGAATTGCAAACAATATTCAAAACCAATTTTGTTGGGAAAAATCAGTGCATGATAGGAAATATTAATATCGATTTGATGAAGGGCGATCTCTATGGCACTGAAAATACTTAACCATGCTCGCGGAATTTGGGATTGAACCAGAGCTCGCCGATCCTACCAGAGAAGAATTTCTTAACAATCGCATCACAACTACTTGCATTGACCATGCTAACGTCCGTGCGTCGGAGGTCTATGTATCCAGAGCCTTGATCAGACAGAAACTTGCAGATCACTATTACATTGCGTGTCGCCTTACGAAAGCAGTCTCTACGCTACACACCGACTCTACCAGGTATGTCGTGACCATTTTAGACCAAAAAAAGTTCGATAATCATGTTACTGGATATGATTGGGATTCATTTATTCATCATAACACTAATGATACCGCGTACGACAGTTTCGTCAAGGTATTAGGCGAAATAAAGGAAGTGTGTAAAAAAACTTTGGCTGTGAAGAAACGTAAAATTAGCTGTCAATGGCTGACTGCTGAAATCCTGGCTGCCATCAAAGAAAAAGAAGCTATCTGGTCTCGATGCCGCAGGGCACCAAAAAATGACAAACTTCGAGCGGAATATCGTTGCATCAGAAACAAGGTAACTGCACTTATTCGCTTATCAAAGAGAAAATTCTTTGCACAGCAGTTTCGCAGCACTCGTCGCGATGTCAGGAGCACCTGGTCTCTGATTAATCAGTTACGTGGTAACCAACGCTTTTCCATTCAAGAATCAGTGGAGTACAATTTCGGTGTTGTGTCGCATATTTTGGCGAATGAGTTAAATAACGTTTTTTCCGCTGAGCAACGGGTCGCAGTCCAAACTGTGAGCTCGACGAAAATGATAAAAAGCGTATCGCCATCGGCTTTCCTTCCTCTTATGACAGAATCTGATCTTTTCAGCATTTTGTCTAGTCTGAAACGTAACAAATCTGCCGGACTTGACAACATTTTCATAGGGGATCTGATAAGAAACCTTACAGCTCTGAAAAATGTTTTGCTGCTTATCTTAAACGGCATAATTAAGAGTGGTACATGGCCAGAATCACTTAAGAGCGCTCGCGTTGTTCCTCTGTACAAAAGTGGGAGGAAGAATGATATTGCAAACTACCGCCCTATATCTATTCTTTCCTGCGTATCCCAGATATTGGAAAAACATGTACTTTCTGTAATGAATGCTTTTATTACTAAACATGACCTAATGAGTGGGAATCAGTACGGTTTTGTCAGCGGGTCAGGAACACAGGTGCTATTGGAAAATCTCTCCGATTTGCTGCATCAAAGCCTGGAGAACAATTATGTAGCATTCGCACTTTTTTTTGGACGTAAAAAAAGCTTTCAACACGGTAAATCATCAAATTTTGTGTTCTAAACTGTACTCGTATGGATTTAGGGTTCCTTTTTTGTTTTTAATTGAAAACTATCTTCACAATCGTTCTAAGCAGTCATGTTTGGGCCTATCTGCAGTGACGCTGTAAAAGTGCTGTGTGGTGTCCCGCAAGGGTCCATTTTATCTCCTTTGTTGTTTAACTTATATGTGAATGACATATGTGACCATGTGAAATCATCCACCATATTCCTTTACGCCGATGACACTTTACTAGTCTCAAGCAACCCTGATTTTTCATATGCCCTGGCTAACCTTCAGGAGGACGCTATTAAAGTTAGTGATTGGTTTGCCTCAAATTTAATAAAAATAAATAACACCAAATCCAGACTTGTCTGTTTTCGTAACCCGCATAAAGATGTACAAGTGCAGGTTCCATATATTTACACACCGCATACTGCTCTTTGTGTTCTTGTCAAACTATAATTAGCGTCCCGTCGGTTAAGTATCTTGGTATATACATAGATAGTGATTTGGCATGGAATACTCAGATGGCTCACATTTGTAAGAAACTCAGAAGTGTTGCATGCTTGTTGTTTAATTTGCGAACTATGATGCCATTTTCTGTGAGAAAATTAGTCGCCCAGGCTCTGGGGTATAGTGTCTTGAGATACGGTATGTGTTGTTTTTTTAACTGCTCTTTCACATGGAAATATCGTGTTAATAGGACTTTGAAAAACATTGCTACAAGCGTTCTGTACTTGCCGCAGGAAAATCTGCCCAACAGTGTCTTTACCGCAGCCGGTTTGCCTTCTTTTGACAATCTTTTTAAACAAATTCTAGTACTGAAATATTTTTGGAATAGCGCATACAGACACATAAATACGAAACCGGTACCGTTGAGACATGTTCCTCGCTATCATAAACCGAGAGTGCGCACTCACTACGGCAAAGCAACTAGAAAATATTACGTGCCAGCTATCTTTAACGAATTACCGGATGATTTATTTTCTTTAACCACCCGCAAAAAACTGCGTGTTGCTGTTCAAGCGTTAGAGAATCTTTAACATGTACTAAAATCTCATCAGTGCTTTTTCATTCTTTCCGTGCCAAAATTTTTGTGTTTTTCATGTTTACGTCTTTTAATTTTCTTTTGCCTCTGATGGAGCTCTGATGTAGCGCGAAGATTGCCGCGGCTGCCGGTTGTCGCCGCACAAGCCCACTTGTGGCTTCGGCGCTTCTGTTTCTTTGTATGTTCAGGTTATGCTGAATAAATATTATTATTATTATTATAATTATTAATCATGAATCTCCATCATCTCCGATCACTTCACCACCAGGCTCCTACGCCGCCATAGTTAAAGGATCCTCGGTGCCAGCGTCCCTCTCTTCCACTACACCACCCTCTCCATCTTTGACTGACGAGAGCCGCTCCTTCGACCTCCGGTGGCGGTGGTGGAAACTTTTATTGCCAATGATTTCAATCGTTGGGGCCAAGCCCCCTACATGGCACTTGGATGCCTCCTCAATGTGAGGAGGAGGCACCCTTACAACGCGAAGGATAGCCCCTGGAGCGCAATCCTTCTGTGAGCGCAGGAGATGATCCACGCTGGTGTTGAGCGGACGAGCTGGTCAGAAGAGACTCCCAGTAAGACTCCGCCGCGGTTGGTGATGGGGGATGAGGGAAGGTGGGGCATGTGAGGAGGGTGTGTAAGAAATCTTCTGGTTAGCCGCAAAGTTTGCATGATGACGGGAATTGGTCGGGGTATCGGGCATGCAGCATTATTGGGTATGGAGCAGTTCGGGTTTGTAGTTGTCGTCAATGTGCAGCCTGGGCTATGGTGAGGGATGGAGCTGGGGGTGCGTATTCCCTTCGTTTGTCTCGGTAGTACGAGAGAATATCACGGAAGGAGAGCAGGCGCTCCGAGGCTCGTAGAGGGGGCTCGACTTCTGCCCGGAATGTGAGACCTCGGGCTAGGGAATGAGCCTCCTCGTTGCCAGGGAGGCCAGCATGTGCTGGCGTCTAGATGAGGGTGATGAGGCGCCGGGGCTGCCAGAAACGTAGTAAACGAGCAGCGGTGCTGGATATGTAGCCCTTTGCATAATGCAAAATTGCAGATTTGGAATCGGAGATAATTTTTGTGGCAGATGTAGAAATGAGAGCAAGCGCGATGGCTGCCTCTTCTGCCTCTGTGGTCGAATTGGTAATGATTGAGCCGGAGGTTAGAAGCTTTGCATTATTGTCGGCTACCGCCAGGGCCATACGGGAGCCTGCCGTATATTCCGCTGCGTCCACGTAGACCACCTCATGGTCCTCGCTATACTGTTTGTGAAGGGCCCGAGCCCTTGCTACTCTGCGTTCCCTGTCTCGCTCAGTGTGCATGTTCTTGGGGATGGGGGTTACGTTGAGGTTAGAGCGGAGGGTAGCAGAGAGGGGGACCCCCTCGGCAGGCTCTGTAATTGGGGCCAGGCTCAACTGGGACAATAAAGTACGGCCAGCCTCTGAGCTGGCGGCTTATGATGTAAGCCTGGGTGAGGCGAGTCGTGTTTCGCTCGCGTAGGCCAGCCCTGCGGTTCGCTATGCGGCGAATCAGTCGAGTGGTGTTTTGAGCGTGTGTTTGAAGTGTCTTTATGACTTCTCTGTGCGCACCGTGGGAGTGGAGAACCAGTCCTAGTACGCGGATTTTGTGTACTAGTGGGATGGGATGGGTACCTAGGGCGAGGGAGATGGGTGCATTGACTGAATCGTGTTGCTTGGGCCGGTAGAGGAAAAGCTCCGATTTTGAAGGGGAGCACGTCACGCCACGCTCCCGTACATATGTGTCGATGGTGGTTAGGGCCAATTGTAGGTGCTCTACTATTTCGGCATCGCTGCCATGATTTGCCCAGACAGTTATGTCGTCGGCGTAGAGGCTGAAATGGATGTCGGGAATTTGAGCTAGCTGTTGTGGTAGGTGAAGAAGTGCTATGTTGAATAAAATAGGGGAGAGGACAGCTCCCTGGGGCGTACCTCGTGCTCCCAGCGTGATCCCTGGTAGGCTGTGGTCGCCGAAGGTAAGCGTGGCTGTGCGGTGGCTGAGGAAGTCTCGGATGTAGTTGTACATCCTGGCGCCGACTCCCAGGGTCGCAAGGTTTTCTAGGATAGCTGAGTGTGTAACGTTATCAAATGCCTTAGTGAGATCCACCCCTAGGATAGCTTTAGTGTCGGAGGTCTGTGAGTCGAGAATGTGATGTTTTAGCTGCAAGAAGACGTCCTGTGTGGAAAGCCCTGGTCGAAATCCAAGCATGCTAGTGGGCATGAGATTGTTGCCTTCTAGGTATTGGCAAAGCCTGCGCTGGAGTACATGCTCCATGAGTTTGCCAATAGAAGATGTGAGGGAGATGGGTCTGAGGTTAGAAGTGAGCAGAGGTTTGCCAGGTTTGGGGACGAAAATGACTCTCGCCTCTTTCCATTGTGGTGGGAGGGTGCCCAGTCGCCAGCACTCATTAAAGTATTCTGTAAGTGCAGCAATAGATTGTGCGTCGAGATTCCTGAGAGCCTTGTTATGTACCCCATCTCGGCCGGGGGCTGAGGACGTGTTAAGTGTCTGGAGTTCAGCCTGGACCTCTGCTTCTGTAATGGGTTGGTCAAGCTGGTCGTTAGGGGGGCCTGCATACTCAGGGTAGTGTGCAGGAGGGTATGTGGGGAAGTATCGATTTCGAAGTTCTTGGAGGAGGTCTGGTGGACGTATATCGGAAGTATGTATGAGTTTGGTGACGGCGTGTCTCTGGGCTGTCTTAGAGTGAGTGGAGTCTATTAAGTGCCGAAAAAGGTTCCAGGTCTGAGGCACACTCATATTGCCATCAAGCTTGTTGCAGATAGAGTCCCAGTTTTGACGTGAAAGATTCGCTACGTGTGTTTCTACCTCTTTGTTAAGGCGGGCGAGGCGACGCTCTAGGCCTGTTTTAGCCTCCCATAAATGTAGGAGGCGGGACTCAATTGTGTCGGTTGGGCAGTCTTCAGGTAGAGTACAAGTTACGGATCGGATATCGCTTTTTAGCTGCTCGGTACATGCGGTGATGTCCGTGATGGGAACGAAAGTGCGTGCTGTTCGACATGAGCGGAAAGAGTCCCACTTTGTAAGAGTGGAGCCTCTGGGAGGCCTGCGATGTAGTTGAATGGGTAAGAGAATCTTGATAATGAAATGGTCGCTACCTAGATTCTCTTCTGTGTTGCACCATGTGGCGTCAGGGAGGCGATGTGCGAACGTGAGGTCTGGCGTAGTGTCCTTACAGACACTGTTTCCCGTACGTGTAGGAGAGGTGGGGTCTGTGAGCAGGGAGAGACCGGCTTGTTGCGTGGCTAACCATACCCGACGTCCTTTCGATGTGTCATGTGGGTAACCCCAGGCTGTATGCGGGGCGTTAAAGTCTCCCACGACGAGTAAGGGGCACTTGTTGGCTATGCGCTTCGCGAGGGTAAGGAGGCGTTCGAAGTTACCTTTGAAGGCACTTAGGGTGGCTATATACATTTAGGATGAAGACACTGTTCGCTCGAGCGTGTTGCGGCACAAGCTCAATAAGAAAATCATCAATGTCTTCAATCACTATGGAATGGGAGATGGTGGTGATTGAACGACGAACCAGAAATGCTACCCGAGGGGGTGTGGGGGATATGGGCAGAACAGGAGCATAGCCGGGTAGGGTGAGTGGGTTTGAGGGTTCCTGCAGGGCAAGGATGTCGGGTCCTGCAGCGCAGGACAGCAGTTGGTGGATTACGTGACGCTTCTGACCAAATCCCCGGCAGTTCCACTGCCAGATTGTAAGATTAGGGAGTGGAACTGCCATCATGACAATCTATAGAGGAGGAAGCTGTAACGGGGGGTTGGGAGCCCTGAACTATGGTAGGGATAGGGTTGGCCTGTTTCTCCGGTGCTTTTGGCTTCTTGCGTCTGTTTGGTGTGGGGTCACGCTTTGGGAGTCGGCACTCAAGATCGTTGCAGCGTTCAGAGAATCCTTGCGTTAGCACATCGAATCGGCGGTTAAGAATAGCGTTGTCTTGTGTTATGCGGATTACTGTGTCTTTGAGCGGTGTGCATTCTTCGTTGATGCGAGTTATAGCGCCCTGCAATTTTGCCTCAAAGCGAGCTGCAAATGAATCAAGCAGGGTTGGTATGTTGTTTAGTGGGATCGGTGTGGAGGGAGGGGGCGTTGTGCACATAGGTGAATTTGTAAAGGGATCAGTGTCAGCCTCCATTGCTAGCAAATCAGGAGAGGAATTAGGCTCGGAGTGGGAGGTCGAGGTATGGGCGGTAGGCGGGTTGGGAGGAGTTTGGGATGTGGTAGGAGCGGGGGCAGGTGGAAGGGTAGAACCAGCGGCAAGAGCACTTATCTGGGCTTCCAGCTTGGTGATGTGTTGACGCAAGGCGGCGGCTTTGCTCGGGCTGCTGTAGCTTCTGCTTTAGCCGCTGCTGCTTCCTCCTGAGATTTTACCAGGGCTTGTTGTAGACTTGGTTTTGCAGTCAAGGATGTCGTGTGCCTGTGTGAAGACGCGGAGGTGTCCCAGACTTGTTTCAACGGCACTGACCAAGCTGGTTTGTTTTGGTTGGGCTGTGGGAGTCCGGACGACAAATGGGGAAAATTTTCTCTAGAGAGGACCAAGTCTTGCTGCTGCGTTTGTGGGTGATTTTGCTGTTTCCGTGGCTGGTGGAGGTTTCGTCCCTTGCAGGATCCCGTGCCTGTCAGGTGTGGGCCCTCGCACAGAATGCTCTTGGGCGTGCAAAGAGTGTCTTCTTGGGAGTGTTGAGTTCCACAACGGGGGCAGATATTTGTCTTGGGGCTCGGGCATACGTCGTGGCGGTGACCCGGCTGTCTGCAGTTTGTACAGGCATCCGGACTGCCACGGTATGGGGTGCAGCGGTGGATGGTTCCCATGTATTTGATGGAGTGTGAGACTGTGGTTTCGTCGAAGGTGATCAGGATGGAGTGTGTCTTTCCCATGCGTCGTGCTGCTAGAATGGTGTATTCAGGATTTATTTTGACCAGGTCGTAGTACAGTTGCGTCGGCGTCTCGTCGTCATAGGCTTTCGTGATGACTCCTCTGGTAGCCCCCGGTGGTGGTGCTACGTATGCCGCGCAGGGATATGTTTTGCCTCCGATGGTGAGAGAGGTCAGCGTCTTGAGAGTCTCGACTGTTGGGAAATGTGTGGTTGCCATGGTGAAAGTATTGTTGGTCGGGTGAATGCGCAGACAGAAGTCGTCCGGTGGAATGATATCGAGCTGGGTCTGCACTGTCTTCAAGAGCCGGGGTGCTGGGACATCTTGGAGTTGTAGTTCACCTCGCGGGCGAACGACTACTCGAATAGCGTTCGGTGGGAGTGGTGGCAGCCGCTTGCTCCGCTGTACTGCGAGGCGAGCCTGCTGAGTCGCAGGTGGTAGACGGGCCGGCGTCTTGCCGCTGCCGGTTACGGCTGCTGCGTGGCGCGACGCGTTGTTGGCGTTCGGGTGAGCTGCGTCTGAGGTTGCGTTGTCGGAGCGGTAAGGTTTCGGCGAACTGGCTGGTCGGGAGGCGTAGGCTTTATACAGCACCGATGTCCAGTCGCTTGAGTTTTGCTCTTCCGCGGTGATGGTGCGGCCTTCAAACGTTACCTCCATGACAACGGCTGCCGTCGCCGACGGAGTCTGCGGAGGGGAGGAATCCGAGTGCGGCCTAGCTGTGCGACTTGTCATCTCGGTCCGATAATTGTTCTTCCCTCAGAATAGATCGAATTTTGCCCGTAATGGGCGGCTCTCCTGTCCTCCTTAGGCAGTTATGTCGGTTTTCGAGCAGATTAGTGGCCGTAGGAGAGATTGGGTAGGAGAAGCACGTACCGTTTGCCGGAGCCGACGTTGCAGGCATCCGCTCCCGTTGGCCCCCTAGCGGCGATCTTCGACCTCCGGCTCGCAATGCTGGAACGCCAGCAGGGAGAGCAGCAGCGCATGCCTTGACTCAAACCCTCCAGACAACCACCTCCTCTCTTACCTCCCAGCTTAGCAAGCTAAATGAGCACCTTGCCACGTTCACCACTCCTTCCTCCAGCGCCCAGGTCGCCCCTTTTTCTGACCTTGTAGAAACCACCACACAGGCACATCACACTCGCTTAGTTCAGCTGGAAACTTCGGTTCTCCAGATCCTTACCGCCCTCCAAGCACAATCAAAGCAATTGGATTCCTTCGCATCTATGCTCCAATCCGTCCATGAGTCACTGCCCCCGGCAAAAAAGAAGCAACGCGTACCATCGCGTTCCTCTCCACTATCATAAAGGCGTTTGGCGAGGACCTCGAGACTGTGCAGTGGAACTGCCGAAATCTTTGCCACAATAAGACCCCCCTCCACAAGTATCTACTCATCCGCCCCTCCCTGCCTCATTTTCTCCTTCTCCAGGAGACCCGGACGGCCCGCAATGTCCCAGGCTACCGCGCCTGCCATGCCACTACGGCCACACCACTTGCGTCTATTTATGTACACAGTGACGTGCTCGTAGAAAAAATTGACATCCCCTCCACCCTCCTTAAATATTTAGTTGGTGTGGTGTATTACCACCCTTCTTCCCGCATCTCACTCGTCCTTTTGTCTTTTTACAACCCCCCTGTCACTTCCTCTTTATTCTCTGCTCTGGGCAAATTCCTTCACTCTCTTTCTTCTACCTCCCATCTCCTCTTTGGTGGTGACTTTAATGCCCCTCACACACTCTGGGGCTACCCACAAACCCTCAAACCCGGCCGCCTCCTCCATTGTCTGGCCCAGGAACGCCACCTCACCCTTCTTAATACTCCTGGCTCTCCTACTCGAGCGGGCACTGCCTCACAACGCCCTACGACACCCGACCTCACTTTCTCTCGGGGTTCACTTTCCTTTCACTGGCAGGTGACAGCCGAAACTCTTCTAAGTGACCACTTTCTCATCCATATCACCACCTCTCTCTCCCACATCCCTCGCTGTCATCCGATTATTCACACTGACTGGCATGCTTTTCGCACTAATCTCGCCGACTCCTTTCAATCCTACGACGACTGGACGTCGCGCATCTCTGCAGCGCTCACGTCCAGTAGCCGTCGCGTTCGCTCTCGTTACCCAATCCAAGACCCAGATCCTCACCTTCTCCGTTTATGGCGTCGCCGTAAACGTCTTCAACGCTCCTTTCGCTCCCAACCACACAATGCCCAACTTTCCTCCCGGATCACTGCTTTGTGGGCCGAGATCGTCGCCCACTGCGCCTCCCAAGAGACCTCTCGTTGGAGTGCTCTTTGTGACGGCCTTGATTCTGCATTGCACTCGCGATCCGCATGGTCTCTCTTTAAATCCCTCCTTGGCACTAAGCCTGCCCTTGCTCCCACTCTAGCTAAAGCCCTCACTCAGGGGACTCCCTCCGAAGTTTTTGATCAACTCGCCTCTCTCTACCTCCCGCCCCCTCCTGCCCCCTCTGGTACCCTCCTACCCGGTGTGCTCGGGTGGACCTAACCCCGATCTGGACAAATGCTTCACTCTCCGGGAGCTCGAATCTGCTCTCGGTGCTAATTCTACACGCTCGGCTCCCGGTGAGGATGCCATTACATACACCACACTTCGCAACCTTCCTGACTGCGCCAAAGAATTCCTCCTTAAAACCCACAATGATGCATGGGACAGCGGCTGCCTGCCCAGCTCCTGGACCTCCTCCCTCATTTCTATGATTCCAAAGCCGGGCAAGCCTCCCTCTCTCTCTAACCTCCGCCCAATCTCCCTGACATCATGTGTTGGTAAGACCCTTGAGCGAATGGCCCTGACTCGCCTCTCTAATTTTCTCGAGACGAGGGAGTTCTTCCCTTATTCTCTCATCGGCTTCCGACGCCACGTCTGTGCACAGGACATGTTTCTGGTTCTCCAGCACACGTTTCTGTCACCTACCCCCCCTCAAATTCACGCACTTGTGACCGTCGATGTTCGCAAGGCCTTCGACGGTGTTTGCCACGACCACATCCTTTCCCAACTTGCCTCCCTAGAGTGTGGCTCCCGCATGTACTGTTATATCCGCTCATTCCTCTCTAAACGTGTCGCTCGCTTTCGAGTCGACACCTATCTGTCCGACCCCCCAAACCTCACCCGAGACACTCCTCAAGGTGCTGTTCTCTCTCCTACCCTTTTCAATCTCGCTATGGCCCCTCTCGCCTCCCAGCTAGCTGAAATTCCCGACCTGCATCATATATTTTACGGCGATGACATCACTCTCTGGTGTTCATCTGGCTCTCCCGGTCACGTACAGGACACCCTGCAACGTGGCCTAGATCTTATCGACTCCTTTCTCACCACCGCTGGCCTCTCTCCTGCTCCTGAGAAATCCGAGCTTTTCCTTCTCAACCATTCCTCCTACCAGCGCTCACAAAACCACTTCGTCTCTCTCCTCCTTTCTGGCTCTCCCATTCCTGTGGACATGCAGTGCAGATTTCTTGGCTTTCCTTTCCATGCGGCCAAGAACGTGCAAGCCCTCCACCACGTTGTCACACCTGCCACTCCGGACCCGTTGTCACACCGGACCCTTCCGGTCCCAACTGCCCTTGTATCTATGCGGACCTGGCCCATTGCCTCTTCTATTGCCCGGCTGCTCAGCAGTCGGGTTCCTTCCCCCCACCCTCTCTATCCATCACCACCTGGCTCGACTGGCTTGGCGCTGAAGGGGAAGAAGAACAGCGGCTTCTGGTCGCCCAGGTGGTCGAAATGCTCGGCCTGTAAATTATGGTCGATTATGTCTTCTACTACTACTACTACTACAGTGGCCGCAAGTGCCGAAGGACAGGGTTAAATAGAGAGACATGGGAGAGGCCTTTGCCCTGCAGTGGGCGTAGTCAGGCTGATGATGATGATGAGAGGAAGTCTTGTTAACTTACTTTAAGTGCGCATGTCTCAAGCGTATCGTTAGATAGTCATGCATGTTTACGTGAACAAGTATTTTTTGAGCATGTGCTGAGCTCTATTTTTGTTCGGAAAGCAACACTAAGCTAGTCGCCGAGCCATTCGCGGTGCCGAGGAAAGATCATACTGCGCATGCGCGAGGAGCAGTGACGTGACACAGCGCACAGCTGGCGCGCCGTCGCTGCGCGGGTGACTCAGATGTCCCGCTGCCGCGCTCGCCAGTTGCGCATGCGGCGTAGCGGCGCATAGTTAGCATGCCGGAGCCGCTGCCGCGCGCTCTCCATCGCCTCTCCTCTCCGATGCGCAGTAGCGGCGCACAGCTAGCGTACCGGTGCCGCCGGGACGCCAGCTGTGCATAGTGACGTCACTTGCTGCTCGCGCATGCGCGGTATGGTCGTGCAAGAGCATGCGAAACGGCGAGTGTGTGGGAAATGTAGCTCACTCAACAATATATGACAACGCGCAGATGTTTCTTTCGCAATCCCCGACGTGTAACCAGAGCTAAACGACAGCCAATTTTATTCACCCTCATTTGGACCGTACTGACAGCTTCACTAGCAGGGACGCATTTTGTTAAGAAACGTAGTTCGTGCCACCTCCTCCTTTGTTCACTGTGTTTCGTGGCGGCATGCTCTTCTGAACAATCATTTCAGCGGCATGTTGTGCGTCATCAGTGTGCTCTGTTTGAAAAAGGCGGCAAAGTCGCATCTCTAGCGAGATTTTTTTTTTATTTCATTGCCTACGGTACCTAGTTAATTCCAGCATAATAGCAACCAAAGCGGCTGTCAGCGCAGATGTGTCCGTACATATTTTGCGGGAAGGGTTGGCCAGAACGGGTTTTTGGTATTTGATAAAATATTTTTCATCTGAATTTTTCGGCAGTTGCTATCTCTCATTGCTTCTATTTTTCGTAGCAAAGGGCGATAGAATAACCGAGTGTGCTTCATGGTAGAGAGAGGGTGTGGTAGATGGTCCTTGGTGATCACAAAATGAACAAGGGAGGGGAAAACCTCAGGTTGCTTGAGGCAACGTTTCGACAAGGGGACTTCTCTTCGTCGGGGCAAAGCGTTCATCATTGGCAGGGATTAAATAGGGCCTTCGCTCCGAGGAGGAAGGCCCCGGGGGTGGGGAAGGAAAGTGGTGTGAAAGGGGATGCGTGTCAGGAAGGGGAGGGAGGTGAATCTTGATTCGTTAAGCTGCAATAGTGGAAAAACTTATATCCCGAGGGTGTGTAATGAACAAAGGCTTTGAAAGGGCTGCGACGGGGGGTTGGCACTGGGTGGACCTGAAAAACTCAGATAAGAGGATTAGTCAGCGTGGTACAGGGAAATGAGAACAAGGCAAACAAAATAAGCTGGCACTGGCAGGAGAAGGAAAGGGGGGACATTTCCAAGGAAGGACAAGGCAGGGGGGGTGGATGGCTCGAGTTCAGAGAAAGCCAAAAGGTGGGGGCAGAGGGGGTAACAGGAATGTTATGGTTTCCGCGAACTGATAGTAGGGGTTTAGGAGAAAAAAAAAGGTGAACAAAGGGAGAGGGTGAGAAGGCCGGAAATGTGGTGGAAGGTATAACGTGGGAAGGATGCAAAGAGCGATAGTATACTCAGATGTACTTGTATTTTGGCGTGTTGGTTCATAACTTTTTAGGAGGACACAGGGGCGCAACAAAAGACACGGACATAGAAGCAGACAGGGACAAGGGCTTGTCCCTGTCTACCTCCACGCCCGCCCCCCCCCCCCCCCCCATCGCGCCCCTGTGTCCTCCTGAAAAGATAATATACTTATGCGAGGTTCTAGGAAATGGTCTGACCATGTGCAAGACATTTGTTAATTTAAAATGATGCTAACCCTGAAATGTACCTGAAAGATTCCAGGTTTCCTATGGACATGTTAATCCCTGTTGGTTGCAGTGTTTTAAATTTGTGGATTAGGAATGCTTCTCTGTATTTTCTGTCCCTAGTCGATTTGAAGCCTGACTGAAGAATGAACAATTTGAGTTCGTCGAATTTGTGATGGCGTTGATTAAAATGGGTCGACACTGCCTTCTGCTCATTCCGTGTTTTTTCAGCCCGCTGCCCGTTTAATCTGTAACTCATTGTTTGCCCGGTTTAACCGATATATTTTTTCTGCAGAAGGAGCACTGGAGCATGAGGGTCGTTCAATAAAGATTTCCCCTGACCCACTTCCTTTGGACGGAGAGCAACGAAACTTTGCAGATTTATTAGTCCTTCTCTACATAGGTGCCGCCCAGGGGCACGCACTTCTCCCATTTTTTTATGCAACTGTAAACAGCTCGCTTGTAGAAGTCAACAGGTAGCTCCAAAAGCCATGTTGTGACTTCGGAAATCAGAGTCTCATCATCTGGAAAATACTTGTCCTTCAAAAATTATTTCATTATTGGAAAGGGGTAGAAGTCCGATGGTGCGCGGTCGGGTGAATAAGGGGGATGCGGTAGAATTTCAGAGCCGCAACAGCGTACTTCCATCTGGGCAACATGAGAGTTGTGAACTGAGGCATTGTCTTGCAGAAGGCGGACACCTTTGGTGAGCATGCCACGTCTCTTGCTTTTGATGGCCGCCCGCAATTTCCGCCGCAGTGAAGCATAGTATGCGCCAGTAATCGTGGCACCTTTTGCTAGGAAATCCATCAAGACTACTCCGTGCTGGTCCCAAAAGACTGTGAGCATGGCCTTGCCCGTTTAGGGCTGGGCGCGTGCCTTCTTTGGAGGCGGTGAGTCCAAGTGCTTCAATTGCACCGATTGGACATTAGTCTCCGGATCATAGTAATGGACTCAGCTTTTATACTGCGCAATCAGTCTGTTGAAAAAGTCCTCCTGGTTTCCATGGCACATGGTCAAAAGAGCCTGGGAACATTCGGCTCGTTCCTGCTTTCGGAAAGGTGTGACCAGCGGGGAACCCAGCGAGCGGATACCTTACGCATGTGAAGATTGTTCTGAATGATTTTTTCCATGGACCCCACACTAATCTTGATATTTTGGGCTAGGTCTCGAACGGTTACGCGGCGATTTTCTAAAATGGCGGCCTCTACTTGCTGGATGGTGTGTTCATCGATAACGGAGTGAGGTCGCCCTGCAATTGGAGCCGTTTCCACCAAAGTCCGACCACATTTGAATTGACGATGCCAGTTCTTTACTACACCATATGATGGGGAATCCTCCCCATAAACCTGTTTTGTCTCATCGAACGTCTCCCTTGGAGTTCGGCCTTTCAAGTACAGAAACTCGATGACTGCTCTGTATTCCACTGCATTCATTATCACACCTCACACCACTTCAGCACTTGTGAAAGGAAGACCGTTATTAGTTGAAAGTTGCACATTGGCACGTGACCTATAGAGACATAAGTCATTACACATGCGCAGTTTCAGCATCCTGCAGTTAGTAGAAGTGAGTCAGGGGAAATCTTTATTGAACGCCCCTCGTAGATAATATTGGACGAGGTGCAGTCAAAACTGGTCTTTATATCGAAACTGAAATCACTTGCCGTACTTTTAACCGTAGTGTCCCTTTGTAAATGTTTGCATGTCTTGCATCTAAGTCGAGAGCATGAAGTTACTGTGGGTGGTGGTTTCTTACCGATCCTAGCACGCACCAGGATGTCCTTCAGGTTTGTGTTGCGTCTGTATGTTACCCTTGGTGCGTCGGGAAATATTTTCTTGAGACGGTCGTTACCAGTTAAAATGGAGTGGTATTTCCGCAGGATATTGTTTGTTTGGAAGCGCGTTTGAGTATTTCGTTATAAGTGCAGGAGGTCGTTGACTGTTAGTTTTTGTTCGTTTTTTAGGAACTACATCTCGTTTCAAAGTGGTTGCTCATTGGAACGCATTATTAAGGGTTGTCTGTGGATGATTTCTGGTGATTAGTGTGTTTCTTAGCGAGTGGAGGTGTTTCAGGTAGTCGTCGCTGTCGCTACATATTGTTCTTAGTCTCGTTGCCTGTCCTACGAATATACCTTGTTTGCAGTGTCTTGGATGATGGCTAGTGAAATCTAAGTATTGTTGTCGGTCAGTAGGCTTCCTGTTTCAGAGTCCTGAGACAGAATGCAGAGGCAACTTGTATTTTTCTAGATATGCGCACAATGTTTTGTAAAATATATTTACAGGGGAAATAGTTTTATTTAAATAGGGATGCGAAAGTTGAACTTACTATTGTGGCAACTAGATACCTATATGAATTATAAAAAGTTCCGTTCAGCAGAAATGTGTGTTGCCAGCACGCTGCAAATTGGATACTTTTTCTTCATTTGTTCATGAACGCGACTCTGAATCAGCAATGGTTCTAAGGATCATTGGTGAACGACTAAAACAGCAAGATTCATATTCAAAGTTTTCACCTAATTAGCATTAGAATTTACGCCTCTTTACCAACATTAACTGGATTCTATACATGTATAAGGAGGGAAACTTTTTAAGGTAGAACTTTTGCGTTCACCCTGAAGACCTCCCACTAGAGGTCCAATTTGATTATCTTGGCGATGACTTTAGCGGCCCTGTCCTTTCTCCGTCCTTTCTGCAAATGTTTGTTCGAGATGCTTCCTAGCAAACATCTGTTAAGAGCCGTCGTTGAGAATCATTAGCCACACGACTTCGATAATTGTAAAAAAAGTGTCTTACAAGATTGTATGTGCACACGTCCGCAGTGCCTTGATTAAAAATAAATTGTTGATTCAAAAGAAACTGGGTGCTACAATTTTGGCAAAGGTAAAAAATCATAAACCATGATATACGTCGTCTGCTCTAGATACCCGATACGTTTTTGCAGAAACCTGCTCGTTAGCTGTGTTTCCATCTAAAACATCCAGCGCCCACCAGGAACTGTTTCATTCTTCTTAATTTTTGTTGTGACGTTCTCCCTAAGTGTCGAGAAAAGCTGTATTTCTTGACAGGACATCCAGCGATAATTGAAAGTTTATTTCAGATCTATGAAATAAGATTCTTTGAGCTGAAGGCCCCCCAATATATATCTCTCTACGACTTCGTGATTGCCTTACGCTTTCGTCTTCTCATTCTGCCAAAAAGATGGGCAGCACCAAGGCCATGGTTTTCCAGGGCCTCCGAAACTTCCGGTAAAGGCGATTGCTTTGAGGTAGTGAAAAGGAGGAGGACATCTGCAATACGAAGTTCAAATAAGAATTATCACTCATTGCACTTTCTGAGTTTCAATATCAGTCGTGGTGGCCTAGAGGTATCAGTACAAGCCTCACATGTAAGAGTGGCGAGGTTT
This sequence comes from Amblyomma mixtum, assembly GCF_055824585.1. NCBI lineage: Eukaryota > Metazoa > Arthropoda > Arachnida > Ixodida > Ixodidae > Amblyomma > Amblyomma mixtum. The sequence goes on from NC_143015.1 coordinate 48,361,414, forward strand.
GAGCCGCGTGCCGCCATGTACTCTCCGAATATAAGTCGAGGACAATATTTTCACTGGCCTTAAGTTAGGCTTCTCTAGATTTAAATGGTTGAAAATGTGTATTTGATCACAGATGTTTTTTCCCAAAATTTATCTTGCACCATGACGCCCTTCTGCCAGAGCTGCCCTAAATTCAACACTATCATCAACATAAGTCGCGGACCTATTACAAACTTAAAATAAATACGTGCTTTCCTTCTATTAGTACGTAATGCAGCCGTAGCTGCGAACAGCAACCAAGTGTCTACAGCTCCCATGGGGATGACATTACACATTTCCGCACATTCGTCAATAATAAAAAAAATTACTCACGGAGGAAAGCGCTGTTAAAAGTAGATAAAAACTGGAGTCATTTGCGAGAACATACATTATTTCAGATATCCCAAACGAGATTTACGTAAGGATAGATATATAAGTGTATTGATCGTGCCCGTTGTATGGTCAAATAATACTTTTGCTGCACGGCTACACGCGTAGGTTCAAATGTCAACTGAGTCGAATGGCATTCGAGACTTGGAATGACGTTCGGAATGACGTTCGGACTCGACTACACGGACTCTCGTGGTGCTGTACGACACTTTACAAACGCATTTTAAAGCCTCAGCTCGTTTTCAGTGTACAACGACGACGACGGTGGTGGTCACTGCGTTCACACTACTCCGATAACGACACTGTCACGGTCGAGAACAGCTAGTGGCGGCTAGTACGCTGTCGAAAGGCAGCAAATTATCGCGGTTAAACATAAGACAAAAAGGAGAGTAACCCGCTGTATCGTGACGAGTGGAATTATATGCGAAGGTCACGAATGGCTCCCTAATATCCCAGACATGGTGATGGTCAGAGACGTGTATGGAAATCATGTCGGTCAAGGTACGGTTCAGGGGTTTGGTCAGGCCGTTTTTCTGCGCTGCCGCAATCTCCGACCAGATGACGGGGATCTCCGTGATGGAGGCTGACGTCGTACAAGGGGAAGTCAGAGACATCAGTGGCGCAGCCGCTTGGGATCGTTCGTTTGATAGCGTTGCGCGTCGACTAATCTATCGCGACGACGATCCATTGGTTCCCCATAGAAGACACCGGAAACGGAATACGGGAAATCGGATCTATCTGGATGGCAGTGAGCTGAAGAGGGCGGGGACGAATAACCGAGGGCTTCTTCCGGCAGTGGCAGACCTCGTAGGAGGCTACATAGGGCCTGCAGAGCGGTAGATACCTGCCCAAAAGAAGCAGCGGCGCTCGCTCCCGTACGTGCCAACACAGTTGAACAAAAATAAAGGAAGAAAAGCTGAGCATGGTGGCAATTGCCACCACCCCGTTTCAAAGGGGACGCTCTTATCATACATCCATCCATTCATCCAAGCGGGATACACCAAGCTGATCTGCCGTGGAAGCATCACGGAACTGTTCAAGGACGCTGGAATGCACGTGTTCTAGGTCCACGAGGAAGAGCTCAGCATGGTCAGGCCTCATACTGCGCCAGTAGAGGTTGTCTTCACGGAGCACTAATGTGGCGAGGGAAGCATCAGAGCGGTCGGCGGCGAGGCGGTCGATGAGGGAGCATTGCGAGGAATCTAAGCGCTGTTCTTGAGCAATGTTCAAAATGTCTGATATGGACAAAACGCAGGTGTAAGGCTCACATCCGCTTGAGGAAGGGGTGTCGACAGGGTAACGGGACAAGCAATCTGCGTCTTGGTGCAAGCCGCCGGGCTTATGGAAGACAGAAAATGTATATTCTTGAAGGCGAAGAGCCCGCGCTCAAGCAGGCCAGAAGAGTCCTTCAGTGATGAGAGCCGGAACAAGGCATGATGAACCTCTAAACAGAGAAGCGGTGGCCCAACAGAAAGAGCGTAATTTGGCAATTTCCCAAACGAGGGCAAGGCATTCCCACTGCCTTATAGAATAGAATACCTACGCTCTGGCGAGGAGAGGGGGCAGCTAGCGTACGCAGTCACGCGTATCTGATTGCGTTGCTGAGGAGCAAGTATGGCAAAATGCCATGACAATTCGCATGGGTGAGAATTTTCATGGGGGCAAAAGGATCGAAATGAGCCAAGACAGGAGGAGCAGTGAGGGCACAGATAAGTGCTCTGAAGGCGACAATACTGGAAGATATGTGCATGACTGCATGACATCTGCATGACTGCTGACGTTTCCACTTAGTCAAGTGCTTTCTGATGAGCAATGAAGGCTATATATAGGAATTGGTTATATTCTCGCATTTCACTATCGCATGTTTCATAGTGTGAATACAATCTTTTGAGGAAAATCGCTCACGAAAGCTTGACGGATGATTTGGTTGATTGACGTATAAAGTTGTCCTGACTCTGTTAGCGATTACCTTAGTAAATACCGTCCAGGCAACCCACACTAAGCTGATTGCTCTGTAATTTTTTTCAAGTGCTTGGGGCCTCCTTTCATGTGAATTTATATAATTTTAGCGTTCTTTCAAGCTTCTGGTAAACTCGAGGTGATACGTCATTGCGTACACATGGCAGCTGGTTTATCTAGTACAATCCCCCCTCCATCTTTTAACTCGTATGCTATTACCTGATCTTGGCCAGCTGCCTTTCTCCCTTTGTATTGTACCTAAGGCTTTCTTTAATTCTTCTTTCGTTACTCAAAGGATGAAGAACTGCTGTGCGCTACAAACTCTTTGAATAATGCTTTGATTACATTGGCTACTGTACAAATTCGTGTAGAACTCTTCGGCTACTTTAACTACCTTATACATACTGCTAATGACATATCCCTCCTTGTTTCTTAACGCATATATCTGGTTTTTGCCTATGCCTAGTTTTCTTTTCGCCCTTTTAGGATACCTCCTTTCGTTAGAGCATGCTCGAGTACCTCCATATTAAACTTCCTTATGTCGGCTACCCTGCACTTATTTATCAACTTCGATTGCTCTGCTGGCTTTGGCGCTTCTTAACCAGATAGTTAGTCTCCTGAGACAGCTTGCCGGTACCCTGTCTCGCCGTCCTACCGCCTACTTCTAAGGAGCACTTCGTAATGATAGCCATGAGATTATCGTTCATTGTTTGAACGTAATGATCATGTGCCTTGCTTGAAGCCGACTATCTCTTCCGTACAAAAATCCTGAATTCTTCTACTTTCTGTCCTAAAGAAAACTCATTAATACGGTTCTGCTTCATTCATTTCTTCAGATCCGTCTCCAAATGTAGGCTAATTCGAGCCCTTACCATTCTATGGTCGCTACAACGCACCTCGCCGAGCACCTCGACATCCTGCACGATGCCAGGGTCAGCATCAAAATGAGTTCACTTCCTATTCTCTCGTTTTTTGGAAGAAGATATTCATGGTCCGTAAATTATTTCTATCTGCGAATTCTACTGATAACTATCCCTTGCTATTCCTAGAGCATATCCCACAGTCGCCGACCATCTGGTCGCCAGCCTGTTTATTGACTAACTTCGCATTTAAATTGCGCATATGTTTAGTGCACTGTGATTTTACATTTTTCATTGCCGCTTGTATGTCTTCATAGAAGATTTCAACGATCTGGTCATCATGGCTTGATGTTCGCGCGTAGGGCTGTACCACCTCCAGCTTGTACCTTATATTTAGCCTACCGCTCTCTCCGTAGTACAATAGAACTCCCAATCGTTGCCCTCTATATCCTGATTAATGGGAAATCCCACACCTAGTTCTCGTCTATCCGCTGATCCGCGTTAGGACACTGTGTGCTCGCCCTCCAGTACTGTAAACTGCTCACCGGTCCTCTTAACTCGCTGAGCCCTATAACAGGTCATTTAATGCCCGCTAGTTTCTCGAACAGCACAGCTAGACTAGCCTCACTCAATAAGGCTCTAGCGTTAAACTTTCTCAGGTGCAGTTTCCAATGGCACCCTGCTCGGAGTCAGTGACTCTAGCACCCTGCACTGCATCAGAGGTCTGACTGCCACCTTGGTCAGTTGCTCCGCAGCCGCTGGGGGGAGAAGGGCTAGGCTTAAGTGGTTAGTTCATAGAGGTTGTGGACAAGTACTACACCAGGGTGGCCAAATCCTGTTCTTATGAGGGAGTGCGTTGTTCTTTCTGGTCACCAAAATCAGGCCGCACCCCAGGCCTGGTTACGCAATTCAATCGACGCGCGGATTTTTTTTTTTTTTCAAACCCATTGACTTATGGCGCGGCACATGGATTCGAACCGCGTTCGGCTTACAAGCGAGAAGGATGCTGGTCATCTACGCCATCTCTTGATGTCATAGGGGTAGACATGCAAGCAGAGCCCCGCAAACCAAAGGGGATGATTCCTTCCCTCTGTGGCCGAGATAGACCACCACTCTCTTCATTATGCCGCCGCTCCCTGCATTATCACGCTAGCAAGGGCCATGGCCATTGGCCGCCGCCACTAACTTTAAGGGTGTCCTTTGGCTGGGAAAAGCTGTCGTTTATCCGACTAAAGCTGAATACTTACACGCCACCTGCGACAGTGCCCGTGCTTACATTGGAATGCGATGTAGCGTTCATAAATTATTCCGCAATTTGAGAGAGAGAGAAGCCTATGTTAATTAAAATCTGTCTCTATAAACTTGCGGAATGAATTTTCTGTCAAAGAGCCTTCAAACCATTATTTGCGAATAAAGAATAAATACAGCATCAAATAGATTTATGAAACACCGTTACCCTAAAGTTACCTGCATTTCCACGCGATATTGTTCTTTTCAATGTTTTGGTAGAAACTCTGGTGCCTTTCTTTATTGTTTAAACATTTCATGAACTGCTGCGCAAACATTACCTCAGCCGAGCTCGTGCGACCCTATTTTCTGTTTGTTTTGTATATATGAGCTTTTTGTTTTCTCCACTTTGCATTACCTACAGCTTTTTGTGGTCTATGAACTATGTGCTGTTTAAATAAAAACGTCTGCTTTTTGCTTCGTTCGAAATTTGTATATTTCTTCATTGAGCGTACTACTGCTCATCCAACACCTACCTTGCAATTATGTTTTGCTCAGGAAGTTTTTTCTGTAGCAAACATTCCTACTTATTTTGCTACCTTGACTTTGAGTTGTATTCTCTTTATGTTTGCAATCATATCAACTTTGCTGTCCTAACTAAATGCCCGCGGCTCCTGCAAGCAGTTTAGAAAGAAGTAAATAACAGTCTGGAGTTGATCTGGTCGTAAGTAGTAAACGCCAGAAAATCGACTATCCATCGTCACTTTCCTACCTGTCTAAAGCGCGGATTTCTGCCTTGTTTACCGTATACACACTTTAATAAAGCATTGAAGGCACTGTTGGAGGCTGTCATGTTGCCGCGAGTCTTTGCAGTGTTTGCTAATTCTTGAAAGCTACCGGCACGCTGGTTTATCGCTTTGTCTGTGATGCAAGACAACCACATTTATGTCGATCGCATGAAGGCGCAGCCGATTCTACGTTGTCCCTGCACGTTCTTGTACAGGGACAAACTTGCTATCAGTCTTGAATTGAGCGCAGCTGAGAACGGCATAGATTCTGTTCGACCATTGCCGAGCACGCCTGCTGCTACGCCGCAGCCCATTCATACAGTTCTTTGCTGGCGCAGGTTAGCCTAAATGAACAGCTTCGTTTGAAAGCGCCTTTTGCTGTCTTTCTGCTCGCTGTACTGCCGTCACTACGACGTGACATATCGTGGAGGTGCTGGGTACCGTCCATATACATTAGAAGGGTCAGGGTTCAAGCTAGTGGGTAGTCAACATGAGGATCCATAGCGCACAAAATTGAAGGGACGCAACACAAGCGCTAAACTTCCACTGAACGATCTTTATTTGGCGCGGACAAGCTTATAAATATCACGTAAGCTACAGGTATAGATGAAAAACAATGATTATCTTGTCAAGTTCATGACGTGTCAGGAATGAGAAAAACACAATGCAAGCCACCAATCAGTGAGTACATTTCACACTATCGCCTACTGCCTTGAATCTAAGAAAGCTGTCCTTTTTTGATAATGACACCGAAGGATCACTAACGCAATTTTCCAATCCCTCTTTTTCTATCGCCGCAGCTTTAATTATCTCCTTCGTTTTTGATCGCTATTTTTTCCTATCACTGAACACTCCTCGAACTTAGGCGCGCACTTGTGACCACGACAGTAACGAGCCAAATTACCTAGCCCCTCATCTCTAACGTTTCTGTAGTGCTCGCTAGTCGCTTATTCAAGCACCGGCCTGTCTGTCAATATACAACTTGCCACATGAAAGTGGCAACCTGTGAACAACGTTATCGGTGAAATTTACTCAGGGGTTCTGGTGCCGTACGGAGCAGACGTTCCTCCCCTGCTCATCGGGACATGTGTCCTTACACATGCGGGACAACTTTTCTGGGCTGGGATGCAAACTCTAACTCCATATTTCTCTCCAATCTTTTTGAGGCCGTGGGATAGCCTGTGAATATATGGCATTACTTCAATTTTGTTGGGACCTTCCTTTTTATCTGTCAACCTTGTGTTTTTTCTTTGTATGTACATGCTTTCTGCTACTGCTACTACGAGGTACCTCGGGTACCCCGCTTCCTAAAAGCGATGAATCTGATTACTTAAACTTGTTGTCATTAGGCATGTGCATGACTTATTTACTGCATTAGACAGCCATGTTTTTGCTACTCCTCTTTTAACCAACTTCGTATGTGCCGAGGTATACGGTAAGAGAACCTTATGCCCTCTAGGCTCATAGATCCAGCAAACTTCACTCGAAGCAACTAGTTTTAAATTAAGAAACCGGATCATACCCTCAACAGGAAGCTCGTGAGTAATTGACAGTGGCTCCTGGCACTTCGCAAAGGCAGATATTGTGCTTTCTTCAAACTGAAGAAAGTTTCCACTCGTCATTCGAAGAAAAACTAAGTAATCACCTACAAAACGGAACGTTTTTATCACCACTTCCCTGTCTAGATTACTCTGGATCCTCCTATGTGCGCTAGCAAGAAACAAGTCACTAAGGACAGCCGCTATGCACGAGCCAATACACACTCCCTTTCTGCGCAGGTAAAATTCCCCATTCCATTTAACAAAGGTTGACGACAAGTGTAATGACACTAGATTCAAGAAATCGTCAACTGAAATACTGGCTTCGTTTTGAAACAATGCTGCGCCAAATTTATAAATGCAGTCTTCAATGTATTCTAAAAGATGCTGATGAGGCAAAGAGTGGTACAGGTTCTTTATATCTATTGAAAGAAATTCTACATCTGCACCATGAAGGCTTCTCTGGTGGTCAACAACTTGGTCCCTATGGAGGGCAGTATGTTGGACAGACGGGACGATGTATTAATAAAAGGCTGAGCGAACACAGCTATAAAGTCTCTAAAGTAATTTCCGGTCACTCGGCATTCATTGCCGCGAATGTGAATAGGCAAAGAAAGAGAAAAAACAGTGCGTACCGCTATATCATGAAACCACAGTCATTGCCAAAAACTGGGAAAAAAACTGCAAGGGAAATTATCGAGGCCTACAACACATGAAAGCAGGGCAATGCATGTATCAGCACTGCTTCGCTAACACTACTGCAAAAAGAGCTGTCACTCCTGGGGGCTGATAATCTCTGCTGATTTCTAGCGTGCTTTTGTTGCTATTGTCACATTTAAGGTATTTTGCAGTTTGTATATTTTTCCAAACTGCCAACATCTATGTATTTAAACTTGTATGATCAGCAATAAACCCTCAGCTGTTAGTCAGCGCTGTGTCGCCCATTTCCGTGTCTCTTGTGCTTGTCGTCTTTCGCGCTGTTTATGCAAGACGTAAAGATGAGTTAAGAACGTACGTATGAGGTGCGCTTGAACTAGTCAATTGTTCTTGCTGAAGTACATCCTCCAGCACCGACGACCAACCGGCTAAGGAACCATTGCCTGCCTAGACCAGCACAATCTGCTCTCTGAGCCGGAAAGAAGAATCGAACGTGGGCGCGTGAGAAGCGTTCTTGCTATTGTGGCTACGGTGTGACAGATTCACAATTTCGACTGTAAATTTTGCTGCTAAAATTCAAAGATATCTGCACAGTTCTGCTCCAAGATCTGTGCTACGGGTCCCCTCACAATATAAGCCTGAAAAAAACGTCTTATTAGGAATATTTAGGCAAATAAATAGACGACAGAATGCAGTTTTACTAAAAATTAGAACTACTCTCACGGTAAATACTAGGAACTTCGGAGATATTTGATTTCTGAACGCAGAAATTTGTTGGAAATCCAGCAACAATCATGAAAAACAGATAACAGTACTCGTGTTGTTACGCAGTCGACAAGGTGCTCGCTACATGGGAGCATAGTGAGTACATTGTGACTTGCAGCAACATTCAAGCTGCTTAAGTGAGCTGCTCTTCAATTACTTCTAGAGCAGTGCACACTATACAGGCGCGGTATTATGGTAGTGTTCTACTTGTGTGTTGATTTTGATCAATGATCTTTATTTTATCTCTTTATTTATTTGAAATAACTTACCGTCTGTGCTGTATTTTGTGAGAGGTTTAAATTTTCGAACCGTGCTCTCAAACTTAATAAGCAAGACAGAATGGAAGAATTACAATGCACAGTAAAAATTTTTAACACATGATTAGAGTACAGAGGAGTCGACAAAGTGACTAGGAAGTATGAATAATAAATAAGTAGTACAGATTAAACCCATAAAGTAAAATAAAATGCACGAGGATCGTGTTATTGTGTTATTTTGTTTGTATAATGAAAAAAATAATGCAAAATGTTTTAAGTTGAGTGTCGTAGGAAAGCACTTTCGTGAATCTACCCTCACTTGGAAAAAAGCCCGTCACGTGCATATGGCAGGACTTATTGCCAGTAAAAAACTGCATCCCTTTTTATCCAGAACTGGTGGTAACCACGAATTGTTCTTTTATCTCCTGATTGGAAAACAGATATATGAACCATTTTTATATGAAACAGAATCAAGCCAGTTGCTAAATAACAGTCCTAGATATCACAGAGAAGATGCCGAAGTCGTGTACAGTGCGACAATTATAGTATTATCGCATGCTCCATGGATGAAGTCAATATATTCGGCATTTTATTTGAAGACTTAATGCGTTCAGGTACATCATATATTAGGCACATGATTGGATATGGTTCGTACTGATGATATAAGTTCGAACAGTCTTGCTACTTCTGTTTTTAATCGAATAACGAAATGGCAAACCTGTGTGACAGGGATATGTTGTAGGATAGTGTAAATCCCATCAGCTGCAGTAATATCTCAATAAAATTACTAATATCCTGCCGCTTCTTGTCTTGATGCCAGAATCTGATTTCACAAGGCATACTTTTAATCCGACAGCAATATATGAGTCATCAGCAACGATAATAGGCGTCGGCGTTTCACAGCAGCAGCGATCCCAAAAATAGCAGACGTCGTCGGCGTGGTAACAAAGAAAAACGAAATTTCTTCGGTGTTGAAACATGCGGGGTATTGAACATAATACTCCGACATTGCAAAGCGAGCGCGCAACAATTCTCCATAAAACCACTTTTCTTGAACATTCTATTTAGTACACTGCAATTGTGTTATATTTTCAAGAACTACATGGAAAGCTTTTAGGATACGGCAAGAAAGACATCTACAAAAATGCACAGCAACAGAGCACTAAAATGGAGGTAAAGCCTACCCCGCCAACAAGAGATAGTGCCACTCCTTTTTAAAGTCTGATGTCTTTCTTTTCTCACACTTCCCTGAAATGAACTATCACATCGCGGAAATGAGATTTTGTCGCAACACCTGGCTCACAGTTCCGGTAAATCAATCTATTTTTCCGTAAGCTCTGCAGTTGAATCTGGAAAAAGCTCATAAAAAGGCCCATCAGCATATTCCTTTCCGGAAAGGTATCATATGGTATATTTAGTCAAAATTAATTTGCCTTTTTGAAGGTCCATTGCAAGGCACCTCAGAATGTGACTGGGTCTTTAGAACTCATGAAGCAATGTTCAGTTGTTTCAGGCACATCTCAATGGTGGTAGTTGAGAAACGACACAGAAATTCGCTTTTTCTGAAGCCATTTCGTCACCGTCATTGTACTTGTATGCAGCTTGTTCAAAAAAGTTATCGCACCCGCGTAGTGACATAATGTCCCGGCAAAAGTATATTGAGCGGTAGATAGAAGGAGGGAAAATCGAAATGAATTCTTTGTATCGCTTCCTGGCAAAGAAAGGTGAACCTAGTTTATGCGCGGTCTTAAGCCTGTACGCTCATATGCAGTAGTGTCGTTATGAAGCGCAAAAAAATTGAAATGATACTATAAAAATAATTTTTTCGCCTTAAAAGCACCTAAGTAATCTTAACTGACCTCCTCAGCTTTCTTTTTCGCCTTTAATATTACTTCGATGCCATCGAGCTCGCAAAATTCGTTTCATTTTAGGCTTCACGTTCCCTGGCCAGCTGTGACTCTAGTGCCCGTTATAATTTTTCTAGGATTTTACACGCAGCTATGCAAATATTTTTTCGGCAGTAGGTGGCTAGTATCCAACCAAGATGTTTTCAATGTCACTTTCTTTGAGCACACCGTGAATAATGTCTATAACTGCTATTCACCACACGCATGCAAAAGGCACCTGCGGTGTGAATACGGAATGCCTCGTCTGCACGAACAGCCTTCAGTATTCTTTTCCGCAATCCATTGTGTCAAGTATAAGTTTCACTCTGATTAGTTTTATTTCTGTAAATGTGAAACGGGAAAATATTCACCTTCACATCACTCAAATTTTTCTTTACGTCACCTTGGCTCCTGTTCCTGCATCCTTCAATGAACACTTAGGCGCGCAGCAAATAAAGTTTGATTCCGGCCACCCCTTTCGGCTTCCTTCGTATCAAGTTTATATTCTCAATTTTTTTACTAAAACATTACGTTGTATTTAAACATTTCTCATTGAGCGGAGACTTCATTAATCAAGGAATGTTATCCACACTGTGGGACAGTATTCTCATCTGTTTCCTCATTCCTGCGTTTGCATGTGTACCCACTTGACTAAAAGAAGAATTCACTTATTTCCTCAACATGCTTCAAACATGATGCCTCGGGAGAATTAAATGTTTAAAAAAATTAGGCGTACTGACAACAGTTGTCCCCCTTTTGTCAATGCCAGATGAATGCGGTATGTTGCAAGGTGTAAATTTATTTTTCAGGGATTGCAATCCTAGTTTTCTCATTTTCAGCAAAGCGCAGTGGCACCATAGGTGAGACACTCTCCGTTTTTGAATGATATATATTCCTTATCTATCCTCGTAACGTGAGAAAGGACTGTAGTAAGTATTTTTTTCATATAGCTTCTAGAAAAGCACTTTTACACTAGTTTCGTAACATAATTTATCCAGTGAATGTAACTCGACTGTCGGGATGCCGAGATCTTGGCATACTCGTCTGCGTCACAGGTGTGCCCACCACCTTTGTATCAGGCTAGGAAGCTGCCAACTATTGTGCACCCGTTTTTAATATTTATGATATTATTGGTTAGGGCGACCGAGTACCACGCTGTAGTGTTTAATTCCTGTGTTGTTACTATCTTATTTTGCCCCGCGTGCTTAAGGTTCCCAATGCTCTCACAATTTGCCCCGCCACTCAGTGGCTTGATTTCGAGGGACGATGCAAGCTCCCGCGACGTGACTGCTAAGTTCTGTCAAAGTATGTTTTTGCGTGATATGCTTTTAGCTCCCGTTCTCAGCGCGCGGACGGTGATCATGGCGCCGAACCGAAGGCGAACAGAAGGGGTGTATTTATTTATTTTGTTATTATTACTTCAAGGCCACTGCAGCATTACAGAGCGGAGTGCCTACACAAAAAGATGATCCTAAAGGAACTTTTGCGTAAATTTCTGTCTGCCCTCTGGCGCTTACACGTTACGCTGACGCCGGAGCAGCGCATGCGTCCACAGTAGCGCCTTCCTTATTTCTTGCAGGATGAAGCCAGCGCACTGCGCGAAAAAGCCTGTGCTCTGTCCTGCAGCAGGAGCACGACATATGCAGTCCTCATTACGTATGAGCCGCCGTGATGAGAAGTTTGCGCGCGAGCCCGCAAGACGTTAGGTCGTCGTGTCTGCTCAAAACTACAGCGCGCCACGCCGAAAGATAGGGCCATTCCTCCGCACGAGACTAAGCTCTACAATCTCCCATCCGAGCTACGTTACCGACGCATAGGTGTGCTTCCCCGATACTGTACCTAGCAAAGAAGCTCAGTCTCTCGAATGTGCTACGCCTCTAATGTAGATAATTTCATGCTTACATGTGCTCTCGACAACGAGAGGGAGTGCATTTTTGCTATTTATAGAAGTTTTCGCTTGCCACTTTGAAGCGAACAGAAAAAAAAAGCCTATGAAAATATGTACCTTGGGCAGTAAAGAAAGAGTCCAACTGAACCATGGGAGCATTCATGGAGGACTAACGAATTACTGAGAACAGTTTAGGAGATATTTCATCAAAATTTTGCAATGCTACCATGCCACTCACCCGGTCACTGTCACATTACTGCTGCCTCCATTACATGTCAGTCTTTCGCAAGGAGTTCCAAGAAGTCCCAAATGAAGTTCTTGTCCATTTGGAATGGTTTCGTTGTGGTAGATACAAGAACCTTTACAAAAACAAATCGAAAAAATAAAACACAAATTAATAAAAATGAAATGCAGTTCTGTCGTGGCAAGTAAAGGAGAACGTTGTTCAAAATCCGTGCTCAGCATAAGGCCGAAGATAAATCAAACCTTACGGCGAATCTCTGGTCGGACGTTACCCGAGACTTGAAACCAAAAAAAGCCGAACCTCTATGGTGCTGCTCACATATGAATTACAGTTCAGTTATGGTCCAACTATCTTCTATGTCATCCTTCACCCATGACTGCATGTACCTAGAAACATTTTAGCTGTTTATAACTGCGCGGTTTTTGTTTGGGGGGAAGGGAGGTGTCTCGATACTTGCGTAGATATTAAAGGTATAAAAACAGGCAATTTTAGCACATTTTGCGCTTTGCACTCAGCATTATCTACAAGTTTTACAGAATATACAGATATTTTCTGTATACTATATATATCATTCAGCACGATATAGTGACTAGGAATATTGAACTGATAACAAGAATGTACGTGCGAAAAGAAGGTTGATTAGTTATTCGATGTGAACATTGTATCCAGCCGTTCTCTAACCGTATTCACTAGTAACATAGTACTACCTGGTGCGGAGCTGTGAAACATCTGTCGATGTGAATCCCTATAATCAGTTCTTGATTTCCTTTCCCTGGCAAGCCTTAATGAAGGCCTCTGCCTACTCTCGTCTATTTTTTATGCGCTAGCGAACTGAAGCACCGCTTCAAAACTCTGATGTTCCTCTAGTTATATGTGGTTGTGGATTACGTCAAAACTAAGGAAGAATCTCGAACCCTAAATAGGTAATGATGCTTGTCGGGAATTTCTTGATACCTGGTTAGAGCCCTGCGCAAGGCAAAATATTGAGCGGCTTGTCTCTTTTTGCTGTAGTCAATGTAACATTGTTACTGCTTATTTTTCTCGTACTCGCATAGTTCTTTTAAATAACGGAGTGATGTGCAATCGCGACGCCTTACATGATGCCACCATGCCCGAGGCAGCCCCATTCCTTAGGGTTAATTCACATTCGATTATCTTTTCGGTTGCAGTCCCTTCAAGCTTGGAACGGCTTCACTAATATAGACTTTTGCAGGTCGTCACCTATAACAGCACTCAAGTAATTTATCAGCTTTAGCGACCATTCGTTGCTTCCAGCGTATTGTTTGGCCCCCTTGGTTGATTCCAGGGTATTCTTTCGAAACTAGTAAAATATATCTGCGGGCTGTGCAGGTGCATTATGCGGGAAGGCAGACATCAATTCTTAGGTAAGGTGCAAATGAAAACTAATCCGTTACCGTCAACTTTTTTATTTTCTTTCAGGCCGCAAGAATATGGAGCAAAATTTAGGTCCATTTAGTAAAACCAACTTTATGGTAAGCTGGTTGCTTAGCGCAGATATAACTGCTGCGCGAACAAAATAACCACATGTGGGAAGAACACACTCAAGATAAGTTCAGTTTTCAGACACGTTTGCGGGGACCATGTGTGTTTGGGCTACGCCCTACGTGTGCAAAAACAACTGCTGCCTTACAATTCAGCACACTCAAAAATAATAAAAAGAAGTATTGTGAACTTCTGCCTCGAATCAGCGCTGGATAAATCATGCGTACTTGAAATGCACGCCAACTTCGACAGCCAATGGGCAAGAATTTTGGATTCGGGCTACCCTCGATCGGTTGTGACGGCTGTTGCCGAGACTCTACTGAAGAAATTAATGAGCACCACGAAATTGAAGACAGGAAAGCTGAAGGGACCCTGCGGCCTGAAGTTTCCCCCTACCTGCACAAAGATTTGCATAACTTGAACAAAGTAGCGACCTGGTTTGGGGTGCCGCTTGTTTTTTTCGGTTCAGGTAAAGCTCGGTCAACTATGGCTTCGTATCTCCCGCAAGGAGAACGCCAAAGCTGCATGCGGAAAAAAAAGATATCAAGCCCTATGTGCAGTGCCATTCAGGAGTGATGTACAAAATTCCACTGTCGTGCGCAAAAGCCTAAGTCGGCCAAACTGACAGATGCGTCAACGATCGGTGAAGTGAGCACGCATGAAATTTTGAGAATAACGAAGACGTTATATTGGCTGAGCATTGCAGGTCGTGCAATAATTGTTCAACGCATTTTGATCGTACCTAGATTTTAGGACAGAGCAGAGATCAAACTGCACGCGAGTTATTAAGAGCATACAATATAAAGAAAAAGGGCGTGAACTGTGTTAGCGATACTTTTATTTATTTGTACAGTTCGAAGTACGGCCCTTTCTGAGAAAAATAGTTGAGGTGTTCGCACGATGAAAAATGATTTATGCTTGCAGTGGCACTTGTGTTCTTCTTCCGTCTTTCCTTCTGTATTCTGCGCATGCGCGGCGCATCATTTATATTTGCAATGCATTGGTACAATAAATCAGTTGTGAGTGCAGCGTTTGTCCATGTCTTGAGTGTGTTCTTTCCATACGTGGTTGTTTTGTTCGCGCTGCAGTTATGTCTAAGTTTATGGCTATTCTCGTGGCAAACTTGCTTAAATCCTAGAACATGCGAGCCATATTTTAAACCGGAAATATAAAGAGCGGAAATCGCGCTTCAAAAAGCGTTATACTGGCTGAGGCATGGGCCCCATTTTTAAAGCGGCACTCTCAAATTTTAGTCCAAGAAATATTGCTGAGGTTTATTATTGCGTAAGCCCTTCGCGTCGGGGCGGCCGCGAGGCACGTTTGACCTTGAAGGGCGGCGCGAGGCGCGGCGCACTACATCTGTAGCCACGCCGCTGCTGAGTGGAGGCGCTGCCCTCTTCGCGCTCTCGCCAGCTGCGGAGTGTGGAGAGGAGGCTGGAGAACGGGGGGAGGGGGTGTATAAAATGCGTTCGCTCGCTTGCCGGCTCCGTCGTTACGCCGCCTTATAATGAGAAAGGGAGGCTACGTCGGCTGACGAAGCCAGGAAACTACAAGACACAGATGAACGCGACCAGCGCCTTGCTAAGCGGCGCGCTCAAGACGCTGCTAGACGGGCGCACCGCGCCTCTATCGAGACCGAATCGTCTACAACCGGTGATGATCCCGAATGAAACGCTATGGATGCTTACGCAACATACCGGGTTTAACCAAAGCTAAACCCCAGCAATTTTTTTTGTTTTTTTGTCAAAGAATTTAGACGTCATGCATAACAGATTTTTATGAACGTCAACGCCATAAATACAACCTAAAAAGTGTTTAAACCCTTCGTTCACATTCTATATGTCCGCCTATGTCGCCAATTCGGAAAGTATCAATTTGTAAGCTCTCCTTGGATTGTGACAGCTTTCAGTTTCACAATGTGTTTGTGGTCTAAAGTTTTTTTTTTTTTTAAAACATATCAGACAAATTTTTATTCGTGGTCTATTTGCCCTATCTTACACAAATATTTATATCATGTACTATCGGGGACAGAAGAGGTATACTCCATGCGGCGGGAGCCGGAGCAACGGAAAACTGCGTTTCAACGCCATCTGCAGGCGGCATCTCGGACCCAAACAGCCAATCTGTGACCTTTATTATCAGCAGGCATGTCGCGTGACTCGTTTCAATGGTTCGTGCTTTTGCTCGCCAAAATGCCGAGGGGCGCCGCAACAGTATCAATCTGGTGGCCCTCTTTTCTTTTTGTGTCTTCTTTTTTTCAACGCGCGTTCGAGGTATGGCTTGAGAGCCGGCGTGCGGACCGTCGTAATGCGATCAAATGCCCGCGCCCGCGTGGCTAACTTGTCGTGGAAGCAGCGCATTTTTGAAACATTGAAACGAGCCAAGCGGCATGCCTGCTGCTAATAAAAGTCACAGACTGGCTATCTGTATCCGAGATACCGCCTGTAGATGTCGTTGCAAAGCAGTTTTCCGTTGCTCAGACTCGCACCGCGTTGGGTACACCACTTTTGTCCCCGATAGCACACTCTGCCAGCATGCATCGCGTCGTGTTCTGTTTGAATGGCTCATAAAAGAAAAAACTTTATCACATAACGGTTTAATGTACAGTGCGACCATGTGATACAGACAGCGAACGTCAATTTTCCATGAATACAGCGCAAGCCTTCATTTTTGATGTCTTCACTGACTGAAAATAGCTTGCTGCCTTCGATGCTTCTACATTTTGCGCCGTTCGTGTATTCTGAGCTTGTGCCCGTGCAGCACATTTGCAGACACAAAGTCCGCTTTCCGCCACTGAAATTTCGTGTGCCAGCAGTACACATAGTGTAAAAAAATGCCTGCTCCAAACGCAGTTTAGACATAGCTTACTGGCCTGCGAAAAAGAATCTTAGCCGTAAGGCTCGCGGAGAGGAACGTCGACTGCGTTAAAGCAAGAATGCTGCGGCTTTACTTTCCGGCCCTGTTTCAGGATGTTTATCTGTTTTGACACATTTTCTGTCAATGCGAAGGTGCCTTCTGGTCTGGGTGAGTGGCAGTTAAAAGAAGGGTACTTCGAATTTCTTCTTGTAGTTCCTTCTTGCCCTTCTTTTTTCTTAGCCTTAATATATCTATACAGAATTCGAGTTGTCACCTGAATACGGTGAATATTAGAGTTCGATTTTCTAGAATTCCGAAACTTCGGTCAAAGATACGCTTTTTGTCTCTAGACGGAAGTGTTCTGCGTCTAGACAATTCCTGGTACTTTGTTCGCATCATACTGCCACGAATCTTTGTACTGTTTGCTTGATGGTGCTCAAACCCGCCGGAAGGGGGCTTAATCAATTTTTTTGAGCCCTGAGACGTGACCACACTTCTCCCGATTGGTGCCGAGCGCAAATGCTCAAACATTGTTCCAGGCTGGCGTGGTTACTTTCCACGCCGTATATCGTAAGTTCGTTGTAAGCATTAAACTGAGTACAGCGGCAAGCGCCGACATTCTGAGCGCCGCTAGGTTGTTCATTTCTCTGTGGGCGCAGGTCTGCACTATAAAGAGTTAAAGAAAACATTGTGTCTGTCTTCCTGACCGCCAGAAAGACGTCAGCACCACGTGACATCTGGCAGAGATGCTGGGTGGCCGTCCATGTACCGAACACCCCCTGCAAGCCGTGACGCCAGCTCTCTACGCTTCGAACCAGACGACCTGTCGCCTGTTCACTGAGCCAGCCCACGTCTCCAAGGTGTGTAACCTGAGTTGGGGACCCTGGCGAACCGCAGCCGACAGCGAAAAGAAGCTGCAACATCCCCATATCCTCGGCACAGACGTCGACTCCATTCATCCTGCAGCAGCCGCGGGCACCGCCAACTGTCAATGGCTCCCCAGGCGAAGACGCCGAGGAATGGTTGGACCAATTTAATCGCGTGGTACTGTTGAACAGTTGGGATGATGCTACAATTGTCGGACCCGTTGTTTTCTCAATAAAGGGCTCAGCATGTACGTGGAATGAAAAGCACTAGTTTTCCCTAAAGACTTGAGACCTATTCCAGAAAGCACTGTTGAAGGCATTCACGAGTCTCGCAATGAAATAAAGAGCCTGTTCACTACACGAGTCCAGGGCCCAGCTCAGGAACAAGGCCCTCCTCTGTTACGTCGAAGGAATTAACAGCCTCTTTCTCCGTGCCGACCCTACGATGACCGAGATAAATTATGTTCAGTTTTATCTGAGGCATCAAGGAACCCTTTGCGGCCTCATCTGCCAGCCACCAAGAACCATCGACGAATACAGGCAAGAAGCCTCCACGATCGAGAAGAGCCTTGGTGTACGGACTAGGTGGCAATACCACCCAGCTCAAGTGTGTGCACTTCGTCCAGACAAGATTACCAGAACTAGTGATAGCTTGGGTGAAGGGTTATCCGTAAAGTCCTCCGCGAAGACCTACGGGGGCTACAGCCATCTTTTCATAGCCTGAAGCAGCGACTATCATCGATGTTGTACGAAAGGTGCAACACGCACGTCGCACCCACACTCCAACGGCAACACAACCCCAGGCCGCTAGAGACGCCACTGCAGTGCGCAGCCAAAGCCGTCCTGCAGCTATGTGCCCGGGGCCTTATGTACTGCCACAAAAATACCTGTCGCCCATGCGCTCGCCTATGTTGCAAGCTCAGTCAAGAAAAGTATACCTCTGAAGGATGCTTGATCAGTGCCAACCTCTCGCCTCCATTAAACGAACACGGCCATATTTTTGTGCACTGCCCCTAAAGGAGAATGGGCCTGCGCGGCTTTTCAGTTGATGCCCCTCGTCCCGACTGCGGTCAACAACCACGGGAGATCGACCAGCACCTGCGCCGACAGAAGTACGAGTCTTTGAGCCATTCTTCCGGCACACCATTACAGTGCGCACCACGTTCCGCTTCCGCAGTTACGCAGCGGCTGTCCACCGAAGGTCCTCCAACCCCCCAGGGAAAACTGAAAAATGTGACCTTCGGAGGTCGGTTGACGAATTTGCACCGATCACGCCGTATGCCGATCACCGATCACCGAAGACGCCTCCACTAATGCGCCGACGCCGCTCACAAGGACAAGCTCGACGACGACGAGATCTGACTTCAGAATGAAGCCGCTACCTGCAAAAGCACCGACGAGAAGACCTACTCATGATGCACATACCCGACGAAGCCGTAACCAAACGCTGAGGGTGGCGGGCAACGCAAGAGCCTGAACATGCGACTTGGAAATACGGTATCGATGGCCAGAAAGCTACCGCTGTAGCCAACGCAGTAGCTGATTATTAGTTGATGAATCGAGAGTTTGCTGCGCAGCTGAAATTAGTCACGACCGCTTGGGTCAGCCCACAAACCCGTACCGCAGGATGGCATCTTATTACGCGATCCGAAAGATGCAATGCGTGAGTGGCCATTTTTGATCATACCTGTCGTGCCACCTTGGTAGTACTACAGCAATGTTCCCTGGATGTTATCTTGAAAATGCATTCCTTAATGGACACCAGACTTTAATCTACATACGATGCGTTCTGATCACGTTTTGGGTGGACGAAGCCGTCCCTTTGTTGACAACGAAGGAGCATCACGTGGGCCCGAGTGTCCTCGAAGAACAAGGAAGCGTCCCGCTCCCGCTGAAGTGGATTGGCGATCGTAGGTGCCATCGAAGCATAGAGCATCGTAGCTATCATCCAAGGGAACACGGAGTTGCTTCTAGACCAAGGACTAGGCATCGCAAGAGGCATGGTTCCTTTGCGGAATGGACACGCCGATGTTCTAGCGACAAGATCCAGCGAAGAATACCGACAGCTGAACAGACAGAGACACGACGATTGCTTTCTCAGAGTCCGACACAACAGACACTCTCGCCTTCTTCCGTCGATCCCCAGGAGATTCCCCTAACGAACAGAACTCACTCACCTGCGACATCAACCCAGCCCTCCCCAGGAAGATGCAAGACCACATACGCAGTCTTCTTCGAAGTTACATCTATTGGGTCTCGTCGTCGTTAATGGTTCGTCAAATGCCCATCTCCAAACACCGCATTGTGAACCAACCAACAGGCAGGCCTCTCCGCCAAAGTCCCTACCATGTGTCGCTATAAGAACGCCAAGCCATCCCGGATCAAGTTCAATAAATAATTTCTAACGATGTCATCTAGCCATTCAGCAGATGCTGGGCAGCGCCGTTTGTTCTGGTGAAAAAGAAAAGCACGCACTTAGGTTCTGTATTTATTATCTACCGTGAATAAAGTAGACAGGAATCATGTCTACCTCCTGGTGTCAACGACACGCTGGACCAGGTCTGGAAATCAAAGTATTCCTCATTGATGGACCTCTATAGCGGCAACTGGCAAATTGAGGTCAATGAAAGAGGTCACAAGGAAAGAGCATTCATGACCTGTACGATTTCTTAGTAATGCGATTTGGTCTCTGTTCCACAACAGCGACATTTCAACAAGCAGGGGAAGCGGTGCTGGTAGTCGTGAAGCGGCAAAATTGTCTAGTATATTGAGACGACATCATTGTCGTCGCTTCTAACTTTCGGTGACCACAAAAGAAGGCTTCGAGGAGATCCGGAGGCAATCATGTCGTCGAGAGTACAGAAAAGTAGTAGAGAAAGTAGAGAAAAGGGACTTCACCTATGAATAGTTGCTGTTTCTAGGCCACATCGTAAGCAAGGAGAGTACACCCAGACACGAAAAAAAAAAACAGCGGCTGATGCACAGTTTCTACCTCAGGCCGATAAAAAACCTGTGTGCAGATTTATCGGACTGGGCGTGCATTATCGACAATTTCTTAATAACTGTCCCCTACGGTCCTTGTGCACTTTGATGGAAACGCTGAGACTGAAATTCTGGCCGACGCAAGCAGCGTAGTCCTTGGCACAGTCGTTGCTAAAAAGAACTCTGCCTCTCCCGTAACCGAGAGTAGAGTAAGCATGAAATGTTTACGGGCATAATGCGAAGCGCGCGCAGACACGACGAGACGCAAGCCTGACAAGAATGTATATGCAGCGCGTTCGAAACTGTCCGAAGTGCGTAGAGGCGAAAGCGTTTTCAGCACCACTTTGCGTATGTGACACTGGTGATGTTACCACTGGATTACGTCGAATGACGAAGTAATGACAAATTACGGATTAGTGTGTAATGACTGATTAATGACTAAATACTAAAAACTGCTAATTAATGACGCTTAAGCTTCGCCTTTAGGAGTGGAACGCGACAGCGTGTTGTGGCGATGCCAGGCAGTCCGCGGAACGCCACCACCCGTTCGGCGTGATGCCTCGTCCTTTGAACGCGACGCGTTTTGAGGAAAGGAAACTACGCAGTAATTCTCTGCCATCTCGGTGGACACCCGAGCCGCACCTTACAGGAAGGTAGGAACGCCACCACCCGTTCGGCGCGATGCCTTGCCCTTTGAACGCAACGTTTTTTGCGGACAGGAAATGGAGCAGTAATTCTATGTCATCGCGGTGGACACCCGAACCGCGCCGTAAAGCATTTCATGCTTAAATATTGTGGCATGTATGTGCTTTTTGCACGCGTTATTCGAAATTGGAAATTATAATTCCGTGCATTATCAAACGACAGCTCGACTGATATCTTGATAAACATAGAGAAGGCACTGGCAGCAGTTATTTTTTGTGACTCGTTTGGAGACCAACCGGCGCTTGCATGCCGGTCGCGTAGGAGGGCTTAGAGAGAGTCGTTAAATCTCGTTAAGTCTCGTACGGTGCCCGGATGTTCTCGTTTCAGAGCTCGGATGAGTGGATCTCGGTCTCGGCGTGACGTCACCACACTGCCAACAACGGGAGCTAAAAGCATTTCATGCTTAAAAATCGACCGACTGGAGAAAGTATTATCATCAGCTAGTCATTCTGTACAGAAAAACAACTCTATGTATTCGGCGGCCGTGAAAGAGTGCCTAGTTATCAACTGCATTACGACGAAATTCCACCCCTAGCTATACGGTCGCCTATTCAAAGTGGTCACTGATCACCACGCACTGTGGTGGCTTGCCAATTTGAAGAAGCCCTCCGGCCGCTCTGCGCAATGGAGTCTGCACCTACAGCAGTAGGGTATCCCCATCGTCTACAAATCTGGACAGAGTCACGCCTGTGCGCACTCCCTATTTCGGGCCCCTTGTCGACAAGCCGCCGGAAGAGGACGATGAGGACGCCTTTTTGGGGCCGATAACCCCGGGTGACTTCGCGCGAAAGCTAGCGCTCGGACACCGAGTAGAGCATTTTATACATTAACTGGAAGGCAAGACTTCTTTAACCCTAGCAGTTTTAAAGCGATGTTTTGCCTCCTTCTGCCTCCAAAATGGCATTCTAGTGAAAAACACTGACCGAACAATACAGCTTACCGCCTTGTCGCTTCGATTATCTTCCGAGAAAGCATTATGCATGATTCGCACGAGGAACCAACAGCTGGGAACCTGGATTCATTATTACAGTGCAAAGACGGCACAGAACAAGAAGGGGACACAACAGCGCTGACTGTAAACTAAGATTTATTCGAGACCAGCAGGGTTTTTATACCACCTGGCGATCAGAACAGAAAACAAACATACAAGAATAGCTGTAGGCACGCGCAAGGGTACAGTAACGGCGGTTATCCGGCACGCGTCAGATTTCACAATCTAGATACTTCATCTCTTTCTGGGACAATGCCACTGATGGTGCGCTTATGCACTCGTCCTGCAGTCTTATAATCATAGCAGCTTCTATTATTTCTCTTGTTAATGTGTCTCGGTGTTTCCCTATGACACTGCATTGCCTATACATCGGTTTACATTTATCGTCGCGGTCATCTTCTGCGCTGCAGTCCCTGCAATGTTTGGCTACGTGGCCTGTGGTAGCCACACGTGCGACATTGTCACTGTGCTCTTTTAGCCTGTTGTTGAGACAGCGGCCTGTCTGCCCGGTGTATTTTTTCCCACAGGACATGGGCAGTGAATACACCACACCTTCTTTACATGGTACAAAATGATCCCCGTGTTTAACTTTACACCTGCGCCTTTCGTTAGTCGTGCAGTTAACTATTTTGCACAAGCTGGAAAGCTTTTCCGCCGCTGAAAATACTACGTCAACGCCTGCCCTACTTCCAATTTTTCGGAGCTTGTGCGACACCTGATGGAGATAAGGCAAAACAACAACCTTTCCTTTTTCCCTTTGCCTAACCGGTTCGCTAGTGTGGTGAGTTCTCAGGTTTTTTAGCTGCTTTTCTGCCACTGACACTAGTACATCGGACGGATAACCAGCCATCGTAAGGCGATCAACTTGTTTCGCAAAGCTTAGTTCCATACTATGCTGGCAACACTTCTTTAAAACATTATTAAAAACAGAATGAATAATGGCCCTTTTTACAAGTTTCGAATGAGCTGATGCATATGGCAGGATGGGTTTTTTTGCTCGAGGCTCGTACGACCAACACACATGGGACGGAGTGAAATGAAGGGCGAGATCTAAGAACCTGATAGAATCATTAACTGGGGTTTCATGTGCTAAAACCAGTGGTTTAAGACACTCTGTGAACATTGAATGAATCTTTAAGAACTGCTGCTCAAAACTGAGGTTGTCATTCTGTACTAACACAAAGTAATCGTCAACAAATCTAAAAATGCGGCATGGGGATATGTACATTCAGAAAGACGGGATATGTATTGGTTCGTGCCTAGCTCCGGTTCTTAGCGATATGTTTTTGGCCTTGCGTGACAAAACACTGCAAGATCGTTTGGAAAGGCTCGGTGTGTGCCGCATTTTTAGATTTGTTGACGATTACTTTGTGTTAGTACAGAATGACAACCTCAGTTTTGAGCAGCAGTTCTTAAGGATTCATTCAGTGTTCACAGAGTGTCTTAAACCACTGGTTTTAGCACATGAAACCCCAGTTAATGATTCTATCAGGTTCTTAGATCTCGCCCTTCATTTCACTCCGTCCCATGTGTGTTGGTCGTACGAGCCTCGAGCAAAAAAACCCATCCTGCCATATGCATCAGCTCATTCGAAACTTGTAGAAAGGGCCATTATTCATTCTGTTTTTAATAATGTTTTAAAGAAGTGTTGCCAGCATAGTATGGAACTAAGCTTTGCGAAACAAGTTGATCGCCTTACGATGGCTGGTTATCCGT
Organism: Amblyomma mixtum; assembly: GCF_055824585.1. Classification (NCBI taxonomy): domain Eukaryota; kingdom Metazoa; phylum Arthropoda; class Arachnida; order Ixodida; family Ixodidae; genus Amblyomma; species Amblyomma mixtum. Next base: position 48,385,510 of record NC_143015.1, read on the forward strand.
CCGATGTACTAGTGTCAGTGGCAGAAAAGCAGCTAAAAAACCTGAGAACTCACCACACTAGCGAACCGGTTAGGCAAAGGGAAAAAAGAAAGGTTGTTGTTTTGCCTTATCTCCATCAGGTGTCGCACAAGCTCCGAAAAATTGGAAGTAGGGCAGGCGTTGACGTAGTATTTTCAGCGGTGGAAAAGCTTTCCAGCTTGTGCAAAATAGTTAACTGCACGACTAACGAAACGCGCAGGTGTAAAGTTAAACACGGGGATCATTTTGTACCATGTAAAGAAGGTGTGGTGTATTCACTGCCCATGTCCTGTGGGAAAAAATACATCGGGCAGACAGGCCGCTGTCTCAACAACAGGCTAAAAGAGCACAGTGACAATGTCGCACGTGTGGCTACCACAGGCCACGTAGCCAAACATTGCAGGGACTGCAGCGCAGAAGATGACCGCGACGATAAATGTAAACCGATGTATAGGCAATGCAGTGTCATAGGGAAACACCGAGACACATTAACAAGAGAAATAATAGAAGCTGCTATGATTATAAGACTGCAGGACGAGTGCATAAGCGCACCATCAGTGGCATTGTCCCAGAAAGAGATGAAGTATCTAGATTGTGAAATCTGACACGTGCCGGATAACCGCCGTTACTGTACCCTTGCGCGTGCCTACAGCTATTCTTGTATGTTTGTTTTCCTGTTCTGATCGCCAGGTGGTATAAAAACCCTGCTGGTCTCGAATAAATCTTAGTTGACAGTCATCGCTGTTGTGTCCCCTTCTTGTTCTGTGCCGTCTTTGCGCTGTAATAATGAATGTATGTAACCAACTCGCCCAAAATGTTGTATTATGGGAACCTGGGCACGTCGAGATTACTCGCACCCCACAAAACAATAATATAACTACTGTGTGTCACAACTGTATGCAGACGGTGCATATTAGGTCAAAAGATGCCATGAGTGTCAACGACAAAAGACGCCGCTCATAAGGCCAGCTGGACTACTGAAATCTAATCCGCCACAGAGCAAGCGCTTTCAGCTGATTGAATGGGCCTCTGTGAGGGGAAAAGTCCCCCAAGCAGGTTCGAGTGTCCTCCGAGGTGGGGCCCCGGAGCATCTAGAAAACTGTCCCAGACCGAGCACGTCTGTAGATAGAACAAAAATAGTTTTACTTCAAGTCAATCAGGCATAGATGGGTAGAGAACCGTGCGGCCGAGGGTCGAGGAGTGGTTCAGACCGGGGAATCCGCTCTCTGTCGCTAGAAAGGCGGCGGGCCCAAGCACAACCGCAAGCTTGTTCCCGCAGAAGCCGGAAATCGGACGCGGAACACTCGCAGCAGTGGCTTCGATGAAGCACCAAAGAGGAGACGGCCGCCCAGGTCTGGACACCCGGGCACGGCCAGGTAGGCACCTTTTCACAGCAGCAGGTCCTAACCACGGGACGTCAGGCACGAACCGACTGCAGGGCCGGCAGCATACCCGGGCGGACAGCACCTGCCTGTGCCCAGCACGGCGCCCGCACTCCGAGGCAGCAAGAGGCAGGCGGGAGACGCAGGCCCCTGGTTGCGCTGAACTGGGCGAGGACGGCTTCCCCAGGCCTTGTCAACCGATTTCAATAATAATAATAATAATAATAATAATAATAATAATAATAATAATAATAATAATAATAATTTTATTCATTCATTCCAATACAAATGCGGGCCTGCCAAAGCCTTAGAAGGCTTGAGTGGCAGCGCCCGGCAGTAGACGGCACACAACTCATGCACCGAACACACAAAGTGCCAGAAAACAGAAAGAAAAAGTGGGGCATAAGAAAAGTAAAATAAATTCAAAGAGCGGAGTAAAAAATGCAACACACGGAAAAATAAAGAACACGTAAAATCATAGAATCATAACATAATGCTGGAACTAACAACGAAGTTTCTGAAGAAAAGCTTTAACTATTTTTTTGGAGTTAGCAGAAAACATTTCTTTAGGTAACCGGTTGAGCACAGAAGGAACATAATGTTTTCGCAGACGCTGGCCGTATCGAGTTCGGACTCTAGGGACGAGAAAACGATCACGAGTTCTCAGATCTTTGACCGGAATATATTGTGTACAAAAATCGCTTGTCCAGATATGCTTAAACACTACTGATTCGGAAAAAAGGTGAGAGAAGTCAGGCATGTGTAACAGATCAAAAACACTACTCCCTTCATTCGTGCCTTACCATATAAAACTGATTTGAGGATGGATTCCAGTATGCTATTAACCTTCTTTCGCCAAAAGGCGGAGCAGAAATAAAAGCAGCAAATACCATAACGTAACACACTGTAGGCTAAGGCGTGTACAATTTGCTTGCGTACATACATAGGGCAAAGGGACTTTATAGAGTGCAGCAAACATGCAATTTTGCGAAGCTGGGAACAAACGAACGACAAATGAGTATTCCAATACATGTCAGAATCAAAGAATACACCTAAATATTTCACCGTTGACACAGGTATGATTGAAGGGCATTTGCACGGGGCACAATTTGGTTTGTGCAAACGAAGAGACAAATCATTAGGAATTCTCTTTAAATAATTGTGAAAAAATACTAATTGAGTTTTTTATTGTTAACATTAATCAAGTTATTGCTGAACCATTCCATAAGTAGCTCGCTGTCGTGTTGGATTAGAGATAAAGCTGTCTTAAAGTCATTATGTCTAGCAACTAAGAGTGTATCATCAGCATATTGAAATACACGGCACAGTTTGCAGACAGTGCTCAAGTCATTGACATATAAATTAAACAAAATAGGTGCAAGTATAGATCCTTGAGGAACGCCGGATTTAATCTGCAGCAGACCACTTCTAAATTTACCTAATGCAACGAGCTGTGAACGATTGGAAAGATAGTGAACAAGAAGTGACAGAAAAGGACCCCTAAACCCATAATTGTGGAGTTTGACAACACAACATAATTAACCGTGTCAAACGCCTTGGACACATCCAAAAATAAAGCACAGGCAAATTTATTTTCTTCAATGCAGCTGTTTAGTAGATCACATAGTTCATCAAGTGCGTTCAGCGTACCACGACCCTTAATAAACCCGAACTGATTGCCAGCGAACACGTCATGAGCTTCGAGAAAACTTAACATCACCGTCTAAATGTGTTTTTCTAAAACAAGCGCAATGCATGGTAGGATCGAAATACCACGATAATTTTCAACTTTATTTTTTACTCCATTCTTATAGATAGAGATAACCACCGCCCTCTTCAAGCCCTCAGGAACTATTTGGGTGGCGATTATACCATTGATAATCGCGAGCAGAACATGCTTTACCCGTTCAAAATTTCTGAACAGTGTATCGACTGAGATACCGTCCCACCCTGGAGACTTTCGCCTGCTGAAGCCAGAAAGAATGCAACGTAGATCATCTTCAGTGCAAGGTGGCAGAAATGCTGATTCAAGCACAGATTGCATGCTACGAGATGGTTGACTGGGAACTTTTGAATCCGCAGTCAGACCGCGAGCAGAAAAAAAAGCATTGAATTCATCAGCAAGTGTCAGAGATAATGCCCCAAAGTTACGGGAATGGAATCAGCTACATTCTTAGGTGCACAGCCACGTAAGCGATTAACAACATCCCAGGACTTATCTGGCTTCCCTTTAAACGCCACAACCTTGCTTGGAAATACTGATGTCTTTTTGATCGGAGTAAAGTATTAGCCCTGTTGCGGGCAGCCCTGTACAGTGCCCTCAATTGAGTGTTCTTCGGCGAGCGCCTACAACGGGCCCAAGCCATTTCCCTTTCTGCAATAGCCGATAAAACGTCGTCGTTAATCCACGGAAGACCAGACTTTCTTTGTTTTATCGATATAGTTTTTTTACACGACTCCAACAACAGCGTGAAGGTTTCAACAAATGAATCATAAAGCCGTTTTCGGATGCGCAAGTTAGGAACAGATCCCAGCCGTATTTTTGAATTGCGGAGTCAAGTCGAAGTCGGTCAATGACTTCGATTGTGTCCAATTTATCTTGCCTCATAGCCCTTATCCCAGCTTGCGGAAAGACACGACAGCCAATGAAAAAATGGTCCGCCAATTTTTGTTCAACGATAAATGAACAGGATTCATTGTGTACAAGACGAACGTTCACGTGGTCAAGGCAAGACGATACTAATTTACTACCAAACATTTCAACACGTGTGGGAAGGTTGATTGTGGCATCAATGCCGGTATCGGCAAGAGTGTTTAAATAATCGACAACCAATTGCTTTTTAGATTTCAGAAGGTCAATATTGATGTCACCAATCATGCAAATACGACCCTGTGGAAAGTTAGTTTTACTCAGCTCAAGAAGCCATTCAGCCGTGACCTCGCCTATTAGTGGCCGAGCTCGTCTCCTCGCGCCGTTTTCGCCACGCCCCGCGTCTCTCTCCTTTTTTTCTTTCCTTCTCTTTCCTGAGCGAGCGTCAGGCCGCCGCTAGTGCTGAAGGTCGCTGGTGGTGCATCAGTCTCCAAGGCACCTTTGCTACCTCAAATTCGGGCAACAAGGGGCTTATGCGGTGACCGACTGCTTGACCGGCCAAGCCGCAGAGGAAGCCATACCGAGTGGTACTGCTGCGGAAGTCACGAAATTTTGCGGGGAACAGATCCTGCGGCGCCATGAGAATCCAGAAGTTATATTCACGGATAGGGGAACAGCGTTTGCTGCACAACTTACCTAAGTTACTTTGAACTGCAGCCACACAAGCCACCGGTAAAGTCCTGTATACTACCGGGTGACTAACGGACTTGCGAAGCGTCTGAACAAAACCATAGCTGGCATGCTGCGGACTCGGTATGTGGAGACGCCGAATACATGACATTGGAGGCCATCCTCCTGTACATCGTCTTTGCGTACAACACTGCTGTGCAGGAGCCCACCCAGATGAAACCCTTTAGACTCGTCCACCACAGGGAGCCAACCACCATGCCGCTCAATGCCTTGCTCATCAACGCCACCGATGAAGACAGGTTCGAGGTCACGTACCTTCAGCACGCAGGAGATGCCCGACGGCTTGCACGGCTACGGATAAGGGACCAACAGCGCAGCGAAGACCGACGCTACAATCTACGCCGACGCCATGAGTAATACAAGTCCAGGGGGTGTGTATGGGTGCGGAAGCCCACTCGCCGTTTCGGACGTAGTGAGCGACTATTGCTCCGCTATTTGGTATCGTTTGACCTACTTCATAGACCAGGTGAACTGGACTGTGAAGCCGTCTGTCGTGTAATGACAGCACCCCAGTGACGGCGCGCACGACCAAAAATTATTCATCTCGTAAGACTAGAGCAGTGTTATAAGCGGCAAAATAAACTGTGTCCATTCTCAATGTGTATATTGTAGAGTCCATGTGTATTTCTAATCAAAAGACATGCTGTGTTAATGCACCGAGTAGATGATTCTTTGAGCGGAGAGTAATACCATGAATCTGTAATGTGTTCGTTCAAGCTGAAAGCCGCCAGCACGCGGCTTTATCGTTTTGTTTGTGACGCGAGATATGACAACACTTATCTCAATCGATCGCGGCCGCGCACAACTGCTTCCATATTGTTCCAGAATGTTGTATTCATTTTGCACGCTGTATCTCGAAAGTTCGTTGTGAGCTTTAAATTGAGCGCATGCAAGAACGCCGTTATTCTGTCCGATGACCACCGAGTCATTCAGTTCTTTGTGGGCGGAGGTCTCCCCCATAAAGAGTCATTTTCAGAAGCTATTTTCTCTGTCTTCGTGACCACCGGTCTGTCTTCACCACTATGCGGCAATACGACATGCTTTAGCGCGACACTTGCGATACGCGAAGCTTTGAAAATCTCCAAGCAGGCGAATAATTGCCTGTTTAGAGGTGAAGTTTCCTTCAGGGCCGTAGCTCTACTAGAAGATGTCCCTGAATTCAGATTGTAATGTTCTGTTTTTTTGAGCTCTCGAAGTGTACCGCATTTCACTGAATCCAGTACACTCAAATTTCTTAATACCATTCTGATTTCGTCAACGTTCTAGGAAAACCTTTTATTTAGAAGTTTCATTTCTCACTGCAAAAGTTTCTACCATGCACAATAAAAAAGTTTCAGTATAAGAGCAGAAAAGATTGCTGAATCCTTTCCTAACAGCGCCTATTCAATTCATTAAATTTTATAGCTGGCGAAAAATTTCCATTCTTAGTAATTCTTGAGGACAAGTTGAGTACGTTGCTAAAGCACTGCACTTCAGTATTAGATTGGGATGTTTATTGAGCCACGTGAGGAAGTACTGTTTTTATACATCGCCAGCTAAGTGAGAACACCTTATGTACGGCGCCCAAGCTTGTGTCCTTTCACACTGACGGCCTCAGAGGTCACGATTTTCTGGCCATTTCGCAGCAGTGACGGGTGATATACCAGGTGTCCCAGCTAAATGTAACCAAGCTTTTAAAAAAACACATGGTGTCCTAGCCGTCTGAAACCAAATTATGGTTGTTTAGAGCCGCGTGACCTAATCTGCAGTATGTTTTTCGTTCCTCAAGGTTGACCAATTAGTATAGCTTAATTTGCTAACTTTTTAATTATTGACTTTAGGAACAAAGCGTCAATAGAAAAGTTGTAGCTCGCTTTGAGAAACAGCTTACTAAGACCTTTGCAGCAAAGTGATATTTACGTAAAGTAGTTTTTTTACCAGCCTTTAACCATAACCCGCACAATAAGACAAAGCTTCCAGATGAGAACTGTACCACTTTAACGTCCCAAGGCGCGTCTGAAGGAATAAAATCAATTTTTTCTGAAGTCCTCTCCTCAATGAGACTTCGGGGGCACATTAGGGCTGAGAAGTGATCGCGCAGCTGATCACGTGAAAGCTTTCTTTTAAGGCCAATAAACGAAGCCACGTAAATCGTAACTAGACGGAAACAGCACCACAAGCGGTTTTTCGAGGCGATCTAAAACTTTCTCATTGACACTTCCTGCCTGAAGTCAATAATTAAAAAGTTAGCGAATTCAACTTAACTAATTAATGTACGTTGAAGAGGGAAAAAAATACACAAGACTAGGCCACGCGACTATGAGCAAACCTCAGTTGCTTTCACTGGACTAGAACACTTCGCCTTTTTTAAAAGTTTTGTTACATTTAGCTGGGACACCCGGTATAAGCCCGACGGAGAGCTGTGCGCGAGAACAGGACGGAAATCTGTCGTATTGTGTCCGGAGGCAGAGTATAGCTCCTCCCAGCCCTAACTATCGACATATGCCCGTCTGTAACTTTCGCTTCCGTGGTTGTCGAAGAGATTCGTTGCTTTCAGAACCTGTTTTAACGCACCGGGCATATTGCAAACATTTATTTGTAACCAGCAAAATGCTGGACACTGCAATGAACAATACGAGGGGGTACCCAAAAGAAACCGGACTTATTTTTGTTTGAACTTATTTGTTCACATTTTAAGCACAGACCTTCAATCTCCTTCAAAGTATTCCCCACTTGCAATGATACGCTTGTCGAATCTTTCATTCCATTTTTCAAAACATTGTTTAAATTCATCTTTTGTGATGCTTGACAGTGCCTCCGTCGTTTTTTTCTTCACCTCAGCAACATCAGCGAAACGCTTCTCATTCACCTATTTTTTCATTCTAGGAAACAAAGAAAGTAGCACGGAGCAAGGTCGGGAGAGTATGAGGGTTGAGGAATAGGGGTCATGCCATTTTTGGTCGAAAATTGTCGTAGAGACAGGGCTCTGTGAGCAGGCGCATTGCCATGATGGAAAAACCAGTCACCCGACCGCCACAAGTCTGGCCGCTTCCACCGAACACTGTTGCCCAATCTTTTCAAAACATCCAAGTAGAAAGCCTGGCTAAATGTCTGACCCTGCGGAACAAATTTTCAATGGACGACTCCTTTCACGTCGAAAAAACAAATCAGCATTGTTTTGAGGTCTGGTTTCACCTGACGAGCTTTCTTGAGGCGAGGTGAATTTGAAGTTTTCCATTGGCATGATTGTTGCTTTGATTTAGGCTTCGATCCAGGAACACTTGAGTTGTCCCTATAGCATCGTCCTTTTACGTCTTTCTTAGTATTTCAAGAGTTTCCATTCAACTTTTTCCGAACAAAAATCAGAATTTCACCGGCGCACGCTGTTCACGAAAATCAGCCATTGCAAAAACGACATTCACACAAAACAGTCGTCACTCTAAAACTCTGCCTAAACTAGTCTGACCTCCTTCAATGACGGTACTCGGCTTACTGACTCTGGAATGTTCGTTCTATGCGCTCCTAGTGGCAAAACGCGGTACCACAGAAGCTTTGCCGACCAAAAAATTTAGTCCGGTTTCTTTTGGGTACCCCCTCGTAATGTGGGGTATCAATCTTGGCACTTCAGTTTTCTTTTTTAAATCGATATTTATTGTCCCAGGGCCTAAAAGGTTATGTAATGAGGATGGCAAGGACGCTTACATAAATGAAAAAAGGTTCACTTGTCTAATGAAGTCGAGCGGTGAATGATGATAATGATGATGTGGTCCCTGTTTCTAAGCGGTATAAGAGGAGCGAAAGCGGCGCACGTCAGCAACTTGTTTATTTTGATGTCCGGAAAATTTTGCATGAAAAGTTTTTCAACTTTGAATACAAATTTTGAAAACTGTACCGCGCGATGCCTATTATCCAGATTCGCTATTTTCTTATTTTACGGCGAGATATATTGCTATGTATTTTTTGTTTTTTGTGCACCTGTCTCAACTTTTGTGACAGCTTTTTAGTCCCGTATGGAGCAAATATTTTTCTTTGCATAAATGAAAAACAAATTGTATTAGCTGCACTGTGACGTGCTGCAATAAAGAGAAGTTTTTTAAGCAAACGGGTGACTAAGCATTTTGTGCACACCACACCAACATTGCTTCATTTTAACAAAACTTCTGTTTGGGCTAGATAGGGAATAGCTTATATTGAAATGAAATTTAAGCGCACACGAAAAACGCACACAAGAGGAGGATAGACACAGGACAGGCGCTAACTTCATCTGATTTATTCGCAGGTAAGAGAGCGAAAATATATATATTTTCGCTCTCTTACCTGCGAATAAATCAGATGAAGTTAGCGCCTGTCCTGTGTGTATCCTCCTCTTGTGTGCGTTTTTCGTGTGCGCTTAACTTTCATTTCAATACATTGCCTCTTTTCCAGCCGCAAAGAATGCAATAACAGTATTAGCGTTCACTGGCAGCTAAGGAATCCCTAGCCCATACCGCACATCTTTAATCGAAGATGCGAAAGTGGGATCATTTTAATAAGCTCGGAGCAAGAAGCTACTCGAGCACAAGGACTCGCAAAAGAGTAGCCAAATCTGCCACATGTCTGACGGCGACCGCCCAAGTGCAATTCTGCTATAACTGATGAAGGGTGGTGATATGGGCTTGTCGGTTCATCACAGGAGAGGCAGTCTTGTGTCTTTTTTCTCTCGTCCTGTGGTGCTGCGACTGACGTTCAAACGTGCAGGCTTTGGTGGAAGCATAGCGAAATATTCGTACTCCCGATTATGTTCGTTGTCAGGTCGGTTTGCCATTTTTGATACAAACCGTTCTACCCTCTTACCCGTAGTCTTCTCACTGCCACACGTGCGGCGCATGCAAGAGGGTCACTTGGTGCAGTGATTATGCCGAGTCCAAGCTTAATCTAGTTTATTGTGGCTGCCTAACTAATTCGCGTTGCATTGAATGACTAAGCTTGGTAGCAATGCGCGTGTTGCACAAGGCCTATCTCAAGGAGTCACGAAGAAAATACCCGCCATGCGTATGGGTGGTGCCATCTGTTGTAAATGCCACAAATCATAAATTTTCTCTAATGAATTGGCGAAGAGTTGTGACAAATTCCGTGTTATTAATAAGAAAACACCGTTTACAGCAATCTTGTGCACTCGGACAAAATGAAATGCCGCAAAGAAAGTAGGTGTACACAGGAACTATAAGTAATGTTATTGTGCTAAACGATGCCAAGTACTTGTCTTCAACGCAATGCATGGATGCTCTTCAACTATGCGATCGCCTTTAGCTAATACAGGCGCCAGCAGTGCAGGGAGAACAATAGCGTAACTCTGTGTACTTATACAGCAACCCTGCTACATGTAACCACGCGATTTTATAATGGCATGGATAGTGACCCAAATTCCTTTCTTCCGTACGCACTCTAGTTTCTCTAATATCTCTAATATCATAAATTGATATGGCTAATAATAATAACCACCTAGAAATTTTTGTAGATTAATTATTTTTTAAAGGTACATATAAGAAATGAATTTGGCCGCTGGCATTTCAACATAATTTACGTATTTTTCGATGTATCTCGCTACTGGCATTAATATGCAGTAAAACCGAGTTTTGCAAGTGAACTCTTATTACGTATTTTTCGATGTATCTCGCTACTGGCATTAATATGCAGTAAAAGCGAGTTTTGCAAGTGAAATCTTATTACGTATTTTTCGATGTATCTCGCTACTGGCATTAATATGCAGTAAAAGCGAGTTTTGCAAGTGAAATCTTATTACGTATTTTTCGATGTATCTCGCTACTGGCATTGATATGCAGTAAAAGCGAGTTTTGCAAGTGAAATCTTATTACGTATTTTTCGATGTATCTCGCTATAGGCATTAATATGCCGTAAAAGCGAGTTTTGCAAGTGAAATCTTATTACGTATTTTTCTATGTATCTCGCTACTGGCATTAATATGCAGAAAAAGCGAGCTTTGCAAGTGAAATCTTGAATTTGTAAAATTAATTTTAAGTTCACTAAAGCACTCAGTTTCGCGAAGCTTATAGAATGAGAGCAATATTGACTCTGCCACTACGCCGTTAATGGCCATCATCTTACTTTGGCGCCGAAAAAAAGTCATGGCCTTTGAAACCAGGATGCAGGAGTAAATGAGTGCCAGGTGACAGCATGTATAAACTTCGTCATCGGCAAAAAAGTCACTAGCAGCACGCAACCTCTGTTGGCAGCTGTGCTGTGCAGAACCGCGGTAAATTGAAAGGTCTACAAATATCGTTCTCATTGTAATTGCATTTTGAGAACAGCCAAGCATGGACTATTCACAGTACTTCAGGCTCGCATGCAAAACATCCTCCTCGTGCGCACGCTGCACTGCTGCTTTGGTTGCGGAAGCAACACTACTCTAGGTGTGAGTGATTTCGCGGAGCCCCGGAGAGCTCCAACTGCGCATTCGCGAGCAGCGATTGACGTCAGAGCAACGCGGAGCCGCCGCCGACTCCTCCGCTGCGCGGGTGACTCAGAGGTGCCGTCGCCGCTGCGCCAGCAGTGGATTCTCCAGGAGGAGTGACGTCACACGGCGCACTGCTGTGGCGCTGGGGCCAGCGCCGACCCCTCCGCTACGCGGGTGATTCAGAGGTGCTGCCTACGCTGCGATTGCCGCGCCGTTGCTTCCGCAATTCTACTCGGGTTGGCCATTGGTCAAACCACAGCCAATTTTTTCCTTATACGCGAATCCAATGAGCAGTATTTGGAAGCTCTTGTAACACAGCAGAATATTAATCTTTTCTTTTAATACAACTCACCGTTATCCATAGGAACCGGAACGAAGGTTTCCGCGTGAATCGCCACATTTGTGATCCGTGCCGCCGTCACAAAGAAAGCGCCAGCGAAAAGCAGCGTATTCATCACGAGTATGTTTTTGCAGGCTAGTTGGTGCCTAAGCATTGTGGGTTTTTTGCGCAAAAGACACGACACAAAGGAACGAGGTAGACAGGACAAGCGCTTAACGAGGCCTTCCTGGTCTACTGGCTGGAAAATTCGATATAAAAAGTAAGCTTCTCTAAATGGTTTCTGTTCAATTTTGATGTAGTATATATTCACTGGTCTAGTTCATCCATTATGCTGTTTCCATAGCTTTTAGCGAAAACACTTCGTTGCCAACCTGCTTATACAATTGCGGTTCATTTTAGTAAAGGATGGTTCAACGTTAGTGCTGGGATGTCGCCACTTTGTGTATCATCTAGGTCTGCTTTGTTTTCTTGCAGCATAATAAGTAAGGGCCACATGGACCACCATTTACTTACGTCTCCAAATGTAGCAAGTATGTCTTGCTCAGCCATGCATGTGAAAATCATTGACCCCACTTGTGCTATGCGTTGATGTAGCACAGTAGGTTGCTAACGGCTTCTGGACAAGCAGTTCTTTTGTTTGGATTAATTGTCACGCTGTTAACGCTGGGCATTTTTTTTATTGCAGTGATGAATGAATGTCATCCTTTTTTTGAGCGATTTTTTATATAATAAGCAATTTTATTCCAAAGCAGACAGTTTTTTGATATCAGTGCCTTGTTTACAGTAGTTTTTTTGCTTTTGAGGTCAAGAGCCGCTAAAAACCCTGTAAGTACCCAAGCTGGTGTTTTTATACAATCGTACTCAAAAGGAATCTGTACCGTTCGACAAAATAACCTTGGAAACTGCACCAGAGGTGCATGTAAGAGAGGCACTGCTATAACAGGCTAAACGGCAAATTCCTCGAATGTAACTTCCCACTTCGGTTATTTTATTGCTCAAAAATGGTCACGTGATCACAGATGAGTGACTCCATCTAATTTTCTTCTGCGGCCACCATCGGAAGGAGCTGGTTCAGGAAAAGAGATAAGAAAGCTAAGGTTGGGATAACCTTCCTTCATAAACAAAATATCAAGCTAGCATTTTATCTTCTGAACCGACGGAACAACTAAGTTGCGAGGACCACAGTGCTAAGATAGCAAGCAGAAAATGACTAGAGTGCGATTAGAGCTGAAAATTTTGAACTGTGATTCGATATAATATGTGAAAAATATATGTGCAGATAATGTTATCAATGTTCTATTCCAGAAAGATTATCATTTTTTGTTTCTGCAGAGATGTAGTAAACCATGGCTGTTCCGAAGGTAGCACTCGCGCACTGCTGCCTGGTCGGTGGTAAAGAAAAATAGAGAAAGAGTTGCTGAGGTATGGAGTAATAGAAAATGTCTGCTATAGAAAATAAAGTTTTTTATATTGCTGATCATCTACGCAGTATCCGCGGCAAGAGCATAATCTGTATAATCCTTGCTATTAGCTTTTTCGGGGGTATAAAGCATTTTATCTCCAATACTGACTATATCCTCACCCTGATGAAATTATTTGCATCTTTGGTGGTACAGGTACGAAATGTGGCACTATTAACCGACTTTTCCAGTTATTGAATGGCAGATATAATAAGGGGACCAGGATAACTAACAAAATCTATTTCGCAAAACCTTTCAGGTGCCCGTGGTTCGGCTTCTATCCTGAATGGGAATATTTTTCCAGAAGAACGAGTGCTTAAGTAAATAAATACCGTGAGGACAGCGAATGAAAAAATGCTTCTTACATCGTAAAGACTGGTGTAGCGCAGTTCGTGAGAAGTTACGCTTGTGTTATATCTGCGACAATAAACAAAAGCCGCATTTCCTGCAGAAGTAGGCGAAAACAAATCCCTGGACTCTCACCCATCTGGTAACGCGAAATGCAGCAATAACTGGTCTATGAAGGGACGACCGTAGTAATACCGGTACCGTGGTTCTGAGTTAGTGGAACGGCATCACTGCCAGTCGCACAGCCAACCGGCGGAATTGTACCACTGGAAGTAACGCGTCTTTGGCAGCTCAGAGCATAGCAAAAAGCGCCTGCGGAGACAAAGCAGATGACACATAACCACTGCGTGCACGTCTGAATTGTCTCGGCTCGCGCTGGGAGTTGGAATAGCATGCCATTGCGTACAACCTCTGCCTTTTGGCCTAATTTTCCTTGTACTTTCCTACCCTGCTCCACGCGCCGTCTTTTCTCACTTGTTTGCTGCCCTTCTCGCACTTTTCCTTGCCCTTCCTTCATATGCGCGGAAGCCAAATGTTGCAAAACCCGTTCAACAGTACTAGTATCTTTCGCGTACGCGTTCGTCGTGGTTCCTTACATTCATCTGTGAACAACAATTGCTCTAAGATTCTCGCTGGAATAGCTTCTACGCAGGGCCTCATCAAAGGCTAAGTCCGCTGTAGAATACGCAACAATTTAATGAAGGTCAACGAAATATTCACGTTTCTCAATGTAAGGCTAACTATGCCCACTGCAGAAGAAAAGTATCTTTAATACCTCTACTACCACTTTCCTGTGCCGGGGTTTCTCCAATTCTTCCAATACCCCTGTCCTGTGCCAGGGATTCTCTAACAACACTGTCCTACGCATCCGCACAAACTTATCTTTACTTATCCGCTCAAACTTCTGTACCTCATCCACCCACCTGACGGTATGCCGATTTGGGCTATGGCAAATTCTCCTCAAATCCTGCTCGTTACAATTTGTCATCAGTTATCTTGCGTTCACGTTATATGCGCGGCCCATGTCATTTTTTCCTGATATCAACTATGATGTCAATAATGTGCTTCTGTTCTCTAACCTACTGTCCAGTCTTTCCCTCTCTTAACTTTACACCCATTGTTTTCCTTTCTATTGCCGACTGATTTCTCCTCATAGGGAAATCCGTTTCCATAAGCCTCCATGTTTCTCCCCTACAGGTGAGTACCGATGAGTCAGCTGTTATATGCAAACCTGTTCAGAGATACTCGTAAACCGCAATTTCTAGTCTGCATTTATTCTGCTAGTTTTGTCATTCTCGTATTACGAATCCTCCGACATTGCATGCAATAATTAGACGTTTTCGCTTACTGCTGAACCTGTCGATAACTATCGCAAAATGCTCTTTATTTTTCGGACTGCTAAACGTTTGTATTCTGCATATAAAATTTTTGTCGCCTACGGCACTTCGTTCTTGAACTTAGCAAGGGAATGTTATCAGCGAATCAGTGATTACTCAGGTCATCTAGATAAAATTTCTCCCCAACGGTTCTCAGTGCAGATCATTAAGTGCCTCCTGTAAATATGCGGTGATTTATGAGGCAGTTATCTTTTCTCCCTGCCCGACATCCTCATTTGTTAGGATTTCGTTATTTTTCTTGAGTTAATTATTGTTGTACAGCGGCGCTGTAGAAATTTGCACATGTGCCTCCTCCATACACTGGTTCCGTATGCCTATACGGTTCGGAAGGCCTACATAGAGTGAAATGCTTCCTAGTAGTTTAAAAACACCGCACTTAGGCGGTGCTTAGATGATCGCAATATTTATATGTCTGGCTGATAGTAGAAATAATATAACAAAAAGATATTGCTACGAACTCAGCGAACTGCGACGACGCGGACGAAGTTTTGTGCGCTGGGCGCGTGCTTGCAGGCGAAATCTATCGATCTCCGAACTAACAGTTCCCACGCCGTTGCGTTGTCCAATCTGTCTGCCTATAACCTACAAACGCTCCTCTTCCCAACCACACACCGCCTGTGTCTTGACCACTCTTCCGTAGTGTGTATGTGCAATTTTATTTGAGGCTAATCAACCAACCAACTATCGCGGCGCCCTCTGTCTTGTGTTTTTTTTGTACCTCGTGTTGTTAGTTCTTCGGCGGCTCTACTTACTGCAATCGGCTTCTGTCCCGTTACATCTTGGTGGATCAGCGGTCTTTTCCCATCATCGGCGCCGTGGAGCGTTCCTCACTGAGTACATGCGCTTTGACCACGGAGGTCCTTAGCTGTCGCTACGCGGGACGGCCACAATGACTCAACCCGGCGAGCCACAGAGCACTATAACCTTACTTTCGTGATGATTCCTCATCCCCGTGAACCCATGTCTTTGTCCGGTGGCCCGGGCGAAAATTTCAAGGAGAGGACAGCCATCTACGAACTCGCAAACACCCATAACAAGTGGGACCAAACTGTGATCCCGACGAACGTCATTTTTTTTATTTCACGGGCACGGTACGGCAACGGCATGAGACGCATGAGGCAGGCCTAACGATTTGGGAGGTTTTCAAAGAAAAGCTTCGAGCTCTTTTCGGTGAACAGGATGCCTTTAGGCTCGCGGCAAAAAAGAACTTTACCCGCGTGTTCTTCTACAGCAAGCTACGTCGCAGACACAAATTTGTTAACGTGAAGATTGGGCCACTGACCAAGTAAAAAAAAGCTTGTTTATTCGGGTTTAACGTACGTCCCAAAAAGACTCAGGCTATGAGGAACGCCGTAGTGAAGGGCTCCGGAAATTTCCACCCTGTGGGGTTCTTTAACGTGCGCTGACATTGTACAGTGCACGGGCCACTAGAATTTCGCCTTCATACAAATTCGGCCGCCGCAGCCGGGATCGAACCCGCGTGTTTCGGGCCAGCAACTGAGCGCTGTAACCACTGATCCACCGCGGCAGGGCGTAAAATAAAAAAGAGAATTACGTTTCGGTTTCTGCGAGAACCTTGTTCAGACTAAGACTGCCTCGAGAGAGAGAGAAAAGGACGGAAAGGCAGGGAGGTTAAAGTGAAGGCTATATAGGCTTTACCATTCTCCGTAATCTTTTCCCGTGGATGTGAAGAATCGTGCCCTGATTCTTGTTCAGCGTGTTGGCCGTCGTCTGGATGATTAGAGACTTCAAATTAGCCTCGCCGAAATGCTTCTTCTCGTTGCCACGATTGTTGCCATATCCCGGCCTATCTTGTGGCCTGTGTACAACACGTGTTCTGCAATCGCATTTTTGACGAGCGGTTATTTCTTACATCGCCCTGGCGATCCCTTATGTGTCGCTAAATGTTTCCGGTTTCTCCGATGCCGCTTTCTTCGCATTACATGTAGTGCACAAGGACGCTTATATTTCGGCTAGGATGCCATTAGCCAGTGTGTGATCTCTGGCACACTCTCCACTCTTCCTGTCTCTTAATATTACACCTAACATTTTTCTTTCCATACCTGTTTGCGCTGTTCTTCAGTTGTACTCTTTTCGTTAGCCTCATTATAATCCTAAATTTCTCGCTATCATGAGTGAATATCAGCTCACCACCTGCTTCAAATAGATGGATTCCCTTCTCACTTTCAGTACCTCGCTACCAACTGTAAACTGCCGTTGCCTTCCGAGACTGTTGAACGTTACATTCGATATTAGAATCATGTTCAACATTTTATAATGTTGTGCAGCTGATCTGAGTGACTTAGGAAGGCGATGTCATCAGCGAATCCCAGGTTACTAAGGGAATCTCCACCAAATGTAATCCCCAACTATTTCCACTCCAGGCCCATTAATACCTCCGGCAAATAGCCGCTGAGTAGTTTGGTGAGATCACGCCTCTGTTCCTAACGCTCTTTCTTAATAGAATTTTATGGCTTAGTTTATGGAGGACTGTGGTAGCAGTGCATTTGTTACATATATCTTACAGTACTTTTACAGGACCGTTCTACACCCTGATTCCTCAATGCCTGCATGACTGCTAAGATTACCACTGACCCAAATGGTTTCTCGTAATTATTATAGAGGTTGGTTACATTCTGCGCATTTCTCTATCACCTAATTGATAGTGTAAACAGTGTATATTGTCGAGTATACTTTACGTGGCCGGCTTGATAATTTGGTTGATTGAAGTCTAAGGTTTCGTTGACTATATAAGGTATTACCCTGATAAATCACTTCAAATATGTTTATACCCTGGTATTAACATATTTCCACCAGGAAATCGTCTCGAAAGCTTGGCGTTAAATTTCTGAACGCCCGGTATGAAAACTGAGTTTTGAAACCTAAGGCAAGGTTTCTCTCATTTACTATACTTGCTATTTTTTCCTGACTAGCTGGCTTCTCATAAAGCCGAATTTACCGGGTGACCGGCCATGATGTGGAATGGGCGATGCGGTGAATGTCTTTCTCAATCCATCTGGTGATGTTCCCGTTTTTTCATAACGTCTTATGCAGACGAGCGTATGTTCTCGCGATCCTGCGCACTTTTTTTGTACATGAATTTGGCTACACGTCAGCGCTTTCCTGAGTGATGAAATAGCAAAGAAACACCAACCAACGACAAAAGAATGCAAAATGCCGATGCATAATTCGTTTTCTTTTCTTTAGTGCAACGAATGAATTGTGTAAAAATGTATTCGTCGTACAACAACGAATATAGTTAAGAAAGCAACATCTTAAGGGGCCTTTTGTAGACTCGGCAGAGAAAAACAATACACACCTATCTGCGGTGACAGCGCTGAGGTACGCCAGATGTCTGTGATGTCTCTGAAAGGTCGACGTTTAGAGCGCTTAGGCAGATAGTGCGCGGTGACTGTCTTTTATGGGAATATCGAGGGCAGAGCTCTTCAATCAAAAATGACTAAGCAATTCAAAACGCTCTCAAAATGGCTGTTCTGCTCACTTTATTGCACAGATGCCAAAGGACCGCAGTGTGACGTCATATCTGCTGCCTGCAGAAAGCATCAATCTGTGGAGCGCACGCTTTTCATTTTGAGACCGATATTTTACTTCGGTCTAATCATAAACTGTCGCAATGGTTTACAACGGGAACAGAAATATATGTGCAGAAGGAAAGAAGCCCGATTTTTCAAGAAATTTTTCGAACAACGAGCCGAATGACATACATACTAAAAGTTCACTAAGGAAAAATTGAGCATTTACTGCGGCCCTAGCATATCGCACTGTAACAATAAAGACGCTAGCTGTACTTTTCATGAAAACAGAGCTGTTATTAACGAGATAAGCTTGAATTACGACATTATCAGCGTCTCCATCAGCCTTAGATTTTGGGATTAAGCAGCAGTGGGTCGACACTGTTGTTATTTATTGAGTTGCTGAAGCTATCTTAGAAAGCCATTCCTTTGAAACAGTTGTTAGGATTAGATTGGAAGAATTTGCATTCCCTAGGAATAACTTATGAAAGCAACTTTCTCAGCTATAAACGCTTTCCATGACAAAATTATCAATATGCAATGAAGGAGTAATGAAATTATTATTTATTAGGAACAAAACCTGGAATAAGTTCTGATCACTGTCCCTTTAAAGGGACGCTGAAGGTAGCCTGATCGAAATATTCTTCCCAGAAAAAATATATTCGCTCTTTCTTTCTGAAAATGTCAGTTTGTGCGTCAGCAAAAGAGAAAATTGATTTTACGAATATTCGGGATATTTTCCTACACCCAGTACACATGTTACCGCAATTTCCAAGTGAACGCGATATAGCATATTATTACGGGGGGGTTAACCATTAGAAGGCACACCAAACCAAATCACCCCGCGGTGCCTCAGTGGCTATGGTGCTCGGCTGCTGTCCCGAAAGACGCGGGTTTGATCCCGGCCGCGGCAATCGAATTTCTACGGAGGAGAAATTCTAGAGGCCCGTGTACTGTACGATGTCAGTGCACGTTAAAGAACCCCAGGTGGTCGAAATTTCTGAAGCCCTTCACTACGGCGTCTCTCATAGCCTGAGTCGCTTTGGGACGTTAAACCCCATAAACCAAACCAACTAACCGAATCACCCCAGAACAAACTGCCACGTCCTCGTCGTCGTCAACTGCCGTGCGTCCAAGCAACGTCGTCTTCGTATCGCGACTATGCACCGTGACAACATCATCTGGAATTCCAGCCGACAAAATGGCCTCGAAGCGTGAGGTTTACTTTCGGAATGAAATGCTGGTGGCGACCTCTGTGCTTACTATTTTTTTCTCTTCCAGACTCTGAAAGGTTCATTTTCGGTGAAAGAGTCTTATTTTGTATTTTAATAGCTTATTCTGTGGATACCGGCAAAATTAAATTTGTCCTCGGTTTCTCGTTAAGCATATTCAATGAATGAAAAGATATAACAGTACGAAAAAGCTTTAAGATAATTTTATCTCCAAACTGAGGACATAAATTTCGTCTCGTCGCCCGGGGTGGAGGGTGTTCTTTGAGTTACGACTGAAGCACATTCATTTTGTCCATCATGAGAGTGATGTGTTGAATCTACAGCACATACTAGACTTGTGAAACGCATGTGTTCATGTTCGGGTAAAAGGTAAATATTTATATGACTTAGCATAAGAATGTCAATGCCCCTGAACCATCTCCACCTGTAATCTGGCATGAAGCAGTAACATATTGCCGCTTCTATTTTCATTCAATGACATAAATTTGAAACTTTATTAAAAAAAAGTGTGGAAGCGCTTTAACTCTGCCGAACCCAGTTACACGTAGCGAAAGCTACATAAGCACGATTAAACATGGCTTATCTTGGGAACATTTTTGGTTGTTTCTTAATTCCCTCCGCCACTTCAACGCTTCTTATCCGTCTTCATTAATTAGCTTGATGGATATAGACTACTGACCGATAGTAAACCCATGCCATTTTTTCCGCTGGTTTTCCATGCCATATTCTAAGATACTGACGCCGTTACCACAGCCTAACGAATGGAACGTGGATAGTTGCACACCTACAAGGTTTCTTAAGAGCAAACAAAATACTTCGCATAAGGAGACACGGCACACTCACTGCCAAACGCGTTATCTGTAAAGCGCTGGTGAAACTCTCTCGCAGCGGTGTCACTTTCACTTAAACGAATCACGTCCATTGTCTTTCTGCCCGCAGAGATGTTCATCGCCTACTCGGAGCCGGTGGTAGAAGCAGTTGAGATCGATGTGTCGCCGGTGGCTTGCTTGTGTCGTTCCTCCGTTTCTTTACGCCGTCTCTCGGCAAGTCGGTCTTCTCGTTTTTCAGTGTTTTGCGCAGCTCGTTTAGCTGTGTAGTGTCATTTCTTCGCTGACGAGCCCGCTCACGGCGAGCGATTTCTTACGGGTGGTCAGAAGCAGCTATCCGTAATATTAAAAAATGTAGTTCACTATAGCTGCCCTCCTTAGCACGCTGTCCTCCTCCATAGCGTCTAAGCGCACAGCTCGGGTTATAGACACCTTATAGCTCACGTCACAACTGGGAACTGAATCACGTCACACAATGTGATTACCACTATAGAGAGAGAGAGAGAGAGAAAAACTTTATTATGGCAAGTGTGTTTAGACCCCCCTTGGGTCCCTGGACCACTGCACGGTCCCACTCTACGTCGGAACGTTCATGTGGTGTTTGTCCATGACGAGGCTTTCTTACTGCCTCTTCCGACAACTTAGACGGTCAAAATTAAATGTCAAAGTTCAAGGTCAAATTCCAATCAAGTAGTTTAAGGATCGAAGGTCAAGGTAAAAGTCTCAGGTCAAAGGTGGTCTACTGAGTGTTCCACACATGGTTAGGTATATGAGATTAGCAACACTAGCCATACTTATGACAAGGTCTTTTCAAGGTCATTCGGAGGCACGGCCAAATGCGTTCCAGCTGTATTAGTGTAGCTTTCGCTACAAAATATTTCGTAAATAGATTTAATTGCATGCTTCGTCCAGCACGCAACTACACGTGTGGGTACTATTCACAAGTATAGCATTGTCCTCTGCTTAAGCTAAGCAGTGCTGGTTTCATTTTGACAGAGAATAAAACTACGTTACAAACTTTTTCAGTAGTAGCGAGTGTACGTCCTTAAACAAACATGCAGAGACACATTACGGACCCTTCGCATATTAAGGTAGCAGATCTGGTTCTCTTATTCTGGCATAAATTGCGCTGTAATGAAATAATCATGCGCAACTTATTCGATACACATTACATAAATGAGGAGATAGTTGCCAAATTTGCGCAGACTGACGCTGGAAAAATATCCTTGCTACTTAGGGATACATGAAAAACTGTTTCAAAGAACACGAACGGCATTTTACATAGGAGATTGATTTGAAAGTCGCTTCATGCGAAACACAAAATAAAACTTCTCTTTCGTAGATTGCATTACTAAATGTTGTAAAGCTCTCTAAAGATATCTATTTCCTTTGCTGAAACAAAGTACTCGTGGCAGCATTGCAACATAGTGGTCGCCCGCGAAGAATGATGGTTGCTGAATACCGGTTTTATAAGACGGCAATGGTTCGCGGCAGGGCCATATGCACGCTTTGCTCTAATGGCATATTGAGTGCAAAGCTTGGCTTTCTAATGATCATGCTCAGCTTTGTACCGTCACAGGCTTGTAGATATTTTTCCCTCTTGTTTTTTTAACTTCTTCTATCTATTAGCGCTGTTATTCTTTCGCATAATTTTGTGAATCATTTCGAGGTAGTGTACAAGCTTCCGAAAAAAAAAACACTTCACTCTTGCTTCCATTGACCGTCTTTGAATCCTCGAACGCAAAAGAAGTAAGATTGGATAAAATACCCGTATAGCGACGTTGTTATGCCCCCCACGCAGGCTTAGCAGTATTCGTGTCCCGCTGCTGATCCCAAGGTCACAGCATCGAATGTCGGCTTGAGCGATCGCATGTCATTAGAGGCTAAACGTCAATACGACGGTCTGATGTGCGAAATCAGCGCTCCTTAGAGAACCCAAGGTATTCTAATAAATACAACGCCCACAGCTAGGCCATCTGTCTGTGCTCATCTGTGATTCGGGTCGTTAAAACGCAGAATTTACACGAAGGAGAATGAGTAAGCGAGCGTTCCGGAATACATCACAAAGTAGACACACACACACGAATGAGTGATTATGCGTTTCTTCAGATCTATTTATTCCTAAGCAGCAGGAAACTAATTCAGCAGATGGTCATAGCGCGATCCTTTCCATGGAGATAAGCACTGACGTCTTTGGGTTCCGCTACGAAAACTTCATTTTTCCTATCAAGTTTAAGGAGCATGGGCTATTTGAAGGACTAAAGTATCCCTGTGGCCTAGTACAGATGTTTGAATCTAGTTATGCGCGTTGAAATCGCGCAAAATAGCGCCAGTTAGGTGACCTTCGGAGGAAAAAATGTGTTTCCAGTACGAACATCTTATCTGCATTTGTCTGATGTAGATTAAAAGATTCAATGAATAAATATTTTCTTTTCACTTGTAATCTGGCCAGTTCGAACGATCGCAGGGTCTATGGAGTGTATAGCGTCCATATCGAAAATTAAACTCGAATGATAATCGTGTTATGGCGTTCACAAGATGAGCCTTCCAAGGTGCTTGGTTGATTGATTAAAAACTTTTTTTAAAAAAAAGGCACTTACTGGAGCCTTGGGTTGTCCGCCTATTCCGGCAGCCCACTGACCTACGCCGCAGCGCGGGCCCTGCGAGCCAATCCTCGTTGCTGGTCAGGGTCCTCACTGTGCAGAATGGCCTCCCACGGCTCCAAATTGGGATTCGGAAGTCTGTCTATGCCAGGATTGAATTGGCATGGGCACACCATGTGAAAAGCTGTCGCTATTTCTCCACAGTGTGGGCACTCTGGTTTGTCGAGTCAGGGGTACCACTGGTGAAGTTTAAATGGAGTTTCAAGAGTGTCTGCTTGTAGTCGGAGAAGAGTGTTCTTCTGCCTTCTAAAGAGTTTTGTGGGGTCCCCACAAAGGGTGCAGGGCGTTGAAGTCCCCCCCCCCCCCAATCATACAGGCAGCCTTTCCCGCCAGCGCCAGGAACCTTTTAACGAGATGGCCTAGCCTAGGCTCTCGTTCCTTAGGTGGGCTGTAGGCGTTCAATATATGAATGCCTTCCTTGCCTCTCCGTAGCGGCACGGAGCGTGATGTAGCAATGTGTTATGTCATCGAGTATCTCGTGCATTACAGCTGTGTATGATATGTGAACTATTATGGCAGAGAATTGGTCGTGTTGCTATGTTCTGTAACTGATGAGTTTTAATCCTGTGGCAAGTGGTTCTTGTAGCAGAATGGCTGGATGGGGGGGCTCTTGCGAAATGTAGAGGCTAAGAGTCGCTTGCTTCTGCTGAAATCCCCGGCAGTTGCACTGCCACAGCGTTTCTCTTGAATTAGCTATGTTTGCTCACTATATTATGGATCGTCCGAGATCACGGTCTAGGGAGCCGATATTTGTGTCGTTTTTCCGGCAGTTCGTGGCGGATTGTTGAAATTGTAGTTTCCATGTAGTGTTTAGTGTTTGCAATGCTCTCGCGCGTTTCAGCAGTTTGGTGGTCTACGTATTGTTGGTAGGCTCGGAACTCTTCTGACCTCAGTTCTTGAATGCATTGTTTGTATATATCCTTGAGCAAGGGTTACGCTGCGGGTGCATTCTTAGATTCAGAATCGGGTTGTGGTTTCGGGTTTCAGCTTGTGCGCATGCTCTGCTCTATGGCGTTGAGGCGTGTGGTGAGTGCAGCCACCATTGCCTTTAATTGTTTGTTTTCTTGCCGGAGTGACTCTATAACATTGTCTTTCTTCCAGGGGGATGAGGAATTGGGGAGCGGAGGCCATTCTGCCCAGCTCACCTTGGTGTCCGTAGCTCGGCTAATGGGTAGCTGGGATTGGCCTCTGTAACCGGTAGGGTGGCCCGAGGACGTCTGTTTCTTTGTGTTCCTGTTGTGCTGCCATCCTTCCTGGCGCCCTCGGCCCCAGTTGCGAAATTTCCGAATGTATCGTTCGCGGACCTCTTTAGCCGCGCGCTGAGAGTTGCCGGTCGGCGCCCCCTCCTGATTGTGGGCGATTTCAACGCTCCCGCTCGGATGGGGGGTTACTGCCGTGAAGAGAAGCGGGGACGCAAGTTGGCGGAGCTTGCGTCAACGCGGGGCCTCACTCTTTTCATTTCATTTTATTACCTTAAAGACCCACGAGGGGTATTACATAAGGGGTGGGTACATATATTTTGGTGAGCAAGTGTTAACACAAAGAAACATGACTGGTAACATTATTAGCAAAGTTGGATGAGCACATGATGGCTGCGATGTCGTTGGGTAGGTCGTTCCAGTCTGCTGCAGTACGGGAAAAGAATGATGCGGCAAAGGTGATAGTACGGGCACGAGGTCTGGAAACTTGAAAAGGATGACGAGTGCGATGAGATATGCGGGTTGGAGGGAGTATGTAGGGTGCGCGGCCTAGTGAACTATGGAAAAATTTATGGAACAAGCAAAGGCTGGCACTGCGGCCACGAAGCGATAAGGGCAATAAGTCGGATTCAGCTTTCAACGCTGATACACTGATGTTGTAAGAATACGATGAATGAATGAATCTGGCTGCTCCGTTTTGGAGTGATTCGAGTGTATTTATAAGGTAAGCTTGGTGGGGGCCCAAATGGGTGAAGCATATTCTATTTTTAGTCTAACAAGAGATTTGTGTGCTAATAACTTTACATGTATAGGGGCTTGGCGGAGATGACGTCTTAAAAATCCAAGTGTTTTATTAGCAGATGAAATTATGTTTGTAACGTGTGCGCTCCAGGACAAGTCGCTACACAAGGTAATGCCTAAATACTTGTATGATAAAACCGGATGTACAGGGACGTTAGCTATTACGTTTTGGGAAATGAAGCGGGTTGCGGCGAAGCGTGAAGGACAAGATTTTACATTTATGAGGGTTAAGTTCCATTAACCAATTAGAACACCATTCTAGAATGCGGTTAAGGTCGTCTTGAAGAGATTTTTGGTCAGAGGCGTTATTAACTTGGCGATAAATTACACAATCATCGGCGAACATCCGAATATTACTGCGTACATTCGTTGGTAAATCGTTAATATAAATTAAAAACAGAAGCGGACCGAGGACAGACCCTTGCGGGACACCTGACGTTACTAGAATAGGACAAGAGTTGTGGCTGTTAACGGTGACGCACTGTGATCGGTTAGTCGAGAATTCTTGTATCCATTTAAAGATATTAGAGGGGAGGTTCAAATATGAAAGTTTCAGTAGTAAGCGTTTGTGGGGAACCTTATCAAACGCTTTCGCATAGTGTAGAAAAACAGCATTTGTCTGTAGGTTAGAGTCAAGATTAGCATGCAAATCATGGATAAAAATGACCAGCTGTGTTTCGCATGACAACCTTTCTGAAAACCAAGTTGCGCAGGATGAAAAAAGTTGTGACAGTCGAGGAGGCTCATGACACTGGAGTAGATGACGTGTTCCATGAGTTTGCAGGGTACACTGGTAAGGGAAATGGGACGGTAGTTAAGCGGCGAAATTTTTTTACCCGATTTGAAGACTGGAACGACCACACCGCTTTTGCAATCGTGTGGTAGTGGACTTGTTAACAGTGACTGTGAAAAAAGTAAGCATAAAAATTGCCCACAAATATCCTTGGTATTTTTCAAAAGCTTTGAGTTAATGTTGTCAATACCGGATGAAGATAAAGTTTCACGTTTTCAATCAGGGACGAAATGCCAGATGACGTGAAGACAACTGGTGGCATAGCATCACTTATCATCGACGATGGTGCTGAAAAAGATGATGATATTTCAGTTTCTTTTGTAAATACGGATGAGAAGGCAGAGTTAAACATAGCGGCGCACTCACCATCAGTCAAAACTGCGCCTGACTCATCTGCCAGGGTTATTTCTGGTGCATGATGCGGATTGGTAACTTGCCAGAACTTTCTTGGGTTATTTGTGAGCATATTCGGCAAGTCCGAGTGAAAAAAGGTATGCTTGGCATTAGAAATAGCAATGATATATGATCTTTCAGCTTCGTGATATTTTACCCATGCGCTATGCGTCCCCTGAGACTTGGCTGAACGGTAAAGACGCTTCTTTTTGTTCTCCAAACGTTTCAGTGTTTTAGTGAACCATGGCTTTTGTGAATTAGAGCGAAAACTAATTTGGGGGATGAATCTATTGGTTAGACTTACTAGTTTGTCTCTGAACAGTAACCAATTTTCTTGAATACTGCGGGAATGAAAACGTGACGAGAAGACTTGAAGGAACGCATTAAGTTAATTATTTATGGCGTTATAATTCCCTTTGTCATAAAGACGAATGGTTTTATGGCATTTGCGGCGCCGGTTTGGCGTGAGGACAAGGTTAGCGTGGAGGACTTTGTGATCGCTTATTTCAGGCAGGTATGTAACGGGCTGTACGCTGTCCGGGTGATTGGTTAATAAGAGATCTAAAATATTGGCACAGTTCTGTGTTACGTGGGTAGGTTCAAGTATTACCTGAGTAAGATTGAGGTTGTTGCAAAATTCTAAGAATTCCCTTGTTTCTCCATTGTTAGCTATAGGTGTGGGCTGGTTATGCCAGTCAATATTCGGAAAATTAAAATCGCCAAAGAGGAATATTTGTGAATTAGCATGCTTTGTGGACAGTTCACTTAGTACGTTATTAGGCTGACGGGAAAAATCGTGACTACTGTGTGGCGGCCTGTAACAAATGCCGAGTAAAACTGTGTTAGGTGCTGCGTTTAAGATAAGCCACAACATTTCGAGGTCGGATGAATCTTGTATTAGGGAACATGATAAATCTTGGCTGACAGCAATGAGTACACCCCCCCCCCCCCCCCTCGTGAATCGTCACGGTCTTTCCGAAAAACCTGAATGTTTGGTAGATCAGTAAGTACTTCGTTATCTGTTATGTCACCGCTCAGCCAAGTCTCAGTTAGTATTAGTAGGTTGCTATTTGATGGCGAAACAAGGCTGGAAATAAGTTCACGCTTAGGAATAAAACTACGGATGTTAGTGTATATAACGGAGAGCGAGAGGCTAGATAAAGAAGCTTTCGTGGTACGGTTTGTAGACGGTTCATGATGAGGTGATTGCTAGTCTGATTGTGAGGGACGAGTTACTATTTCCTTGACTGTTTTCGTGGTTTCATCGAACACGTAGCGCCTGGGACTAATATGCAATGTCTTGAAATTCCAAGCAAATTTCGTTGTCTTTTCTTTTGCGAACGCGACTTGGTGCGTTCGTGCATTTCAGACTGTGAGGGAAAAGACCTCGCCGATGCTGAAGTTAGTTTACTTAAACTTATGACCATTGGATAATATGGCATCTTTAATTTTAGATGAAGTAAACTTGACGATGATTGGACGAGTGTGGTTAGATTTGTAACGGCCAAGGCGATGGGCGCGTTCGATGTTCTCAGGGTCAATTGTTACGCTCAAGTTCTGAAGGCAATGGTTGATGACTATTTCCTCAGAGCCTGCAAAATTTTCGGATGCGTTAGTGTCGGGTATGCGATAGAATATGAGGTTATTGCGACGCAAGCGGTTTTCTGCATCCTCTATTTGAGCCTCTAGAATGTCGATCTGTCGGCCCATCCCAGCACTCTCAGATTTCATTGCTTCAAAATCGGTTTGAAGATCCGAAAGAGCTTGAAAATGGGCCTTCAGATCGGTCATTCGCTTAGTCAAGCTGGTTATGGCAACTTCAGCGGTATTTATCGCGGTTTTGAGGCCCTGTATTTTGGTAATGAGTGTTGTTTGACCGGCAGATAGAATTTTTAGTTCAGCGAGCACATCCTCGATAGTGTTAGGGCCTGGATTGGATTCTACATCTCCTGCCAAGAGGAGCAAGGCACGCAAAATATTACTGCAGTCAGCTACAATGAACACAAAGCACTGCGGGCTCGGCAGCTGCACTAAGAAATAATTGCTAGCTTTTTTGGCAAACAGAGAATACTTGTCACCAACCTGCATGACGAAGATCAGAGGATTAGTGACTCGTGCGGGAGCAACCACAGAGCCCACAGAGCGGCGACGGAGGTTGCAGCACTTTTGTATCTGCGGGTGATGACACTGGCGATGAGGCTTTCAATTGATAACGAAGGAATAAAAAACCGGGAAGTGGCGCTGTCGGACAGGACGAAGCGGTGATGTCAGGCGGAAGCAGGAATATGATGCCGTTATCACAGCAGCTTGGGGCTGTAGTCGGCACAGTAGGGGGGGAAAGGGCCAGTAGAGCAGCGATGAGCGCGTTGGCAGCGATGGCGAACACCTGCTTGACGAAGATCAAAGGATTAGTGACTCGTGCGGGAGCACAGCCACCGAGCCCACAGAGCGGCGACGGAGGTTGCAGAACTTTTTTATCGGCGGGTGATGACACTGGCGATGAGGCTTTCAATTGATCATGAAGGAACAAAAAACCGGGAAGTGGCACTGTCGGACAGGATGAAGCGATGATGTCAGGCGGAAGCAGGAATATGATGCCGTTATCACAGCAGCTTGGTGCTGTAGTCGACACAGTAGGGGGGGAAAGGGCCAGTAGAGCAGCGAAGAGCGCGTTGGCAGCGATGGCGAACACCTGCATGACGAAGATCAGAGGATTAGTGACTCGTGCGGGAGCACAGCCACCGAGCCCACTGACCCCGTCCACCCAACTCGTATAGGCAACTCCGTGACTAGGGATACATGTCCGAACTTGACCTTCACCCGCAACATTCAGCATGCAGACTCGGTCAACACCGAGGCAACCCTCGGCAGCGACCACTGCCTCCTTAACACTACGATTAGGACACATCCTTTCGCATGACCAACAACACAAGCCCGACTCCCAGATTGGACCAAGTTCAGGCGAAATTATAACACAGCCGCACCCATACATGAGCAAAGCTACCAGTCTTGGTCAGAACAATTGGTCTCTGGCCCTCGCTCCTCCGAAACTAAAATTCAGAACACAGAGACGGCCTCAGATGTGGACAACCACCTGCTTCACCTCTGGGTGGCCCGGCATTGCCTCCTTCGCCGGTGGCGCAGGGAAAAGCACAACCGGAAACTTAAAGCTCGCATCGCCGAGCGCACTCAACGAGCGGCTGAGTATGCGGCCGAACTGGCCGACTCCAACTGGGTGGCCAGATGCAATACGGCCGCGCGGAAAATGTCAAGCCGGAACGCGTGGAGGCTCTTTCGCGCCCTGATTGACCGAACGCAAACACGCGCGGAAAATCAAAAACACCTCCAAAGAGCAATACACAGCTTTCAGGGCAACACAACTCAGTTGGCGCTCAAGCTCCGGGACCAGTACTTGTGCACCACCCAGGACCCCCGTGGCAGGCGTAGTCTTATGCAGGCACTGAGAACGTTGAGTTGGATCAACCGTTCCACCTCCATCACCCGAGGGCGGCCCTGGCAAAAATGAAACGTGGTACCACTCCGGGTCGGGACAAGATTAGAGTCAAATTGTTAGCCAACCTCCCCGACCCGACATACCTGTCTTTATTGAATTACAATAACTCAATCTGGCTTAGGGAAGTGCCACTCCCCATCGACTGGAAGATCGCCCTGGTCACCTTTATTCTTAAAGATGGCAAGGCCATCAACACGGACAACCTCCGCCCCATCTCTCTGACTTCCTGTGTGGGCAAACTCATGGAGACGATGGTACACGACAGGTTGTCCGAGTTCATGGAATCCAAACACCTTTTCGCATACACCATGTTCGGGTTTCGCCCACACAGATCTGCGCAACATGTCCTGCTACAACTCAACCGGGCTGTCCTCCAACCCCGTCGAATACCCTCGCAATGATAAGGTCGTACTCGCCTTGGATTTAAAGGGTGCATTCGACAACGTTACCCACGAGATCGTTCTCACCCACCTCTCCCAAAATAACTGCGACAGAAACGCCTTTTGATAAATTCGGCAATTTTTGACCGCAGACAATTTTACATTCGAATCCAGGATAAGCAACATGGCGCTTTTCATTTAGGAACCAGGGGTACACCCCAGGGCACGATGCTCTCTCCCCTGTTATTCAACCTGGCTATACGATGCGCCTACCGGCCCAGTTTTGTGCTGTCGCCTGTGTGCAGCATGCGCTCTACACCGATTGCATCACCCTGTGGGCCACACAGGGTTCCCTTGGAGACTCTGAGGCCAGCCTGCAGGAGGCGGCGACCATAGTGGACCGTTATGCTCGCTGCTGCGGCCTCCAATGCCCCACCCAAAAGTCTGAATTTGTGCACATACGCCCATCACCAAAGTGCACAGCCAAAATTTCATTGTCTCTTGAGACAGGTCGACTCCCTGAAAAATGCGAAGTCCGAGTACTGGGGCTCTTAATTCATCAAGACAGACGGTCACAAACAACATTTGCCAAACTCTGTCAGGTGAGGGACCAGGTGTGCCGCTTGGTCCGCGGGGTTTCTAACAAGCGCGGGGGGTTACAATGTAAGCACGCCTTGCGGCTGGCTCATGTATTGGTAACCAGCCGAATTCTACATGCACCTGGGGAAGCAACAAGAGGATTCACTCGAAGTCATCCTCCGCAAAATATTAAGCGGGCTCTGGACCTCTCCGCAAACACCTCCAACAAGCGCCTCCTGGGGCTTGACATTTGGGGAGCTCCGGGAAGCCCACTTCACCAACCAATACACACGACTCTCGAAGACATTGTCGGCCTCCTCCCCTCCCCTCCTTGCCCGGTTACACATCCAACACACCGCCCTCATCTAAGAGCGCGTACGTATTCCATCCCAGTGGAGCTGCGTCCTCCACGTGCGCTTTCATCACGCCAACTTGGACCGTGAGGACCATAATGGCCGGCGCCTGGCGCGTGCGGAAGCCCTTGCCCGCCACTATGGATCGAAACCCGGCGTATTCTAAGTTAACGCCTCCGGCCCCCATCATGGGGGATGGTACACGGCCGTAGTCGTCCAGCAATCCAAAACAGTAAACGGCCTTACTTTCCGAGTCCGTGACATAGCACACGCGGAGGAGGTCGCCATTGCGTTGGCTGCATCTGATCCCACTTCAAAAACAATTATTTCCAACTCGCGAGGTGCCTGTCAAAAGTCGACCAGGGCTGAGTACCGTCTCTAGCCTACCGAATTCTCCAGAACAGCGTCTACACCGCGGACCCCGCTCACCGGCGTATCGTTTGGGCTCCTGCTCACACGGGCCTTGGGGGAAATCAGTCAGCTGACACTGCCGCTCGCGCGCTCTCTCACCAGACATTCCCCTCGACTTCACTCCAGCTTCACTCGAATTCACTCCAGCCTACTCCTTCAAAGAGATTGTTTTACTTTGTCAATCTGGCCACGGTATTTATCCCCGCCCGTGTAAAGGTCTCTCAAAGGCGCGGGAGCGGCTTCTGCTTTTCATGTATACTAATACTTTCCTGTGCCCGGCAGCTCTGAAACACTTCAATCCTTCTTTGTCGGGCAGCTGTCCACACTGTGTGGAAAATTTCTTCGGATATCTACCACATGGTGTGGGCCTGCCCCTCCAACCCTGCTATCCCCCCTCACCCCAACCCAACTCGGGTGGACTGGCAGGCGACCCTGCTTGGCTGCTCTGACCTCCAGGCCCTACGGGCCTTGGCCGCGCGAGCCCGGGCGGCGGCCGACGCCACTGGGGTCACAAACTAGGGACCTCCACCTAGTACTTGTAAGGGCTGGCACCCTCTGGGTCAGCTCATGCATTTCCTCCTGAAGTTTACCTGTACATAAATGTTTTCCATCACCTACGTCTCGGGACCTCGAGTTGAATCGTTTTTTGCTCGAGGAGCCGGAACGGGGGAGGGACTTTGATGTCGAGCGTCACCTTCCGGGTGGTTCCCTTGTTCGTGGTCTCCCTGAAGAAGATTGGTTGTGGTCTTCTGCGTCTTACCTTTCGTCTTCCATGAGTGTTGTGGTGGTTGAAGTTGAGGCTTTGGGTTTGGGGGAGTGAAATTTCTCTCCGCAGTCCTTAGAATAGGTATTGTGCGAACCCTTGCAAAGGGCGCACATGGGTTTAAACTCATGTGCTCCGTCGGTGAGCGCGTTGCCGCACAGTTAGCACAATGTTTTTCTGGGTTGAGGGCCAACGTCGATTCTCTGTCCTGGCGTGCCGCAGTTGAGGCATACTGGTCTGGTCTTGCGGTATATGTGTACACGGCGCTTGGACCAGTCGTAGCTGATGGTGAACGGAACTCGGTGCCGAGTGAACACTGCTACCACAGAGGATAATTTTCCGAGTCGAAGCGCCGCTAGGATGTGGTGGTCGGGTGAATAGAGGGCGTGAAAGATAAAGTCATCGCTCACGTCAGGATTTATGTTGTGCATGACCCCTTTGCAGACGTCTTCGGGGCTGCAGACAGTCGTTGCGGGGCTCATGGGGATGGCGGATACGAGCGAACGTGGGCCTCGCGTCTTCGGGGCCTCCGTCCGCGCTCTCTACCACTTATACTCCCTAGTAGCCCCCCCCCCCCCCCCCCCTAGGTTCATTTGCTGACCACTGACCTGCCGTACCTCACTCAAGTCTGCACGCACCGATGTCTCCCGGCCAACTGCATGGCTTTCGGTTCTCCCGCCACCGCAATCAAGTTTTATCGTGCGCGCTTTCAGTAACTACAGGGACCATGCAAAATTCCAATGGCACCAGAAGGAACAGGCTGCATCGCAGAACTTTATGAATGTTATGACTGGCAAGCAACTACCGTTGTTCAGCAGCTAAACTGAGTCCAATACGAGCAAGTTCAAAGCAACATCGTTAAGCTATTTCCTATAGTTTCGACTATTTTCCCTTGCACAACACACGACTTGCCAACTCGCGGGAAGCAGACTGACAGTGCAGTCTTCATTGATCTCCTTGAATTTCAGATAGAAGTTGGAGACAGTCGAAATCCTTAGAACTTCGCTTCTTTTCTTAGCAGTGCTAAGTACACTTCTATCCGCGTTCAAAGCTAGATCAACGAAATCTGTCACGACATCCTGAGAAAGAAAATGGCGGCCAAGGCTGGCACAGCGTTTGGTATTTCCGTCCTTGCAGTCGAAACTGAAGATATTGCAGAAACAGAGCTGATATCTATAGGTATTCGTGTCAATGGCAAGGGAGGAACCGTGGTTGGCATTCTAGAACAGCTTTATTTGATTTGTAAAGCTGGAGCAACTAAAATTCGCTTCGATCGCCGCGGCAATCTTGAAGTTTTTAACGGATGCCATGCTGATTCTTTAAAACCTCGTTTCACAGGAGTACGATGGATACTCTACAATTGCTGTGAAAAGAAGCTGCAGTGAACAGAATAATACAGAAAGAACATGAAAAGGCACTATTCTTCCATTGCGCAAGTAAAACTGAATCTCGTGATTAACTATTTTAACGAGGCCTCGGAACTTCGACACACAATAGGCATCATGAAGCAAACAGTAAACTTCTTTCATAGCAGAGTGCTCCCAAGGAAATTGGCACCCAACATTCTTATGCTGTGTGAAGCAAGGTGGTCGTCAAAATACAAATCAATTAGGATCTTCTCTCAGCATTACGGGGACATAATTGAAGCACTGGAGGAGTCATTAGAAAGAAGCTCGAACGCTGTACCTAGGCAACCAGTTCATATCGTCTTTTGTGAGAACCAGGCAATTCTTCATCGTTTGCTTTCACTTTGCAGTGAAGTACAGCTCACGACTGGTGCCAGTTAGGAACGTTCTGCACAGCGTACCGATGGACTTCTATTCTGTGGACCACCATGCTACTGAGTTGCGGAATATTTTGCGGCCACCGGGCTAATGTTGACGAGCAGTTCTCTGGCATCATGAACAGAGCAAGTGAACCAGCTAATCGCCTAAACGTGTTGATACTTGTTCCTACCGATACCTGTAAGCCCATCGAGACAAATGCGTCATTCAATTGCCGGAGGTATACTATAAAGAGCTCAGCTCCATGTACAGTTACGCATCCAGCACCCGAATGAGAAAGTTACCGCGTACGTAGCAGACGAAGCGCCTTTTCGACGTGTCGATACTGACATGACGGAAGAGAAAAAGGTGATCTTTACATGCATGGTGTTAAAGAGGTCTTTTCGTTGGCCTGACCTGCTGTCTACCGAAGACTGACGTTGAAATCGCAAGCAAAGCAGCCACCATTGAAGAAAACTTTAGAAGCCCGAGCCCATCATTTCCCACCACAGCTCTAAGTGACATCAACAACCCTCTCGGATGGCACCGCATTGGAAAGAAACTTGCGGGATATCATCCGCAAATTTTACTGGAAGAGGTGCGTCGCCTGTAACCATATTCAAACGAGCCTCAAGAAGCGGCCTTTGAAGAAATCCTGCGCGAAAAAGTGCAGCATATGATTGGCCCCCAATCATCTACACCTGCAGCTGAAGCTCAATCCTTGCCCTTGGCTACTGCAGTACGCAGTCCTCCGTCCCACCGACACACCCTACAGCAACATCTTCAACGTGAACTAACTGCTCCCGAACACCGCCCCCCTGCCTTCGGCCGCCCAGGATACCAAGTACGCCCAAGCCCCAGGAAATTCCATGCCTGGAGGTCAATAGAAAGCCGCCCGTTGTGCTTCCATTGCAGTGAAGTCGGTCATATTCTTCGTCACAGCCCGTTTCGCCGTATCCGTCTTCGTGGCTTTGCCGTTGATGCAGCATGGCCACGCTTCTACCAACATCCGCAAATAATTGGCGAGTACCCGCGTCGGGAAGAGATTGCGCCGAACCCTGTTTCGCGCTCACCATCGCCGTCAGACTCGCGTTTGATGTCGCCACTCCACCGCTACGCCGCCGCGTTAAGAGGAAGGTCTCCCAGGCCCAGTAGGTGAAACTAAAGAGAGCAGCCTCTACAGGTGAGGTTACTAACGAGAAACACGCCAAAGATCCTCTAACGACCATAGCGTATGAAGACGCCGCTACCGACGCGGCGACGCCGCGTATAAACAACTTTGACCACGACGCGAACCGTCTCGAAAACGTCGCCGCCGCCGAAAAAAAGCTAAGACGACACCTACTGCCTATGACTGATATAGAGAACGAAGCCGTGATCCAGCGCCAAGAAGAACACGCCACGCAAGAGTCAGGAAATCCGGCTTAAAAGTGGTTATCCACAACCGGAAAGTTGCCGCTCTAGTAGTCGCTGTGTTGAATGCAGCGAAAGACGCACACGGTACTTTTAGACTTCGTTTATTTAAAGCCGATGAGGGTGCGACCAGCGTCGACCGAGGCAGGAGCCGAACTGGCCGCCCGAAGAAAGGAGGGAGCTGAGAAGCGTCCACGGGAGGGAGTGGCTTCCCAGAACAGGAGGAGGGTGCGGGGGCGCACCGTGGGGGGGCATCTGGTGACAGCGTGCGACGAGGGGCAAGCGGTCGTTAGGAGGAGGATTGAGTGGTCGTTAGGAGGAGGATTGAGTGGTCGTTAGGAGGAGGATGCGAACTGTCGTTAGGAGGGGAATGCGAGTGGTCGTTAGTAGGGGGCGCACACACACAAAAGCAATAAGGGGACACAACACTTCCTTCCCCCTTAGAAAGTTGCCTGGTATCGTGCAGGGGGTCGGCGCTCACGCGTGGAGGCGCGCTGGCTTTGTGCGCTCGGGGGAGAAACACTTGTAGGCTGGCTGTTGTTCGCTGCGTCTCCCAGGTCTGTCCTGGGCGAAGTCTCTTCTTCCGGGAAGGGGTGCCAGGCTATGTGGGAAGATCGTGCACGTGTTCTCTCCGCTGGCGGACAGCTCTCAGACGGCGTCGTAAATCTACGCAGCTGGTTGAGATGTCGGCGTGCTACTGTGCCATGTATGTTGACGAGCCAAGAGCGCAGGCCTATGCGTCTGACAATTGTAGCTTCCTCCCAGCGTGGCTTTTTCAGAAACTGTCGGGCGAGGACGCGCTGCCCCTCATTAAGCGTGCCGCAGCGCGGAATTGCTTTTTCTTCCCGGAACGTCTCTGCCTTTGGCTCGGGGAGGATGGCTGTGAGCTGGGTTCGCATTTCACGCTCGAACATCATTTTCGAGGGGGTCTCGCCTGTTGTGCTCTGAACCGTCGTGTGCTGCTTGAAGAGAAAGCGCGCAAGGCGGCGCTGCAGCGAGCCTGTCTGATCTCTTTCAAGGGCGCGTTTTAGCTCGGCTACGTAGCGCTCGGCTTGTCCGTTTGTCGCTGGGTGGTAGGGGGCCGATGTAACTGATGAGATCCCGTTGTCGCGATAAAACTTGAGGATCTCCGCAGACACAAACGGTGTTCCGTTGTCCGACACTACCTTGCGCGGCAGGCCGAACGTTGCAAATAGTGATCGGAGGTTGTCAATGACTGCTGCCGAAGTCGTCTGTCCCATTTGCCTTATCTCAAGCCACTTTGTGTAGGCATCTACGACCACAAGGAAAGTGCAGCCCTCAATTGGTCCTGCAAAATCAATGTGCAGTGTGTGCCATGGTGTGTCTGGCTTTTCCCATTCTGGGACAGGAGCTTTCGGCGGGGCGCTCCGGCTGCTCCGGCAAGGCTTGCATTCTCGCACCACTGTTTCGATGTCGTTGTCAATGCCAGGCCACCACATGTAGCTTCTGGCACAATTTTTCATTGCAACGATGCCCCGATGTCCGGCGTGGATGAGAGACATAGCCTGTGCGCATAGTTCTCTCGGCATAACAACTCGGGACCCAAATATGATGCAGCCGCGATGGGTGCTCAACTCTGTAGCTCGCCTGCGGTAAGCGTCGAAGTTGTCCCCTTTGAGTTTATGCACGTTGCCTTGTTGAACAGCTGTGTAAACTAGCCGGAGAGCTGCGCACTTCTGCGTAGATGCTGCAACTGTGCCTGCTGTAAGCGGAGGTTCTGGCAGTGCTTCGAACATCAGAACGTCTCCTGGTGGAAATGGTTCGTCAACAGTTGCGTCTAGTGGCAGACGGCTTAGCGCATCGGCGTTTTGATGTTTACTCCCATTGCGGTAGAGCAGAGCGTAGTCGTACGCTGAGAGTTTGATGGAATGCTGCGTCGGCTCGATGACACCTTGCTGCTCCAGTTTGTCCAACTCTTTTTCAACTGAATCTCGGAGAGCAAACGGCACCGGCCTGGCCTTCAGAAATTTGGGTTGCGCGTTGTCCAACAACTCCAGTGTGACCGGGGGCCCTTCGTTTCCTGGAATCTCTTCCGAGAATACTCTTTCGTATTTCTCTTGCAGTTGCTCAACCATGTTCTGGCTCGGCGTCTGGTGTATGCCGCATATCATCACGCCTAGTGGAGAAAACCAGTTTCTCCCTAGAAGGCTTGATCCTGTGCCCTTCACAACAAGCAGAGGTAGCGTATGGGTCTGGCCGTTGTAGTTAACCTGCACGTTGGCAGAGCCCAATAGTGGCAGATTCTGTCCTGACCACGTTCGCAGGTGCGTGTCGTCTTGTTGCAGGGCGGGTGCGTCAGATGGCCATGAAGTTCGGAACGTGTCCTCACTGATCAGAGTACAGGCTGCGCCGGAGTCCACCTCGAACTTAATCAGCTGGTGATGTACGCTTACTTCTGTAAAAATCTTCGGTCGCGTGCCGAGATTCATGGTGTTCAGGTCGTACAACACAGATGGTGTTGCTGATGTTGTTCCATGGAGATCAGATAGCGGCGTATTCTCTGAGGCGTTGACGCTGTGATTAGGCTGGGAAGGTGACTTTATCTTGGCAAGTCTCCGTTTCGTAATGCATGCTCTTTCGATATGCCCTCGCTTGTGGCAAAAATTACACGTGGCTGACTGGAATCGACATCCCTGGGGGTTGTGTTGGTCGTCACACCGCCAGCAGCGTTGTGCCTTTTTGACCGATTTTACAACAACAGAAGGCTTGCGCACCTGGTTGCTTGTCTGGTGTACCGGCTCGGTGTTCCGGCGAATCCCTCTCTGCTGGTGACCGGCGCTCTCCGCTCGAACGGCGATGTCGTAAGCTTTGCTGAATGTGAGGTCCTTCTCAGCGAACAGGCGCTGCTGCAGTGACTCGTCACTCAGTCCGCACACAAATCTGTCGCGTAACATCACGTCCAAGGGAAGCATGGTGGTGTTAGCAGAAGAAGCTGCGTCTCCCTCCTGCCCGGTAGCTGTTGTCGACAGCGTTCCAAAATTGCAGTCGGCAGCGAGCTTCTTGAGCGCGGCTACGTAGGCGCTCACAGTTTCTCCTCCCAGTTGATCTCGTCGTTGGAAGCGAGCCCGGCTGTAGACCTCGGATGGCCTTGGGTCGTAGTGCTTTTGCAGCGCTTTTACGATGTCGTCGTAAGACACTGCCGCTGGTGTGCTTGGCTGAATAAGGGCGCAGACAGTATCGTAGGTCTGCTCCCCGCACAGCGTCAGCAGGTTGGCCCTCTTCAAGGCTGGGTCTGTGATGTTGTTAGCTTCAAAGTAGAACTGAAGGCGTCCAACCCACGATGACCACGATGAGCCGTTGAATTCTGGTATCTGATTGGGAAACCCTCGCGTAGCCATGGGTTGTCAATAGCGTTGCGTAGCGCGGGTCGAATCCACTTTCTCGTCGCCACTGTCGTGTCCGGTCGCTGTGTTGAATGCAGCGAAAGACGCACACGGTACTTTTAGACTTCGTTTATTTAAAGCCGATGAAGGTGCGACCAGCGTCGACCGAGGCAGGAGCCGAACTGGCCGCCCGAAGAAAGGAGGGAGCTGAGAAGCGTCCACGGGAGGGAGTGGCTTCCCAGAACAGGAGGAGGGTGCGGGGGCGCACCGTGGGGGGGCATCTGGTGACAGCGTGCGACGAGGGGCAAGCGGTCGTTAGGAGGAGGATTGAGTGGTCGTTAGGAGGAGGATTGAGTGGTCGTTAGGAGGAGGATGCGAACTGTCGTTAGGAGGGGAATGCGAGTGGTCGTTAGGAGGGGGCGCACACACACAAAAGCAATAAGGGGACACAACATATACACAGGATAGGGTTACTCGGCGATGAATGGTACGTTCGCTGCACAGCTGAGCAAAGCCATGACCGCTTGGCACAGCCAAAAATTCGCACCACAAGTGCCACCCCATTACGCCATCCGGACGATGCACAGTGCGAGGAACTTTCAAGGGACATGCCTATCATGCGACCTTCGTTGTGCTGAGCAATGTTCCAGCTCTAACAAGGTGGTTTATTTAGAGAACCTGGCGAAGGTGGTCACCGAGCGCAGTCGTCCAAACGCTGCTCCCCTGACTCTTTCTCGACCTCCTCGTCTTTCACTAGTCGCAGAGGTCTACTGCGGGTCATCTTCTTCATCACAATCACCCCTCGAGAAAAGACGGAGCCATCCTGGCGACTTAAGGACGAGAAAAGATGGCGGGCTGTAGTACGGCTTCAGTCGCTGCGCGTGAACAGATTCCTCCCACGGCAGGGGAGATCGGCAGGAGGAGTGACAGGCTCCACGACATAGTTCACTGGAGATGGCTGTTGAATTACACGGTAAGGGTCTTTGCTAGCAGGTTTTGGCACAGTTAGGGAGTGGCGGGAGGAACTCACAGCCAAACAAGAGAGCCATGTGGGACGGTGTTGACCGGCTGGAGACTTCCGCTGCGAGTATGTTGACGGAACTGGTGTTCTGACGAAAGCGATCGCGCAAGACACCTGCAGTCTTCAGAGTGCGTCGCGGCTTGCGACACCGGAGTAAATTCGGAGGGATCAGGGCTGTACGGGAGGATAGTATCAATCGTTTAATAGGGCTCACGTCCACGGAGAAGAAAGAACGGCGAGAATCCGGTGGTGTATTGCGTGGCCGCATTGCAGGCGAAAGTAACGAAAGGGAAGACGTCGCAATGAGAATGGTCTGAAGTATTATACATTGATATCATGTCTCCAAGCGTGCGGTTGAAGCGTTCAGTGAGACTGTTAGTTTGTGGGTGGTAGGCACTGGTGGTACGGTGTAGAGTGCGACATTGTCGCAGGAGCGCTTCAAAGACTTGGGAGAAGAAAACTCGCCCCCTGTCGCTCAAATGTTCGCAGGGCGTGCCGTGACGTAAGACCACGTGACACAAAATAAAAGTGCGACATCACCGGCGGTAGCGGTTGGCAACGCTGTTCTTTCTGCATAGCGGGTCAGGTGGTCGACCACCCCAACGATCCAGCGATTGCCGGTGGCGGTATAAAAAAGTGGTCCGTACAAATCGATGCCCACGAGGTAAAAAGGTCGGCTTGGACATGGTAGAGAGTGAGAGGAGAAGATGAATCGCATGGAGGACATTTGCGGCGTTGACAGCGGTAACAGCAGCGGACTTATTTCTGAACGTAAGAATACATGCCTCGCCAGTAGAAACGGAGGTGAAGTCGTTCGTACGTCTTGAGTATACCGGCGTGAGCGCAGTGAGGGCTGGAGAGATAGAGTGACCAGATTTCAGATCTCAGATGGTGTGGAACCGCAAGTAACCACTTTGCCCATCGGAGAGGTAGTTGCGGCGATATAGCAGTCGATCTCGAACGGTAAAGTGTGGCGCTTGGCGACGGAGTGCTCGAGGAGCTGAATGCGGCGAACGTTGAGACAAATAAGCCGGAAGGGAGGTGATCCAGGGATTTTTTTGCTGCTCAGAGATCATGTCGCTGAAGAATAGAGAAGACAACAGAGCTTCGGATGTTGAAGGCGTCGAAGAGAGGTTGCATAGCGGGATAGGAGAGCGGGACAAAGCATCCGCGTCAGCTTGTTTCCAGGCAGACCGGTAGCCAACACCGATGACAAATTCTTGGAATCGAAGAGCCCATGAGTCTTGAGTGAAGATAACAAACACAGCGCATGGTGGTCTGTAACGACGTCGAGCAGGCGGCCATACAGGTAAGAGCGAAATTTGTGAAGTGCCCAAACAGCTAGACACTCATTTTCCGTGACTGTGTAGTTGGTGTCCGCCTTCGTTAAAGTCCGGCTGACATACGCGATGACGTATTGATCAAATCCGTCTTTTCGTTGAGCGAGCACAGCACCGAGACCGGCACCGCTGGCTTCACTGTGCAGCTCAGTGGGTGCGGCGGGTCAAAATGGCGCAGTATGGGCGGAGACGTTAGAAGAGCCCGATGTGTGTTGAAGGCTTGATCGCAATCCGATGACCAGTCAGACAGCTCAGACTTAGTGGTCAGAGGTCGGGTTAAGGGCGCGGGGGGTGGAAGTGAAGCTCCGTATAGAGCGACGGAAATAAGAACAGAGGCCAATGAAACTGCGGAGTTGTTTCGCAGTTGTGGGCTTCTGAAAATAGGCAACAGCATGGAATTTCGACGGGTCAGGAAGCACGCCACCTTTGCAGACTAAGTGACATCAAATATTGAATTGACGTGCTGCAAAGGCTGTCTTCCGGTGGTAACATGCGGCCTTGGGAACCTGCCAGTATCCTAAACGTAAATCTAAAGAAGAAACGAATGCGGCACCTTGGAGACGGTCAACGCCATCGTCATTCGTAGGGAGGTTGTAAACGTCCTTACAGGAGATCTTGTTTAACCCTTGGTAATCGACACAGAAGCGAATAGAGCCGTCTTTTCTCTTAACGTGGACGACTGGTGAATCACAAGGGCTCGTGGACGGGAGAATGACGTGCCGCTGCAGCATGTCGTTGACTTGTGCTTGTATGACTCGGTGCACGATGGGAGACGCGGTTAATGGCGTTGCCGCAGCGGTGCATTAGCACCAGTGTAGGTGTCATGGGCAACAGTATCGGTGGGGCCTAAGGACGCTTGCTGGACGTCGAAGCAGCGACTAAACCGGTTCAGCAGTGACAGAAGTTGGTCACGTTGAGCAGGCTGCAGGCTAGCATCGATAGCAGTGGCGTAGACAGATGAAGGAATAGAACTTGGGACCGGGTGTTAGCAAGAAGTGGCCGGATTCTTTTCGAATAAAGAAAACAGGTTTATTTTAAAACTTAAGGATACAAGAATGAGATAACTGGATTATTGAAACGTAGGAGGTTCGGCGGATCTGCAGAGTTGAGAGGGCCTCGCCGACGCGTCTCGTATCGTCGGCGCCTCTCGGTCGTCTCTCTCTCATGCTGCAGCGGTGGGGCTTTTATAGCCTGAGGAACGGTGGCCCCTCCGAACTGGCCAATCCAAAGGCGGCACTCCGAAAGGACCAACCAGCGACCGCGCGGCCAACCGCTTCAAATCTTGCCGCGCGCGCTGGCGTCCGGGAGAGAAGGAAACGGCGCCTCGCTGTCTGGCCTCTTGTGACAAGTCCAGACGTGTTGGTTGAAGATACTTCTCCTTACGACTCCGCTGCCGTAAGGCGCAGCATCGTGGCTTGTCAAGGGGGACGCTCGTAGGAGAAAGTTGGGATGCGGGGCGCCTCGTGGTCGCTGAGCAGGAGCGTTAAATGTCCTGTGCTGGCGTGTTGGGACCGCGTGGCTCGTAAGAAATGTGAATGCTGACACGGCCTTTCCAAAATTTGCGCCTGTCCTCAGGCGCACGTTGCCGACAGCAATTCTGCGGCGAGCTGGGCGTTCGCCGCGTACCTTGTGGCTTGCTTCCAGCCCGTTCTAATGCGCCTTCGCTTCCATCTGGGGAGACGATGCGACTTGTGCGAAGTGCCGTGTTTGTCTCGTTCGTTTCGTTTCTTGGTACAGGGAGTCGGGCTTGTACCGTGATGCTCACCGATACCACTGCGTCGTCGTTTCCACCTGGGGACGTGATACGACTTATGCGGACTGCCGTGTTTGTCTCGTTCGTAACGTTTCTTGGTCCAGGGAGCCGGGCTTGTTGGATCGTTCCGCATCCTGCCGTGCTTTCGTCGCGGCGCTGGCTTTATGGATGAGCCAGCTCGTCTTGGCAATGGCTTCTGCATTGTAGTAACTGTAGCAGATGCGAAAGCTGCGCCGTGTCGTTGGAGGCACGTCTCGTGGCCAACTCGTGTCGGTAGTGGCTGCTGCACCGTAATATCCGTAGCTGGGGCGCGGGGCCCGTCGTGTCGTAGGGAGCCCGTTCCGTGGCTCGATCTCGGTGACACCGGCTGCTGTACCGTAGTGTCCGTGGCAGGGGCGCGGGGTCCGTTGTGTCGTTGGGAGCCCGTTTCGTTATCTGCTTGCGGCGACACCGTGTGCTGCACCGTAGTGTCCGTGGCAGGGGCGCGGGGTCCGTCGTGTCGTTGGGAGCCCTTTTCGTGGCCCGCTTGCGGCGACACCGTGTGCTGCACCGTAGTGTCCGTAGCAGGGGCGTGGGGTCCGTCGTGTCGTTGGGAGCCCTTTTCGTGGCCCGCTTGCGGCGACACCGTGTGCTGCACCGTAGTGTCCGTGGCAGGGGCGCGGGGTCCGTCGTGTCGTTGGGAGCCCTTTTCGTGGCCCGCTTGCGGCCACACCGTGTGCTGCACCGTAGTGTCCGTGGCGGGGGCGCGGGGTCCGTCGAGTCGCACCGTGGAGTCCACAGCAGGGACGAGTGGCCCTTCGTGTCGTTGGGAGCCCGTTTCGTTGCCGGCCCGTGTCGACAGTGGCCGCTGGTTCGTGCTGTCACTCGTATCGCGTGACACTTGTCGTTGAGCAAGAAGCCTCCGCAGATGGTCTCTCTCGGCCAGCAGTCTCTCGAATTCCGCCCTCTCGGCTTGGCGGCGAGCGTTGTCCATGATCCGCGTCACGAGGTCGTCCTTGCGGCCGCTGCACGAAAGTCCTCGGCATCGGAGCTCTTCCACCAGTTGCCGTTTCTTCAAGGTGGTCAGTGCGTTGCGTGCTCCCGATGCCAGAAGGGACAGAATGAGCGGG
Source organism: Amblyomma mixtum (assembly GCF_055824585.1). Lineage (NCBI taxonomy): Eukaryota > Metazoa > Arthropoda > Arachnida > Ixodida > Ixodidae > Amblyomma > Amblyomma mixtum. Next base: position 48,429,412 of record NC_143015.1, read on the forward strand.
GACTCCAAGCTCACCGTCGGCGTTCTGCTGGGCTCCACGTTGTCGGCTCGGTCTTCGTTCACGGGTGACGCCTCTGCAGATCCTGTCGGCTGCGCCATGTTAGCAGGAAGTGGCCGGATTCTTTTCGAATAAGGGAAACAGGTTTAATTTTAGGACTTAAGGATACAAGAATGAGATAACCGGATTATTGATACGTAGGAGGTTCGGCGGATCTGCAGAGTTGAGAGGGCCTCGCCGACGCGTCTCGTATCGTCGGCGCCTCTCGGTCGTCTCTCCCTCATGCTGCAGCGGTGGGGCTTTTATAGCCTGAGGAACGGTGGCCCCTCCGAACTGGCCAATCCAAAGGCGGCACTCCGAAAGGACCAACCAGCGACCGCGCGGCCAACCGCTTCAAATCTTGCCGCGCGCGCTGGCGTCCGGGAGAGAAGGAAACGGCGCCTCGCTGTCTGGCCTCTTGTGACAAGTCCAGACGTGTTGGTTGAAGATACTTCTCCTTACGACTCCGCTGCCGTAAGGCGCAGCATCGTGGCTTGTCAAGGGGGACGCTCGTAGGAGAAAGTTGGGATGCGGGGCGCCTCGTGGTCGCTGAGCAGGAGCGTTAAATGTCCTGTGCTGGCGTGTTGGGACCGCGTGGCTCGTAAGAAATGTGAATGCTGACACGGGTGAGGAGGGCTGAGGGCGTTCAGCTGTAGTTCATTTTACGTAGACGGGACAGGGGTTATATGAGCAGAGTCGAGTGGTTGAGCGCGCCCTAGGCAGGTCAGTCAGGCAAAGTCAAATTGAAGGGGAGCGTTTTAGAAATAGGCAAGCAGGTGACGCAGTGTTCCACAGTGAGCACAGCAAGGGGAGTAGAAGGGAATGGCAAGAAGCAAAAACGTCGGATTGGGTGATCGGGACAGTAGAATTAAGAAGTGAGCCACAAGAGACGGTGGCGACGACGGAAGAATGCGCAGGCACGTCGATCTCTTCGACAATACTGAGTTTGTCAAAGACAGGCGCCGCGGTGGCCAGCGGTAGTTCAGAAAAAGCAAATAACTCAACTTCAGCGCGAGCGCAGTCGATAACGGCGTGGTGCTGAGAGAAGAAATCCCAGCTTAATATGACGTCTAATGAGCATGAGGGCAGCACAACAAATTCGACAATATACACTGCGTCCTGTATGTAGATCCGAGAGGTCACACAGCTAACGGCTGGATAGGGTGTGCTGTTGCAGTTCGAAGTGAAAAGCCAGATAGCAGAGTGGTTACTTTCGCAGTGAGCGGCACAGATGAGCAGCGATGACGGAAACGGCGGCTCCAGTATCAACAAGGGCGCGGGTAGCAGCACTTTCGACACGAAGATCAACAGCATTAGCTGGCGACGTACGAGGACTTGAAAATTTCGACACAAATGCAGTTCTTGCCTCGGGAACTGCAGCTAATGGTTTTCCGGAGGTGCAGGGCTGGTGCGGCGGCGCATCGGAGAAAGCGAGCGACGGCGAGGTGGCCTGGACCGGCTTTTGGTGTAGAGCGGACGGGTTGTTTTGAATGGAGGTGGCGATGGGTTGGAAGGTTGGTAAGACAGGGAAGCACCATACCTGGTGTCGGCACCTTGCCTGGAAGCATAGTAGTCTAGCCGTGGTGGATCGTAAGGCGGAAGCATGCGGCGTCGGCAGTGCCGCGCTACAAGGCCAGAGATGCTGCAGGCGAAAAACACAGGGCGGTTGTCTGGAGTGCGCCAGCGAGTAACGGCTGGCAGCACAACGGGGAGGGGAGCAGACGTCCGGGCCTGCGGTAGGTAGGAGGGGAAGCCGCCTGGACAGCGAGTAACGGCTTCGACGTACGTGAGCGGGGCAGCCGGTGGTCTTGGCTGGCAAGCACGAGGAACCGCTTCCGCAACGTGCTCCTGGATAACATGACTTTACCGTGCGACCTCCTGACGTACGAATTCTTGAATTTGATGCAGTAGCGTAGAGTCAACGCCACCCGTTCAACTCGACAAGCTCTCGACTGAGCGTCTGACGAAGATCCGCTGCCGCCGGAGTTCGCCGAAATTTTGGCATATAACGATCACGTCGGCGACAGTATGGTGATCCTTGGCCAGCAGCATGGGAAAAGCAGATTCATCGATGCCCTTTAGGATGTGTAATTTTTTCGCTCGCAGGCACCGAAGCATTCACTCGATGGCACAGGTCGGTGACGTCCTCGATGTAACTGGTAAACGTTTCGCCCGACTGCTGTGCACGTGCGCCCAAGCGATACTCGGTGCGAAGTTTGCGTATCGCAGGGCGACCGAAAACGTCCGTGAAGCGTGTCTTGAATGTAGTCCAGTTCGGCAAGTGTGCTTCATGGTTCGTGAACCACAGCTTGGCTACTTGTGCAAAAAAAAAAGAAATAACGTTTTTTTTGAGCTTGAGCACGTTGTCGCATTTGTTGTGCGTACTCATGCGCTCATAAGCTCCGAGCTAGTCTTCGAAGCCTTGCTCGTCAGTGCCGCTGTAGATTGGAGAGTCACGTTGGCATATTGCTCCGGTGCACAGAATGGTCACAAGATGGTAACTGAGCGCAGTCGTCCAAACGCTGCTCTAATGACTGCCGCGAGCTCCTCGTCTTCTACTAGACGCAGAGGTCTACTGCGGGTGATCTTCATCATACAGCGAAGTTATTTAGGGCACGATTTCCTTACAGAGGAGCAGGTCATCATCGGCTAGCGGCTGCTGAAGTACTGCTGACTAACTTTTTGGCGGTAGTGACAGCGCAGCGGACTGCACGCTCTGAGCCTTCATTCCGTCTGTTTAGCAGGTTGGGGGGGAAATCTGACTGTGCAGCCTGCTCGTGGCCCCCCCCCCCCCCCCCCCCCGCCACCGAATACGGGCCGGTGTAGTTTCGGCTACTAGGCTTTGTTTCGGTGCAATGCCAGCAGTGGGTATGGGATGGCCGGGACCCATCCTCTGGGGATGCAAACCCCCAATGGGAGTGGCAGCGACTCCCAGACGACTGTGAGGGCCAGTCGTGCACGTGAGGTCCGATGCCTGAGCGGAGGCAGGCCTGGGTTTATACTCAGGTTGGACCCACGAAATCCGGCCCGGAAGGCATGTCAAAACGCCAAAAGGTTTTCAAATACATGCTACCTTCCTTCCTCTGCGCGCGGGGGCGTGCAAGTCTGGCTACCGACGCGTCGGTTTCTGGTTACGGAGAAACCAGGTCCGCGCGGGGGTTCATAGTGGCCAGGCTCTGAGGACCGCCGCCTCGGGGAAGCGGCCTTACGGCCGGCCGCAGGCTTCACCGCCTGCGGGATGCCGGGGGATGAGGGCTTAGTACTGCCTCGTAAGAGTCTGGCGAAAACCGAAGATGTGTGGAGTACCGGTGGAGTAGGCCCGGGTCATCTCATCCTAAGCCACGTTCTTGGTTAGTGGCCCGGTCGCCCAGCCTTGAACACTCTCTCCTCAGTAGGAGCAGAGCAAGCTAGGAGAGGAAATAAGTGCATGGATGGTTGGAGGAAGCACAGATGGACCCCCCGGAGCGACCAGTTCTGAGGCCACGAGGCCGTTGACGTTCTGCACCTCCACTGGCTCGGGACTATCACACATACTTCCGGTGTCCGAAAAACCGCTAAAAACCATCGACGGCTAGTAGCCGGCAGGTGGGAAAGGCGTTCTAGTGTGCGATGAGGAGCCCCAGGTAGCTACTGACCCCGTGTTAGGTTTTCCTGTCTCCGACGGTCGGAGCCCGTTGCGTATGGTGGGTGGTCGGGCATCCCGTGAGTGGGGCCGCACCATTGGGCAATCTCGATGCTCTCCCTGCCCTGGCCAGGCGGGCCAGTAATGGAGTCGAGATAATTGAAGGATCAGAGCAAAAACCTCGCTGTCCCCATTCCCTTCCCACGTCCCATTTCCCTTTCCGCTACTTCCCAGGGGAGGTCAGGGGATCCTCCCCGGGCCCGCTCTCTCGGCTGTGGGTCGCTAATGTAGCATTTTCCCTAGTATTTTATTTTTCCACCCACGGGTGGTCAAATTACAACTTGCCTACGGGCCTCCTCTTTTATTTTTCAATTGGGTTAAGCCTGTTGTGTGTAAACGGTGCAGGCAGGGGCCTATTATTTTTATTTCCTTTTCGGTTGCCCCAACCTATTCAATGTTTAGCAGGTTGGTTTGTCAGCCCTGTCTATTTTAGCACGCTGCGCGTGCGTTTTTTTTCGTTCGCTGTCACTGCTGCCATTGAGTGTTTCAATATACATTGTGCGAAGTTACTTTGCTGTGCATTTCGTTCAAAATGGGCAAACAAATCAACGATCTGCGGGAAGAACTGCGGCAGGAGATAAAGGAAGCCCGTGAAACAGTTGAACGGGATTTACGTGCCTATTTGAGGGAACTGCGTGCGGAAGCACGTGAAAATGAAAAAAGTATGACTCACATGAATGAAGTTTTTGAAGAGCTTAAGGAAGATTGCTGTGACGTCAAGGCAGAGAATGCTGCACTAAAAGAAGAACACAGTTTACTGCGTGCTGACCTTGATGCCCTTAAGAAACCCATAGCCGGCACGGAATTCCGTCTGACACAGACAGAGCAATACTCGAGAAACAAAAACGTTGAAATTAAAGTCTTAGATGAAAAAGCCGACGAGGACGTCACCAGCATTGTTTGTGACATTGGTGCGCTCGTTGGTGTGGCCATTGCCCCTGAGGACATTGAGGCTTGTCATCCCGTCCCGTCCAAGAATAAGCCCAGCTGCATTGTTGTTCAGTTCAGTCGGCGCCAAAAGAGGGATTTCTTACTCGAAAAAGCTAGAAAGCCGCGCCTTAAGAATTCCGACCTTAGCAAAACTTCAGAATCCCCGGTGTTTGTTAATGAACACCTGCGCCCTACTCTCAAGCTTCTTTTGGGAATGGCTGCTGCCAAAAACATTCTTCTGGCTGGAAGTATGTCTGGTGCTGCAACGGAAAATTTTTCGCTAGAAAGTCAGATGGCTCTGACGCCTTGGTCATCAAGCAGGAATGCGATCTTGAAAAGATGCAGTGAAAGTGTCCCTGTATCAGCTTGGACTTCCAAAGAGGGGAAAAAAGAAAAAAACAAACAAACAATGGAGCAGAACATGGAAACTAACGTTCGTTGGAGCGCCGCTGTTAGGTCTAAAATTGTTTCCTGTCAGGGCGTTGAACGCGTGATGGCACCACTAATTAACAAAAAAATGGAACGGCATGCGGTGGAAGTTTTTAGACTTCCTCACAACAGATTGCAACGACGCTAACGTAGCACCAACGATTACGCTTCGAGCGGAAACCAGAAACCCGCCTTCATCAGCCTTTTGTAACATGTACACTAGGTTTGCAGTTGATTTTGACAATGTACGTCTCTTTCTTTTGTGCCCGCGGACGCTTGATGTCCCCCTTTTTTTTACGCAGACCTTCGAAAGTTAAAGCACTGCCGATATTGCTTGCACAAAGCATTCTCAATGAGTCGTCATATGTTAACGCAGGTGTCTGCGTACACTTGATATCGAACAATCTGAATCCCAGCCTAATGCACCGCCCCCAGTATGAATGGTGCGCAACAGCGCGAAGTTGTCTTTCCTTATATTTCAAGCGCTGGTCGTTTGATAACGTGTGGCCGAGATATAAATCTGCCCTAATTCTCTCACGATGGCTACATGTACGAGCGGCTTAGTTGACGCGACGGAGCTGGACGGTTGTGCATTGGGTGATTCTCGACAGTGTTTGAACTGCATTCATTTTAATCTGCAATCTGGCAGGAATAAGGATGGCGCTCTTGAGGTTTCCTTTAGCCAAGCCAATATTATATTTAATGTAGTGATGTTTTCAGAAACCTGGTTTGACTGTGAAGAGGACGTGATTAAGCTATCTGGCTACAAATCTTACTTTGTTAATCGTGTAGGTAAACGTGGTGGCGGTGTATCGATGCTGATTTCTAACGACATTGAGTGCGAAGTTCTTGATGAGTTCTGTTGTGCTTCTGCTGACTTCGAAGTTCTTGTACTAAAATCGCGAAAATACTTATTGTGTAGTTGTTATCGTCCACTTTGCCGTGACGTCTCTTCATTTTTCACTTTCATGGATTCTTTGCTAGAGTTTGTCAATGCTCAAAACCTCTACATTATATTGGGTAGAGATCTGAATATTAATTTTCTGGCTGAGAATAGCACAAAGATGAAATTTGAATCCCTTTTGAACATCCACTCATGCTAAAATGTGATAACGTCACCAACACGGCTAGCAGCTGGCTCCCAAACACTTCTTGATATTTTTATAGTTAACTTCGAAACCTGTCGTATTAAATCTGGTATCATCAATTACTCTTTGAGTGATGACCTTCCGATATTTCTCTCAGTGTATCACGGTTTTAAAATCAGTGCGAAATCTGAGCTGCCTTCGCTCCGCTGGCAAATCAATCTGCGCACGTTATCTAGCTTTCGTGAATGCATTGCAGAAGTAAACTGGAATGACGTCCTCTCTGAATATACCCCGGACGTAGCTTATGACAAGTTCTTAAACAAATTCTTATCTTTGTATAATTCCAGTTTTCCGAAAAAAAGTTTTCATAAGTCAAAGAAAATCCGGAAACCATGGGTAACGTCAGAACTGCTAAACCGCAATAAAATGCGTGACCGGCTTTTCCAGAAATTTATCAAAAGCAACTGCCCGGACGCGCTCGAAGCCTTTAAGAGGTATAGAAATCAAGTCACCAAGGAACTTCGTACTGCTAAGAATCGTTACCACTATAATCTTTTAACTTCCTCGAATCAGCAATCAGGTCAGGTTTAGCGTAGATTGCACCAAATTTTCGGCAAATCTCCGGAGACGATCACAAAGCTAGATAATAATGGCGTTGAAATATGAGGGGAGAGATTAGCAAATACTTTCAATGACCACTTCCTTTCTCTGGTCTCAGTGTCGTCCGGCGGAGACTAGTCAACTTTCATGAAACCTTCTTGCCCACAAGCTGTGTTTTTGGAGCCGGTCTCGGAAACTGAAATAATAAGTACGTTTGCGAGCCTAAAAAACAGCGCCTCCACTGACATAATGGGCCTTCAAGTGAAGCCTGTAAAACATGTAATTGACTTAGTTGCCCATACATTGGTGCATATATTCAACATCTGCCTGTCATCAGGGGTGTTCCCCCGGAGTATGCAGTGTACCAAGGTAACCGTAATATATAAAAAGGGCGACCGAAACAACCTTTCTAATTACCGTCCCATTTCAGTACTTCCAGTTATTTCGAAAGGACTTAAGAAAGTTATTCTCAAACGACTATCTTCTTTCACCGATCACTGTAACATCTTAGCTCCTGCGCAATATGGCTTCAGAAAAAATAGGTCTACCGAATTAGCACTACTTACGCAAAAAGAAATTATCCTGGAAAGTTTTGAAAATAAAAACATGGTCCTTGATGTCTTCCTTGACTTTACAAAAGCCTTTGACTATATTAGTCACCGTATAATGATTGAAAAGTTTGAGTGTTATGGTATTCCCGGTGTAGCCCTTAAGTTAATTTCATCCTACCTTGAACACCGATATCAGTGTGTTGTAATAACAGGGCATTCTTCCACCGTAAAACCAGTTAAACTAGGCGTTCCGCAAGGAAGCATTCTAGGTCTTTTTCTATTTGTTTTATATATAAATGACATAGTGAACACTGACCCAACGGCCAAGTACATAATTTATGCAGAAGATACAAGTTTATTCTTTTCCGGCTCTTCCGGTGCAGATTTGTCCCGTCGTGCTAATCGTGCACTTCGTATAATTAGCAACTGGGCAGCAAAAAAATGACTTGAAGTTTAAAATTGGAAGAACGAAGGTTGTTATGTTTCATCCAAAAAATAAACTTTATGTACTGCCACCAATTCTAGTGGAGGGTATAGAGATAGAGGTTGTGCACAGTTTCAAGTCGCTCGGTGTTATTTTTTCTGCAAATTTGTCCTGGGATCAGCACATAAATGACCTCATAAAAAAACTTTCGAAAACTGTTGGTCGCATGAGGCGTCATTGTTTTACTTTTCCAAGAGCAGTTAATATTCTGCTTTACAGCTTTATTCTCATCCACGCTCAACTACGGCGCACACGTGTGGGGAACCACAAGCAAAAATAATATTAATGATCTTCAGTTGCTACAGAAACGTGCCGTCCGCATAATTTGTAAAACACCCTATTTAAGCCATACGAAGGACATGTACAGGCAGCTGAACATTGTTAGTGTGGAATCTATGTACACCTATAGACTGTCTGAACAATATAAATTAGAAGAATCTAAAAATATAAATGCATTAAAATTGCTGGCCGGACTGGAAAAACACACTCCTACCTACCCAACGCGCAAGCCCGAACAATGGAATGTGAGTAAATGCCGTACGGGTTATGGAAATCAAATGTTTAAATTCCAACTGCCGACAATACTAAATGATTTTTCGAAGGACAAGAACACAGATATACAATCTACTTTACTGAAAAACCTGCGAAAAAAATTTGTATGGAATTAGAATGTTAACATGCTTTCCTTATTCTTTGGAACCATTTGTTTTTTTGCATTTACTTATGTGTCTCTATTTTTTACCAGGTATATTTCAACTATCTTATACGGGAGTCTAAGTTCGTGCACGCTTCTATGTGTTATGTAATAATTTCATTACCTGTATGTCTTATTGATGCATGCACAACTTGGACTGGCGTATACGTTTCACTGTCATTTTTTAGTCTGCTTTATGCACTTATATATATACTTTTTATCACTGCAGCAGTAGCTGCAGATTGCGTTCCCAAAATCCAAATTCTGTGTTTTATTTTCTTTTTTTTCTCTTTTTATTTTTACCATGCGCTACGTCTGTTTGCCATGTATTGGGGTGCGGGCCTAGTCAAGCCTTTATCACGCTTTCTGTCTGTGCTCCAAACATCCTTGAGATGTTGAATAAAGATTGTATTGTATTGTATTGTAAATTCAGCGAAGAATACCGGCACGTTAACAGAGGAATGACGATTGCTTTCTTCGACGAAATACCCGACACACGAGACTTCTCCCTCTTTTTCCCATCTGCACAAGACTCGCCGCACCAAGAGAACAAGCCCACTTTCGACATCAATCCAGCCCTGCCCCGGAACAGACAAGGCCAGATCCGCAATCTGCTTCGAAGCTGCAGCGAGTGCTGCTTCTCAACGCCTAAGGTCAGGCGAAAAAACCGACCAGCACGCCCGACCTCTCCGCCAAAGCCCCTACAGCATGTCGCAGCGAGAACTACAAGTCATCGGGAACCAAGTGAAAAAAGTGATTCCCGACGGTGTCATCCAGCCTTCAAAGAGCCCCTTGGGGGCACCGGTTGTTCTAGTGAGAAAGACGGCGCACTTCGATTTTGCGTACATTACCGCCGCTTGAACAATAAACAAAGAAGGGCGTCTAACTCCACCCCGCATCAACGACGCGCTGGACCGGCTCTGTAACGGTAAGTATTGTTTATCTGTAGACCTAAAGAGCGGCTGTTGGCAAATTGAGATCGATGAAAAAGATCGTGAGAAGACCGCATTATTCACTCCAGATGGCATCTTCGATTTCAAGGTGATGCCATGTGGTCTCTTGTTCTGTGCCACCGATGTTTCAGCGAGTAATGGATATAGTGCTGCCGGGCCTCAAGTACAAATTTGTCTGGTATATTTAGATGACGCTGTTGTCTCCGCCTCGAACTTTAAAGAGCACCTAAAAGGTCGCCGAGCAGCACTAGACACAATCAAGTCTTCCGGCCTAGCCTTGGAAGCAGTGAAATGCCACTTTGCCTATGATGAGCTGCGATTTCTAGGCCACGTTGTTGGCAAGGAACCGCCGCCCGAAAAGAAAGCTCTCAACAGATTCCTCGTACTGTGCGCGTATTACCGTCGCCGAGCCTCTGACCTTCTTCTGCAAACTTGTGGAGCACATAAGCATATTATTCAGTACTAGCCAACAGCCTCTTTTCATAGCATCAGCATGATTTCCGTACCGGTTTCTCGTCTGTTAATCAGTAAGTTCAATTTACGCACGATACTGCCTCACCACGTAACAATGGCGAAGAGGTCGACGCCATTTTCATTGACTATTCTAAAGCTTTCCGTAATGTATGTCACAAAACACTTCTCTCCAAACATGGCACTTTTCTAGCAGGCTCCTATGATGGAAAATTACTGTAATGAATTATAGATTACTTGCACCTCAGGACTATATTTGTAAGCTACAATAAAGTGCAGCCATTACCAGTTCACATTTCATCGAGTGTTCCGCAGGGTTCCTTTCTTGGCCTCTTTTATTCATAATAAACATCGATGTTGTCATCCATGTTACTTCTAACACTCCTGTTAAGCTTCGTTTGTACGCAGACGATTTGTTCTGTATTGAAATATTTATGGTGTTAATGACCAGGTTTTACTAAACAATGTGTTTTCCTCTTTTTATGACTGCAGGAAAACGTGGCAAATGCAGATCACCGTTCAGAAAATGGAGTCAATGGGGTTTACGAATAAAAAAAGAACCTTTGCAATTTCTGTACCAGGAGCGGAACGCGCATTAGAGAGCGTCCAAGTTCAGGCACGTTCGCGTTGTATTCTCCAATATCCTAAAATAGCATAATCATATTGACACTATACGAACAAAATGATTGCAAACGATAGGCTACCGAAAAAGAAATTTCAAAGACACTGCGAAAGAATGCAACTAACAGCCTATAGACCCCTGGTCAGGACTCTTCTAAATTACGCGTCAGTAATGTGGTCACCTCATCAAGTGTATGACAAAGATGAACTTGAGTCTGTACAGAAAAAGCAATCTGAATCTATGTTAACCGGTAGGATCGCAACGTTTCCCCTTGAGATCATCCATAGGGTATCACTGAATTCGCTTGAGCATCGACAGAAGTGTGACTGGCTTATCATGCTACACAAAATCCTCGACAAGTTCGTTTCCTTAGCTGCCCCCATTTAATTCTTGAGTCATTATGTACGTGTGGCTTGCCGGACAGATCCTATGAACATTACACCTTTCAGGTGTTTCCTTGATAGCCATAAATTTTCTTTTTTCCCCGCACACAGTTGAGTTGTGGAAAGCACTTGATGGTTCGTTTGTGAAAGAAGTGCCCCTTTTGACTTTCATTTCTGTGTAACCACTCCTGAAATCTCTCATACCTGCGACAGCCGTACCTGTAAGTAAATAAATAAATAAAGTGGCAAAGAAAGAAGTGCTATTTAATGAGAAGTGCCGCAAGCAGAAGCCTTCAACAAGCTTCACTGTTGTTTACGGTCGCCAACGATCCTCGAGCACTTTGATCAAAACGCTGTGACTAAAATTCATACCGACGCAAGCAGAGTTGGTCTGGCCGCCGTCCTCGTTCTGAACACCGACGGACAGCAGAAATTAATCGCACATGCTTGCCGGTTTTTGCCAAGGTGGAGGCTAACTATTTGGCAACTGAGGAGTGCCTTGCCGTCATCTGCGTTGCGTCGAAATTCCGCCCCTACCTGCGCGGACGACTTTTCAAGGTTGTCAGCGATCACTACCCACTGTGCTGGCTCGCGAGTGTGAAGGACCCTTCCGGCCACCTCGCTGAATGGGGTCTGTGCCTCCAGGAGTTTGCCGTCACCGCCGTTTAGAAGTCCGGACACAAGCACTCTGACGCCGACTGCCTGCCACAAGCCCCTCTAGATGTACCACCGCCGGACGAAGATGAGGCTGCCTTCGTGGGATCCATCACTTCCAGCTCTTTTACACAGCAGCGACACTCGGACAACGACTTGAAGCGCCTCATCGAATGCTTGAAGGGCAAGGTTGCTTCATCCACCGCATCGTTCAAGCGAGGGTTGTGTTTTTTCTCTGTACAGAGCCACGTCCTCGTGAAGAACTTCGCTGCGAACAAAACAGCGTACCTCCTTATTGTACCTGCAAGTCTGCGGTACTAGCTGACAGCTGGACATCTCAAGTTTTCACGCTCCCTCCGCCGCATTAAAGACAAATGTTAGTATCCCCAATTGTCTGGCGATGCCGCACATTATGTGAAAACCTGCCGAGGTTGTCAGGGACGAAAGACCACTCTCACCCTACCAGCAGGATTTATGATCCCGATTGCACCCCTCTCAAGGCCCATTCAGCAGATTGGTATGGACTAGCTTGGCCCTTTCCCAAAGTCAAGGGCTGGAAATAAGTGGATCATCATAGCGATCGACTGCCTGACCCGCCACGCCAAAAAAAAAGCCCTTCCGAAGGAAACAGCAGGAGAAGTAGCCAAATTTTTTGTACAGTGCATTCTTCAGCAACACGGCGTCCCGATGGGCTCATCACGGACAGAGCAAAACATTAACTTTGGAACTGACAGAAGCCATCCTACGTTACAGCCAAACCAGCCACCGAAGGACAACTGCATACCATCCGCAGACCATCGGACCGACCGAGCGCCTCTTCTACCGCTCTTCTACCTCCTCGCGCGTGCGAAAGCGGTGGCTCTACAACGGAATGCTGAGTGGACTAAACGCAGTGCATTGAGAAATTACAGAGACAGAAAACAACCAAATCGTTGTGATAGCCAAAAACACAGATTCTATAAGACTGCCAATTTCATGTTTTATGCGGCCACGGATTTCGTTACGCGCGATGCTGACGCCGTTACCTTGGCCGCGCTGTGCTGTGCCGAGAAATCCCACACATTCTTGCAAAAAACATGTGACTTGAAGCGCACTCCTTCTAATGAAGCCGGAATGGCAGTTGGTTAACATATCTACACCGCCGCCTCTGATTAAGATCAGACACCAGTTTGAAGCCACCATTGCAATATTAAGTGTTCTACAAAGTATGCAGAGCTTGAAATCTCTAATTTATTGACGACGTTGTTCTTCCAACGCTTTTGTGCCGACTAAGTACTTGCGTAAGTGCATCAGTCAACGACTGTGTTGATGACATGAAGCATGAGAACTAGAGAGATGCAACTCTCTGGTTGTAAAACATGTCGGATAGCACTTTCCGTCGTAACATTTGCGCCAAAACAATAAGCATGTGTTTTTCACGATTGCGTCCATCATATTTCTTCTGTGTGGTTGTCTCTAGGGTTGTTTCTGTTTAAAAAATTGAGTAGGCGCGGCAAAGTCAGGGCCTACAAGTATCAAGACAGTTCTGTTTGCAATATCAATCACTATTTTCACGAAATTTATATTGCCGCAAATATCTCTGATGTATGTTTCTTTATGCTTAATGCCGCCGGCACGCTGCTTTATCATTTCGTTGGTGACATGAAATATGACATTTATCTCCGGTATTCTCATCAATGCTGAACTGATTCTACGCTTCATTAACTTCTGTAATTAATTTGCATGCCCTATCTCGAACTTTCTGTTGTCAGCTTTGAATTGAGCACGCACGGGTCGGAGCTGCGTTAATTGTTAAAGGACGGGCGAGCACGCTTGTTGTTGTCACCGCCACCCAGTAATTCAGTTCTGTTTGGGCGACAGTGAGCCCAATAACGAACTGGGTTCAGTGACCTCTGCTGCATCGTCTCTGGTCCCCGGCGTTGTCACTAGCACGTGACGTTTGGGGGAGGTGCTGTGAAATTTCGCTTACCAATAGGATGTACCATCAAGCTCATAATTTTTTTCACCACTTGACACCCCACATGGGCGTTATATAAAGGGGAAAGTACAAAATAAATGCAATGTAAACAGCTATACTACATTATTAAAATACACCGCAATAATGTGGAATACAATGAGAACCGTATCGAAATCTGTAGAACCCTGAACCTCGTAGGAACACCGTCAAGACCCTTCCAGCTGATAGGCATGAACCTGCTCACTCCTTCCTCCAAGTGACCCTCTGGAATAAGGAGATAATTGCAGCGACTGTGTGCCTGACCCACTGCGCTAAGGAAATAGCCCTAAAGAACGGATCAGCAGAAAAAGTCGCCAATGTTTTCGCGGAATGCTTCTTCCTGCGACACGGCACCCCCGATGCTCGTCGAGAAGAGAGGAGCAGTGATTACGGCAGAGCAAACGTAAGCGATCCTGCACTGTAGTAAAAGAAGGCAGAGAAGGAGAACTGCGTACCACCTGCAGACCAACCTTATTACGGAGCGCTTGAACAAGACAGTAGCAGACGTGGTTGTCATGTATTCTAACTGTTCGAGACCTGTAGCTAACATGCATGCTATTTTTTGTTGTTAGGTTTCAGTTGCGCTGGGGCGAGAGTGACGGACATTCCCTCCGACCACCGCGGAGCACGCTTAATGCTGTTGCCGCTGCCGATTTCTGTTCTTTGAGGCCGCAAGTAAGCCCAATAAATAGCTCGCATCATTCGCCCCTACCTAGTTGCCTAATGTCTCCCGCATTATCACTACCACGTGACAATATCATAGACTGCTTGTTTTGATCTTGCTTTGTAATGGAATTAATGACACTATTCAGATAAGAAATTGTCAGCTGGAATTTTTAAATAATTTATGCAGAGCACCAGCCAGAATCCATAACCATACATGGGTGTAAATGAACAACTTCCTCGCATGGTGGTGGTGGAACTATTTCCAGCGAATATAGAGGAGCGACCCGAAGTCGCCCCCCGCTTAAACGGCGGCCGCTATTTTTTGGGCAGCCAGCTGGAGGACCTTGATCTGTGTCCCTTGTTCGGGGCTGAGCAATAGAGCCTGCCAATGGTCAGAGTGGGTAATGAATCGACCCGTGCGTAGCGACTGCGGGCAGCTCCAGATCATATGATTTAGATCGGCTTTCGCATCACAATTTTTGCATTTGTCTGAGTATAGTCGTTCCGAATAGAAGCTACAAAATTGGGGATTTGGATAGGTGTTAGTTAGAAGTATACGCCAGGCTTTCGCCTGTTGCTTGGGGAGCGTTTTATCTGCTGGGGGGAATGTGAGTCTTGCAAGCCTGTAGTGCTTCAAGATTTCTCTGTAAGAAAACAACCTGTCCTTGCCGGAGTATAGGGCGGGTAGGCTGCACGACCCAGCTCGGTGGGACAGTTCTCGAGCTAGGTTATGAGTCGCCTTATTACCAGCAAGGGAGGCATGAGCAGGCGTCCATATTAGGCAAATGCGCCGCGTGGGCTGATAATTTAGCAGAATCCGTGCTGCTTGTGGGGAGATTCCTACAAACGTTTAGTTACGTATCACCAATTTTGAGTCGCTCACAATGAATTATGCCGAGGATCCCGCAATGGCTAGAGCAATGGCTGTTTCTTCTCCAACACGTGTGTGCTGAGTGCGTATAGTGCCCCCAGTTATGAGTGTACCACGTTCCGTGGTGACCACCGCTACCATCTTCTCAGCCGAAGAATCTGCTGCATCAACATATACCACAGAGGTATCATTAAGAAAGCGTTTTCCTAATGATTTGGTTCTCTCTGCATGACGTTCTGCGTGGAAGTCTGGGTGCATGTTCCGAGGCAATGGAGGAATGACCAGAAGCTGGCGTATATGTTTGGGAAGGTCAGTTGTTGGTACGCCTTGTCGTTCGTATGTTATGCCTGGTGTGGACAAAATGTGTCTGCCAGTTGGTGTGGCCGATAGTCGTTCGTACTGCTAGACGGTTACCGCTTCAATAATCTCACTTAGGGTGTTATAAAGACCGACACCTCACACTTTCTCTGTCGCTGTGTGCATAAGAAGCCGAATTGCCTGTTTGACGCATTTTCTGATTATGGCCCCAACTTTCTCTTTTTCAGCTGACTTTAGATGTAGGTAAGGGCATCCGTAACCTATGCGGCTGATCACAAAGGCTTATACTAAACGGAGAGTATTGCTTTCCCTCAAGCCCGAGTGGCGGGTACGAATGCGGCGAATGAGTCGCATAATTTTCTGCGAGATTCCCTGAAGCTTCTGAGTTACATCACCATTGAAGCCGTGTTCTTGTGGAATTAGGCCCAAGATTTCAATTTTGAGTACTCGAGGAATGGGGACTCCGCGAATACTGAGTTCGATGGCCGGGGGGGGGGGGGGGGGTTGCGCAAGGGATCTGATTTTGCGGAATATGAGAACTTCAGATTTGGATGGAGAGCACCGCAGCCTCCTGGAGTCTACATAGTTCCCCACAATATCGATGGCACGCTGGAGCTTGTCCTCGATTTAGCCGTTACTGCCCTCGGCGGTCCACCAGGTGATATCGTCAGCATAGAGGCTGTGGTGGAGTTGCAGGATCTGCGCTAATTGGTGTGGAAGTTTCAACATTGCAACGTTGAAGAAAAAGGGTGACAGGACAGATCCCTGCGGGGTGCCCTTGTTGCCGAGGGGGAAGTCACGCGAGTGGAGACCTCCTAGCTGAAAATGTGCCTTTCTACCTGAGAGAAAGTCGTGGATATAGTTGAAGGTGCGGGCTCCCAGCCCGAGTTCATGAAGGTTCTCCAAGATCGCATCATGTCTGACATTGTCAAAGGCTTTTTCCAGGTCGAGTCCAAGAATTATTCTAGTGTCCCGCGTGTTTGCCTCAATAATCTGATATTTGAGTGGAAGCATTACATCCTGCGTAGAAAGTTTTGTTTGAAATCCAATCATGGTTGTGGGGTACAGCTCGTTCTCCTCCATAAACCGCGTGAAACCTTGGCGGAATCTTCTGAAGATTGCATGCTACTCAACTTCAAGCAACTCACCACACTGGTGGCCACCCCTTCCGCGGCACGAGTGGAACGCTACTTAAGCATCCAGGAGCTCACCTACGGCGAGAACAAGATCGCCATCAACTCGTATGTCGCCACGCCGCACGGCAGTGGTAAAAGAGTGATCCAAGGCGTTCCCAAACAACTATCGGACGCTGCCACCCCAGCGAACCTTCAGCACCCCAGAAATCCTCCAATATGTGGTCCCCGGCGCATGGGTGCGCAGTCGCGGACGGTTCTCATTCTCTTCAAAGGTGAGCGAGTTCCCCGTTGGATCAGCTTCGGCGGTGGCATGATTCGTTGCTGCCTCTACAAAAAAAATACTAAGTGTGTTCTTTGTGCGGACAACTCGGACATCGCAGAGACGTTTGCCCGGATCCGAAAAACGCTCGCTGCCGCGGATGCGGCATGGCCAACCCTCCCGAGACACATACATGTGAGCCTAAGTGTGCCTTATGCGGTAAGGGCCATGAAGTGGGCAGCAACAAATGCCACGAGAACTACCGCACTCCATACATTGTGAGCAAACGCCGCTGGGGACAGGAACGCGAACTTCTGACCCAGCATAGCCAAGAGACGCCGCAGCCTAAAGAGTAACGCAGCCCCTCCAAAAGCGGGGGGCGGATGAACTATAGACATCGATCTTGCTCCTTTCCACGACTGGAACCGAGAGGCCGGCCCTCCTCCAAATCCACGACCCCTTCACACCAGCTACGGAAGTCCGGTTGGAACCAGGACGCCGTCGGTATGTAAAAGGTAGGCTGGGCAGATAAAGCCTCCCAGAAATCTAACTCCAACACCTCTAAGCTAGCAGACCTGAAATTGTTGGCAGGTAAATTACTTCTTGAGGGTTGAGGAACTAAAGAAAGAAAATGCCGCTCTAAAACAGCAACAAATGCAGACTGGGTCACCGCCTACGACCGGTGGCGACAATAACCTTCCCCCCTCAACCTCCGCCGGAGCGGACATGCATGTTGAATCAACGCGGGCACCCCCGCCTAAGCGAAAAGCAGGTGGTTCCCTCTCCGAAGACCAAAAACTAGGCGACAGCATTCACAAAATTGTAGAAGCGCAAACGCAGACTAACAACACCCTCATTCAAATGCAGCTTACAATGACTTCCGTCATGGAAGAATTATGCACTTACCGGCAGGAATTACTTAACTTAGGCAGCTGACAGCAGGAAGCAGAGAGCGGGCTCTTTCCCCTCAAAATTCGCAAGTCCGCTTCTTCTGAAGCGGTATCAGACTAGCATCAATATGGCGCCACAACCAAACTACACCATCTGGCAGTGCAAGTGCCGAGGAGTTAGCCGCAAACGAGCTGTACTCCAACAATTCTTCCAAAATAGGGACGGACCGGACTTAATCGCACTACAAGAGACACAAACCAATAGCAAGCTAGCTGGATATCAATCCTTTTCATCGGGGGGTGAAACGCTTGGAGTCACGACTCTCTTAAAACGAAATATTACGGTTGTCCAGCACGATACCCCAGTCAGTCAAAAATGTCGCACACGTGCTAGTCGAATTAATTCCACCTGGGAAACCCGACCACAGTCTGTTTGTGCTGAATGTCTATAGCAGCCTAAAGTTACGAAAAGCAAGCTTTGGCCCGCTCTTGCAGGCGACCCTGAAACTTGCAGGCCATCACCCCGTCATTTTCACGGGAGACTTTAATGCCCCACACGCGGCTCGGGGGTACCCACAGGAGGACATTAAAGGTCGAAAATTGTGGCCCACCGCACAACAGTGGGGGTTGACTCCTCTTACAGACCCAGTAGTCTCCACCCGCTCGGTGACAGTGTTTCCAGGGATGCGACTCCCGATTTGACTTTTGCTAAAAATTCGGGCACTCCAACATGGATAAACACTCAACAAAATTTCGGCAGCGATCACTACATAAATAGTGGCCTCAACTGGCCCCAAACATCGTAGCGCTCGAGCTCCCACCCTTGTCGATTGGGACACGTTCCGCGCTAAAAGAGCCGCCCGAGAAGCTGATACCCCCAATATACTAGACATAGATGTCTGGGCACAGGATCTTTGTAAAGATGCCAAGTCAGCCACCTTATGTTAGAGCAAGCTGACCACCTGGAGATTGCTGACAGCCGGCTTCTTCACCTATGGGAGGCAAAGAGAGGACTCGAGAACCGACTCAAACGACAGCGGTGGAACCGCAATCTGCGCAGAACAATAGCTAGGCTAAACAATGAGATCGAGTATCATGCAGCCAAACTTACTCAGGAAAACTGGGAGGACATATTCAACTGCATGGATCGAAATATGGGAATCTCTAAGACTTGGAACTTGCTCCGTCATCTACTTGACCCTACAGGTAGCAGAACGACCCGGAGGCAGAACCTGCAAAAGCTTGTGCATGCATACGGGGGCACACCAGAGGACCTTTTCCTTGAACTTAAAGACAGATATATTGGCTATGCTTCTATCCAAGCTTTCCCAGATTATGCTGGTCCGGAAAACACGCAGCTCGACTTCCCAATTACTGTGGATGAGGTTAGGGCAGAGATTGCAAGGCTCAACTGCAAATCCACCCCTGGCCCAGATGCAGTATTCAATTCAATTCAATTCAATTCAAATTTATTTACTAGAATACTGGACGGTCTCCAAGGCTAAAAGTTGCAGCCAGCAACTTGACTGGGCCCTGGAGCCGTTTACAAGGGCAACAACAGACGTCGGTTCCGAGCAGCACAACAAAATATTCACAACGCTATGAACAAAAATGTACGAGGAAATAGAGACATGCTAGAATATTTGTCATTGCAATCATACTCTCATTTACTAATGTGAAAAGTGCATTCGTAGTTGCTTTGGCGATTTGAAGGTTACTTGTTTGAGTTTATTTAGCAAGACCGGTAGGCTGTGTTTTAATGATTGCAGTTTGTACTGAGTGCGAAAAAATGGAACGAACCAGGGTTGGGAAATTCGAGTTAAAGAAGTAGCTCTAGGCTGCAGCAGCGCTAGAGAAAGAAGGAAACTTTGAGTGCCATGTTGAGAAAAATAGAAAACATGCAACAAGCGATGTTCATAGTGATGGTCAAAGCTAACAATATTATATTCTGCAAATAACTGTCTTGTTGTAGACTGACGGTCAATATTAGCTATGTTACGACTGTACCTTTTTTGAAGAACTATTATTTTGTCAGTATTTGCTATTGTCGTGCTTGCCCGCAATAAACTACAGTAGCTCATGTGCGGGGCAAATAATGCATTATATAGTTGAAGTTTAACGTTTTGAGGCAAGAAAGCACAACATCAAGATACAGCTCCAGTCACTGAAGAAATGTTGGTTGCAACATAGTGTATATGAGTGTCCCAACTCAAATGACAAGAAAAATACACACCAAGAATTTTATGAGCTTCCACAAGGTCAATACTTTTGCCACGAATCATTATGCACCTTTCAACAATCAATTTCTTATTACGGGCTCGAAATTATATAGCTTTCGTTTTCTGAGCATTTATTTTCATGCGATTTGACTGGGACCAAACAGACAATTTTTCACGTACATCATTACTATGTAGCACAAGATCATTGGGATCGTTTCCAGAAATAAGGACACTACTATCATCAGCGTATATGATGAACTGAACACTGTTGTCAATATGAATTATGTCATTTATAAACAAGTTGAACAGAAGCGGACCTAATACACTTCCTTCTGGTACTCCACAAAATATTGGATGTAAGGATGACTGTTCGTTCTTAATGCAGACAGACTGGCTTCTATTGCTGAGATACGACTTTAGTAAAGCATGAGGTTTTCCGCGGATGCCATATGAAGTGAGTTTTTCAAGAAGTATGTTATGATCAAGACAGTCGACAGCTTTGCTGAAATCAACAAAAACGCCCAGCGTGTATGCTTCATTGTCAATGCTCTGCAATATACTTTATTTTATCATGAGCAGCGCCGTTTCAGTCGATTTGCCCTTTCTGAAGCCAAATTGACAATCAGTCAAAGCATTAGTCTTGTCTAGAAATTTTATTAGGCGTAGGTAAATGATCTTTTCTAGTCCTTTGGAGAAGACAGGTAATATAGAAATCGGTCGATAGTTACTTCATTTTTGCTTCCATTTTCGTCTGTCGGGTGAAGGAAGATGCTTTCAGAGGTACTGGTACGTATCGCGTTTAATGTTGCTGAGCTGTAATTACCGTAATTTGAGACATTAGTAAAGTGACGATTAAAATGATCAGCAAGAGCTTTACCACTTAGGTCAATGCCATTAACTGTTAGGGGTTCTGGCAATGAGTCACATTTTTCTCTGCCAAGAACATTATTTATGCTTCCACCACGATCCAACAAGATCTTCCGCAACCTGGATGAAGAATCGCTACAATCACTAACTGAGTATATGCAGAAATGCTGGTCGGAGGGCTCAATCCCACAAATATGGAAAACAGCAGAGATCATTCTAATTCCAAAACCAGGGAAGGCACTCAGCCTTGAGAACCTCAGGCTAATTTCGCTCACGTCCTGTGTAGTTAAGCTCAAGGAGCACGTAGTTCATACCCGCCTCAACTTCCTCGCATGACATTTTTAACGCAAAAAAGCATGACCCAATGCATTTTACTCGTGAGCAAGTGCAATTCGTGAGCAAGTGCACGAAGTGCAATTCACGACCGTTTCACTAAGATCTTGCAGCATCCTTTGCTTGCCTTGGGAGCAAATCGGCTGGCACCTAACAGAACAGGCCGTCACAAATGCCCATTTGGGTAATGTTCATAAAGTGACCAAGGGAGCGAAAACCTCAGGATGCTTGCCAGCGTTTTGCCAAGAGGGCTTGTTTTCTTCGAAATGTCGGCAAGCACTCAGCTTTTTCCTCCCTTGTTTGCTTTGTGATTATCAAGAACCATCATGACCAACCTCTCTCTACCATGGACAATGGACTTGACTTCAGTGGGACTGCCGACCAAGATGTTGACGACTGGTTGTCATCGTATGAGCGAGTGAGCAGCTATAATAAGTGGGATGACACTATCAAGCTGAGTAACGTCATCTTTTATCTCACGGACGTGGCGAAACCATGAGGCGGACCTATCCACTTGGCCCGTATTTAAGAAGAGCTTTGCGGAAGTGTTCGGCCGCCCTGCGGTGCGCAAGCTCCGTACCGAACAGTGCTTACGGGACCGCGCTCAACACACCGACGAGACCTTCACAAGTTACATTGAGGACATCGTTGACCTCTGCAAACGTGTCAACGCCGCCATGCCAGACGCGGACAAGATCCACCATATCCTCAAAGGCATCGCTGACGACGCATTTCAGATGCTCCTCGCGAAAAATCCCACCACCGTCAGTGAGGTTATTAAGCTTTGCCAGAGCTACGACGAGCTCCGCAAGCAGCGCGCTTCTACACGGCGTGCCGGTGTCTGCGACGAAGCCCTCTCCACACTGGCCCTGGGCGGTACTACTCCTGAGGACTCCCCTCTTCTCAACCAAATCAAATCCTTCATTCGTGAAGAGGTCGCTCGCCAGCTGTCCGTCATATCCCATTTTCAAGACCCCGCCCGCCAAGTTCCTGACTCCACCCCGTCTTTGGCCCCTACCATTCGCCGTGTCGTGCAAGACCAAGTCGCTGATCTGCTACCGTCCAGCCCTGTGCCCGCGCCTGTGACAGCACCCCTGACGTACGCCCAAGCGGTGGCCAGGCCACGACATACGCCGGCACCCGATTCCTACCAGGCCGCCCCTTCTTTCCGTCCTCCGCCGCCGTCTGAGCCCCCATCCCCCCTTTGTTTCCCCTGATCGCCAAATTTACACCACTCGCCGATCGCCTTCCCCTCGACGCCGTTTCCCTTCCCCGGTGCTGCGACGTTCTAGCTCCGCGCTTGAGGGAAACTAACAGCCGCAGTTCCGGGGGCAAGAACTGCGCTTGTTTCGAACTCCTCAAGTCCTCCGTGTTGTCCCGCTAATGTAATCGTAGTGTTCGTGGAAGGTGCCAAGGTTCTCGCCCTCGTCGACACGGGCGCTGCAGTATCTGTCATAAGTGAAGCTCTCTGCCTCCGACTCCGCAAAGTGACTACCCCACTTTCTGACTTTTCGCTTCGCACCGCCTCATCACAGCGCATTCATCCCTCAGCCGCATGTACGGCCCGTGTCCTCATTCAAGATGTTTTGTACACCATCGAATTTATTGTGCTGTCTCACTGCTCACACGACATCATCCTGGGATGTGACTTCCTTTCGACTCATCGTGCCGTTATTGACTGCGCTCGAGCTGAAATCGCCTTTTCTCCGCTGTGTAACGCTCCCTTTTGCGACGTCCCTACGCAGTCTGCCAAACTTGTGGTCGCGACTGATACCGACATTCTTCCGTTTTCTGCTGCCCTCGTGCCGCTCTCCTGTGTCGGCGTCCCTCATTCAACTGTTTTCTTCACGCCTTCCGAAACCGCTTCCCGCCACCCCTTCCTCCTGCTTCCCTTTGCTGTTCTGACGATCGACCATGGACAAAGTGCAATTTACGTCTCGAACCCATCTTCGTACCCGTCAGCAGTGCTCCGAGGTGAATGCCTCGGACGTGTTGAAGAACTTGATTCCTGCCTTCCCTACCCTATTCTTGATACCACCGCTTCCTTCGATGTCGATGTGCTCAGCTCTCGTGATGTTAAGAATGATCCACCGCCCTCCGACGTCTTCCACCGTGCCATTGACGCCGACCTTCCACCCGCGCTACGTGATCAACTCGTCGCCCTCCTCCAGCGCTTCAGTTCTTTTTTCGATCTTCCTCAGACTGCCTTGGGCCGTACGTCTGTCGTTGCGCACACCATCGACACCGGTACACACGCCCCTCTTCACCAGCGCCCCTATCGTGTCTCGCCTTCTGAGCGCCGCGTCATTTCTGATCACGTGGACGACATGCTCCGTCGGGGTGTCATACAGCCCTCCCACAGTCCCTGTGCGTCTCCTGTTGTGTTGGTAAAAAAGAAAGATGGTTCCATCAGGTTCTGTGTTGATTACCGCCGGCTCAACAACATCACACGCAAGGACGTCTATCCCCTGCCACGAATCGATGACGCCCTGGACTGCTTGCAGGGAGCTGAGTATTTCTCCTCGCTGGATTTGAGGTCAGGCTACTGGCAGGTGCCCATGGCTGACGCTGATCGCTCAAAAACTGCCTTCATAACACCTGACGGCTTATATGAGTTCAACGTCATGCCGTTTGGCCTTTGCAACGCCCCGGAAACTTTCGAACGCCTGATGGACACTATCCTTAGTGGACTCAAGTGGGAGAGTTGTCTTTGCTATCTCGATGACATCGTCATCTTTTCTGCGGACTTTTCTTCTCATCTCATCCGAAGCCCACCTCACTGAAACAGCTCCGTAGCTTCGTTGGCCTTTGCTCTTACTTCCGTCGCTTCATCTTGAATTTCGCCGCGATCATCGCTCCTCTGACCCAGCTACTCGCAGGCAGCTCCAACCTCTCCGCATGGACGCCTGCTTGCGATGACGCCTTCGACACCTTGCGCCGCCTTTTGGTTTCGCCTCCCATCCTGCGCCACTTTGACCCGACTGCGCCTACTGAGATCCACACTGACGCCAGCGGTATTGGACTGGGTGCCGTTCTCACTCAACGCAAACCTGGCTTCCGTGAATATGTGGTCGCCTACGCCAGTCGGACCTTTAGCAAAGCGGAGGCCAACTATTCTGTTACCGAACGAGAATGTTTGGCCATCATTTGGGCCATTGGAAAATTTCGTCCCTATGTCTACGGCCGCCCGTTCTGTATAGTAACCGACCACCATGCCCTGTGCTGGCTGG